>NC_138063.1:45201197-45677895 GCF_964194185.1 Rhinolophus hipposideros
TTAACATTTGGCATTTTAATTATGATGTGTCTTAGTGTGAGTCTTTTTGGGTTCATCTGGTTTGGGTCTGTCTGCTCTACCCAGGCTTGTAGATCTATTTCCTTCACCAGGTTAGGGAAGCTTTTCATAATTATTTCTTCAAATAGGTTTTCAATTCCTTGCTCTGTCTCTCTCTTCTCCTTCTAGTACCCCTATGATGCGAATGTTGGTACACCTGATGCTGTCTCAGAGGCTCCTTAAACTATCCTCATTTTTTTGGATTCTTTTTTCTTTTTGTTGTTCTGATTAGGTGTTTTCTGCTACCTTATCTTCTAAATCACTGATTCAGTCCTCTGCTTCATCTAATCTATTGTTGATTCTCTCTAATGTATTCTTCATTTCAGTTATTGTATTCTTTATTTCTGACTGATTCTTTCTTATGTTTTCTATCTCCATTTCTATGTTTCCTATTTCTTTACTGAAGTTATTCCTGAGATCATTAAGCATCATTCTAACTAGTGTTTGGAACTCTGTGTCTGGTTGATTGCTTGTTTCCATTTTGCTTAGTTCTTTTTCTGTAGTTTTATTCTGTTCTTTTATTTGAGACATGTTTCTTTGGCTCCCCATTTTGGCTGCCTCCTTATGTGTTTTTCTATGTATTAAGTATGGCTGCTATGCCTCCCTGTTCTTAGTAGAGTGGCCTTATGTAATAAGTATCCTGGGGGACCCAGTGGTGCAGTCTCCCTGCTCACCAAAGCAAGGTGCTCAAGGTATGTCCCTTGTGTGGGTTGTATGTGCCCTCATGTTGTAGTTGAGCCATGATTGTTGTTTGCACCTCAATAGGAGGGATTAACCCACAGGCTGACTGTTTTTGAGGACTGGTCATGACTACAGTGGAGGAACTGTGGTGTAAGGGCTGACTCTACAGAGAAGAATTCACTTTAGCAGGGCTCTGGTGTCTGCCTAGTCAGCCCTTTGGGTGTGTTGTCCTTGGAAGCAGTCAGGTGATGTTCCAGCTGGGTCTGAAGTTGGCCACCAGATGTGCCAGCTGGGGCCTACTGGGAGAGGACCCACTGCATGCTGAGTTTAGCTATAGCATGTGCGCTGACCAGGGCCACCTGATATGAGCCACAAAGCAACCCTCAGATGGCTGTCACCTGTGCTGGGCTTGGAGATACCTTGAGAGGCCAATCTGCAAATCAAGGCTGGTTGGCATTAGTGCTGAGCTTGGGGCTGCTCAGCCAAAGGTATGGTACATGCCAATGCCAGGTGCTGCTTGTTTGGGTTTTGTGAATCTTTGAGAGATTTTGTGAAAGTCTGAAGCATGAGCTAAGACAAGTTATATGGGAAGCAGCTTGCGTGTGCCTGAAAGTTGAGTGGGGTGGGGTCTCAAGGAATCACTAGGGTGGGGCAGACAAAAGATGATAACCAGTTTGATGGAGACCAGATATGGTGGCTGCCTGCATCTGTACGCAGGGAGGGGGAGGTCTCAACAAAGAAACAATAGCTTCTGCCAGCTCCTCTATCTGGGAGAAAGCTGCCCCTCCAGCCCTCACCCTGAAGCTAGACAATTCAGTTCCTCCCCATAACTCCTGGCATCTTTCAAGCTGCTACTCCACTGCTGGAGCTCAGAGTGAGTATGTCCATCAGGGAGTAAGTCCATGCACAGACTCTTTAAGAGAAGTGAGCACCTAGGACTGCAGCTGCCCTCTGGTTCACTCAGCCACAATCTCTGCTGATTCTCACAACCAGAAGTTATGGGGACTTCTCTTCCTGGGACTGGAAACCTGGGCTGGGGAGACTGGTGTGGGGCTGGGACCCCTCACTCCTCCAGGGGGTACCTCTGCAGCTGAGATATCCCTCCTACAAATCTCTAGGTGGTTTCTTCTGTATGTCCATAGTTGTAGGGCTTCAGTTCAGTTCAAGTTCAGGTGATTCTCAATGATGGTTGTTCTGTAGTTTAGTTGTAATTGATGTCATCCTAAAAGGAGATGAGCACAGCGTTTACCTACTCTGCCATCTTGATTGGAAATCTCCTCTATTCTTTTTATTTTTTGTTTTCATTGTTGTTTCACCTGAATTATATTTTGCATATTTTCTGTCTCCCTTTTTTTTCTAGAATTAAATAGCTAATTGTTTCCTCTATTGAATTAATTTTTTAATTTAATATTTCTTTCTGTTTTCAAACATAAATATTCACTTTTTCTTTACTTAATTTTCCTGATTTCTTTCCATTTATTTTATTGTTTCTCCCCCCTAACTTTTTGAATTAGATTCTTCATGAATTTATCTTGTCTTTTTTTTAATGTAAGTATGTAAGACTATGAATTTTCCTCTGTTTTCTACCTTAGTAGTATTCCACAAGATTTTTTTTCCTGTTTATTTAAGCACTTTATTTTCCAACACAATGACATATTACTGGCACCTAATGTCCTGACAATAGTAAACCAAAATTTGTTGCTATCACTTAAAGTATTGAGAATTGTTTACAATAACTTTACAGAAATTAAAAGGGTGAATAAATTTACAAGTGTAAATGTAAACCATTTTCCAATTCAAGATTAGTAATAATCCACAGTTCTGGCAGGAAAACATAAGTAATAAAGGAAACTCATTCCAAAGTCTTGGATTTTCCCAATACTGTTAGTCTGGCAAGACAGAAATGACAGCTGGTTTAAGAACTCCTGCCAGCCTCTAGAGAAATCCTGGAATAGTCAGCTCTTGCACATTAATACCCTGCACAGATCAAGAATTTGATGGTCTCACAGATCCTCACCCAGCCAATGGATTTCTCTTCCATAAATGTGTTTTCTCACCTCAGTCAGGAAGTGAGGCAGCTGCAAATACTAAGGGTTTAAATTAAATATATGTACAAGGTATTAAACATATACCAACAAAACAGTTAACTTGTATACAGCGTCAAAATCAGCAACAAGTTCTACAATCCAGATTGTGTCAAATAGAACCTTCAAGGATAATTTTCTTTTTAAACGTTTATTCAAGTTTTGTGAGGCTAGCATGAGGTGGGGCAAATGTATACTTCTGAATTAACTCATTTAGAAGCATTTGCAATGGACAATGAGGGGTCCAAATTATCATATTCCTGCTTGCTGATCCACATCTGATGGAAGGTGGACAGTGAGTCCAGGATGAAGCTCCCAATCCACACTTGCATTTAGAAAGAGCAAGGATCTTGATCTTCATTGTGCTGAGGGCCAGGACCATGATCTCCTTCTGCATGCTATCAAAGATGCCAGAGTACCTGCTGTTCCCACCAGACAATGCTGTCTTGACATACAGGTCCTTCTGGATGTCAACATCACACTTCATGATGGAGTTAAAAGTGATCTCCTAGATGTCACAGGACTCCCTACCCAGGAACAAGGTCTAGATAAGCACCACTGGACACCATAACCACTGGAACTTTGTGGTAGCCATCTTCGGCTCCAAGTCCAAGGCAATGTAGCATGATTTCGCACTTGGTAGTGGTGATGAAGCAGTAGCTATACTCCATGAGTATCTTTATGAGATAGTTCATCAACTCCTGGCCAGCCAGCCAGGTACAGACAAAGGCGGCATGGGGCAGGGATAGTCCTTGTGGATGGCATCATGTGGATTACCCCATCTTTAGGGTCCATGGCAAAACCAGTGGTGCAGCAAGAGGCATACAGAGATAACAAGGTCTGAATAGCCATGTATATGGCCTGGGTGTTGAAGACCTTGAACATGATCTGAGTCATGTTCTCTCTGTTAGCCTTGGAGTTCAGCGAGGCCTCAGTCAGCAGCACTGGGTGCTCCTTGTGGGCCACACTCAGCTCATTGTAGAAGGTGTGGTGTCATACCTTCCACATTTCATGCCAGTTGATGACTATGCCATGCTCCATGAGGGTCAGGATGCCACACTTGCTCTGGACTGTCTGCCCAACGCCCACTATGACATCTTGGGCAACCGACAATGGACAGAAACATAGCTCACTGTCACCATCTCCAACAAAGCCAGGTTTACACATGCCAAAGCCTTTGTCAGTGATGAATGCAGTGATTTCTTCTTTCATTATGATCCAAGGAGACTGGGAGCAGAGAAGCATGGAGGTGGAGCCACAGGAGCACATGCAATATTTGCAAGTGACTCCAGTTTTAATACATTGTGTTGTCATTGTCTTTGATTTCAGTTGATGGTTTTTCTTTGTTCTAAATATTTTTTCAAATAGTTTTAAATTTCCACATAGACAGAATTTTGTCTCCCTAATTTTTATTAATTTCTATTATATTGCATTTTGATCAAAGAATGCTATCTTTACTCTTCACTGTTTGGACATTTCTGAGGTTTTCTTTTGTGGCTTAATAGTTTCTGTGAATGTTCATGAGCAATTGAAAGGAAAGTGTATTCTCTTTCCAGTACATAAAATTTGATATATTAATCAGATTTACCTTATCGATTATATTACTAACGTTTCCATAATGATTTTTTATTTACTTGATCTCTCATAGACTGAGAAACAGAAAGGTTAAGTAATTTTATCAAGTTCTCAATAGTAAATGGTTAAGTTCTTTAGGAAATGGCGAAACTGAATTCAGGCAGTCTGACTTCAGAACCTCAACTCTTAACTATTATACCATGCTGACTTTCGTGAGTGTTCGTTGGATTTTTCTCTGTTATCACTTAGGTGTCAAACCATTCAGCAGGAGGAAAAGAGATCTCCCAGGAAAACAACTTGAAATCAATAAAAGTATTGTGAGGACATGGAAGTTTGTGATGCAATTAGGAAGATATCCAGGAAGTTAGGTAATTCCCTCTGGAGCTGAATAATTGTGCAAAATGAAACAAGACTAGAGAAAAAGGAACCATAAACTGCATTAAATATTAGTCAGCGAGTTTGCCAAGGGTGTGTTCTACTCAGTAAGGGTGTGGCGTATTAGGGCAGGAAGGGTACAGTTACATCTGGGATGATAAAATGGCTAATATCAGGCAGCTAAGTAAGTGAGGGACAAGCTCCATCTCCAATCTATAAGAGTGGTTTATCCCACGCAGACCTTCCAACCCTGACAGGGAGGAAGATATCCTTTCTGGAGCAGGAGATCCTACCATCCAGGGTCAAGATACAACAGGGAATGCCCCTGAGTTGTTTTCCCCATGAAGGGAGGTGACAGCTCCATTGTGGTAGAGGGTGGGGCAATGAGTAGCTCTCACTGGCAGGTTTTTCAACTCTTCAGAAAGAAGAAAAATGACTTGTTGAAGAAGCTAGTCTGTTTACTAGCAGAAATGAGTTGACCTTAGGGAAGTGTTTGAGTATTATGTCTAAAAGAGGATACAAACCAGAGTGGTGTCTTGCATGGAAAAATTAGTCCCTGCATATCTTTTGGCCTTAGATATAGAAAGAGTATCTCTTCTCTACAAATTAGAGGATAAGTTAGTTGCCTAGGCCCTTTGGAGGAGACCCTTAAGTAATTCACTCACAAGGATGGAGAATGCAAAACTTTACCAATATGTTTGGGAGAAAAATGGAATGGTTATAAAACCAGTTCCCTAGATATCTGACAGCTTTGGAATAGGGAATGTGAGATTATGACTGAGAGAGTTGGTTTTCTAGGCACCAGGAGGGTCAAGATCCACGTTACGTATTTGGACACTGGAAAAGGAATTCCAGATCTGTTCTCATACCTATACTTTCATGCCTCATATCCTGGAAGAGGATATGGAGAAGTGAAACAACTAGTTATTTGAAGGTGTCCATTCTCAGGTAAACAATCATGTGGAATTGAATCCGGCCAGAAATAAAGTTGGCCATGGAGAAGGGGAAAAAGCTCACATGGCCCTGACACATCAAGCAGGAAATCTCTGATGGCAGGTGGTTAGCAAGGAGTAGATACTGAAGGCAGGAAATCCAAAACCATCCTGTGTGGATGTTCTCAAACTGTAAGTGAAAAGAAAATGAGTAGTTGTATAATTGGGAACCGAGAACAGCATATCTTGATGTCTTTCTTTAAAGAAACCTCTATCATGGGGCAAAGAAAGGGAACTTGAAGGGATTCATCAAGTAAGTCGGAAATGTGGCTTCTAGGGGAATAAAAATTAAGAAGACTCCAATTCTATGGAACAGTCACTCTGAGATAGGATGGCAGGACACCCAAGGGCAGGAAATAACAGAACGTCAACTGAGGGCTGAAAACCAGTAAACTAGCATGTAGCACAAACCAGCCAGGACTGGCCCAAGACCAAGATTGTGACGAGATTCACCTCCAAGTAACCTCCAGCCTCATCATACCCTCATTAAAATACATTTCTATATGAAATAACACCCACCAGCGCCATGACACTTCTGAAAAGGACCCCATGAGACAAAAAAAGGGTATGAACCCAATTCTCTGAAAAGCCCACCTGTTTCCAGGAGCTAGTAGAATATTCTTCCCCCTTCATTTCCATAACACACAAAAAAATACTTACCAAATAAAAATTGCTGTTGCATCTGAAGTCAAGCTTGTCTCTTTCTCAGAGGCAACCTCTGCTCTGCCTATAGAGTGGATCTTTACTCAATAAACTACTTTCACTCTGCTATCTATCTGGCTTGCTCTCGAATTCTTTCTTGCATGTAGCCAAGAACCCTCTTTCCTGCAACAGTTCTAAGAGTTGAAGATGTCACCCAGATCTAACAAAAGCCAGTTAAAGCCTTCTAACCAAAGAAAAGGCCACGAGACCATACCTACAGAAAAGTTTATAAACTTGTAGTGAGAAAGAACTGGTCATGGGATGCCTCAGTAAGACAGAGCCGGATTTGGGCTTGTGCTGGTTGGTTCTAAGAATGGATGGCTTGTTAATCAGTTTTGCAACTGCAGTACAGCGTTAATTGTGTTTGGTTAGAAACACTGCTCTGTTGGTTTCTCTGCTTCCTGTGGAAAACATTGCTTATCACAATCTGATCGCTAGTGGAGTTGTTTTGCACTTTTTTTGCCTTAATTAGAGTTAAGTTGAAGGTCTTGGTTGGGAAAAGTAATCTGGCTGACTAGGAGGCTATGGAAAAGCCTCAGTGGAGTTGTGGCTCTAGAGAAACACTCCAGGAAAAATTTAAATAAAGTGGAGGAAGGTCGGGCATATGGCTTGTGTGGAGGTAATAGGATGCTCAGTAGTTGGTAAAATATCTACGGTGAGCCTTATCTCGGATCCCCAGAAGCTCTTTTCTGCACTTGCATAGATATTCTGTTCTATGAGAACACTGAGGCACATGGGAAGAGAACAACAACATTGTACTGAACATAAGACACTGTGCACTTCCTCTTCCTGTTGTGGTTGGCTTTGAGCTAGAACACCTTGAGGAATTTGGCTTTGAGTTGCAAGCAGTTTTTCTCTTGTAAACTTCTCCGTTTTGAAAAAGTACAGGGTTGTACAGATTCAGTTTTGCAATGTAAAGCAAAACCATTCTCTAAAATGGTTGAGATCCTATGAATCTAAAAATCTGAAATCTTCATGAGACCCTGTAAAATATTGTTTGTAAGTGTGTGTCAGTGTGTGTGTGTGTGTGTTCTTTTTTGAGAAGCCTTTTTTTAGGTTTCAGTCAGAGGGACAGGAGGAGGGACACACCCAACAGCTGTAGAAGCAGGAAATATCTAACCTAAAACTGAAGAAGAAAAACATGTAAATTGAGAGTATCTGTGCATATTTTGTTCCAACTACCTTTTTTGAAAAATTCCACATTTGATGTATGTATAATTGGGAATGGGGATACTTTGTTCTCTTTGTGCAATGTACACAGAGTGATTAGGCAGTTCTATCTCTGCAAATTTTGGAGAGTATTTCTTTTCTGGATCATACTCCAGAAGTATTAGCAGCTAAGTCCCATAGGATAGCACGAGGGGCAATTACAGCACTGATGTCACCTGAAGCTGGAGGGTCTGTGAACTGGGACTGGTTTGGGCTTGAACTATTGATGGGAGTATTTAGAAGTAAAAAAATATAGACTGAGGAATGTGAAAAATGCAAACTGTCCTTGTTTTTCATAATTTGATTACGTGATCATATGAATATGTGAAAGTAAATGAGCTACTTGCTGTATCTTTTGTGGGGACGCTGCAGTCTAAATTTAAAACAGGCCAACTTCTCTGTAAAGGGACAATGAGCTGTATTCAGTTTTCAGGGAAGAGCTTAGTTCTCTTTTAAAGAAGTGAGACCTAGATAGCAAATGGAAACTCAGTCCATGGGGGAACTTGTGTTTTTCTCTGGGCTTTGTTTGGGTACTACCTTTGAAATAAGGTAGACATATTCGAGGGACTATTGATTGTCCAAGGAATATTATCTCTGCCTATTTGAAGGCCAGGGCTATAAGCTGCAAATGAGTCAGCTGTATTTTTGTAAATCAGACTATATGTTCTTTTCTATATTCATTATGCTTTTTGTCACCATTGGTCCAGTGTTTCTCAAAATGTGGTATTTGGACTGCTTCCATTAGAATCACATGGAAGTTGTTAAAAATAAAAATTCCTGGCCCTGAACTTGACTGATTCAAAATATGTGGGCACAGGACCTAGGGATCTATATATTAAACACCCCATCACAGATTATCCTTATGCATCCTACTGTCTGAAGACACCAGCAGGATATCAACTGTGCTGCCAGGAATTAAGGTGAGAGTCTGTATTCACGAAGGTGACAGAGTCTTAAAAAGAGAGATGATAATGGTGACAACAGACATCCCAAGTGGAACCCTGGAGTTTCAAAGTCTACCTATTCTGTAGAGCCTGTGTGTAAATTTTCCTTCTGTTGCCAATTGTGGAGGCTTTAGTCTGTGGTTGCAGGGAGTAGTGATTTCCTGTAGGCTTTGACTCTCAATAGAGAAGCCTAGAAATAACTTGTTTATTATTTGCCACCAGCTGAAGGCTGAGTTGCTGTTAAGCCCTTAAGACAGTGATCTTCTTTGAGCCAGGTAATGTCTTTCTGAAAGCATTTCAGTAGGATCCCCCTTGTGGGTTCAGTTCCATTTTCTCCATATACTACAATGATGCTTTACTAGTGTTTTATTTGGAGCCTGAGTCAAAGGTTGGAAACTACTGACCTGCCGGCTGTGTGTCCCACAGGTCCTCTGATGCAATTGAGTAATCATACAAGGCTGCTGGGAACGCAGTAACAGTGACTACTTCCTCCTTCAGTACCTCCTTCTTGCCTCACAAGCCTGCCATGCCCACCTCACTATATGCTTACATACTGTCAACCTCATCTTTCCTACTGCGTTTCCTTCCTTCTGCATGCTTTATTCTATTACTAATCTCCTGTAGAAGCAAAACTGACTCTTAGTGCTTCCAGTACGATTAAGCACGTCACAAACTGTCATTAGGAACAAAATAAATCTACTTGGCGCTCTTAGATAAACGGAAAATAGTAGGCTCATCCCGACTGGTTCTGCTTACAAAATAATAAGCCCTGGAAAATTTCCTGTCAACCTGGACTCTCTAAAGAGTGTTACCCCTGATTTTTGTTATGTGTCTGAAGACATAAATGATCTTTATAAAAGTTGTATGAGAAAGCTTTTTTTTCTTTTGTCCCACCATAAACAGACGAATGTAAACTTGGTACCTTCAATAATTTTGTCTTGTTTTCCCCTTTAAGTTCCTGTATTTTGAATATGTTGAATACAGAATTGAATACAGTTCCTGTATTTTGAACTATAATTAGTTTTTCTGGCTTCGTCAGAAAAATGTCTGACACCCTTGCACTGATGACACATAAAATTTGTCCATCCTTTCCTAAATGCAATAGTCTTTGGGGCATTTTTTGGTGCTCCCATCCAGCTCTTTCTATCGTGGCTCACAGAACCCCTTCCTTTTCAGTAAGATCACTTGTATCTTTCTCTCCATCTCAATAAAAGCATTATCATCTACCCAGTGGCCTAAACCCAGAACCTGGGAGTCATCTTTGACTCCTACTTCTTCTCCTCACTCCCTTTTCTTATCTCCTAAAAGTTTTTCATATCAATCCATAACACAACCATGACCTCTTTTATTCATACATTCATCCATTCATTCAGGTATGAGAGTTTTTATTTTTTAATCTGTTGCTTTTTTGAAAACATCTTTATTGAGATATAATTCACCTACCATAAAATTCACCCATTTAACGTGTAAAACGTAAGGGTTTTGTGTATATTCACAGAGTTGTGCAACCATCACCACTATATAATTTTAGATATTTTTGTCACCCCAAAAAGACAGCACCCTTTAGCAGTTAACCATTATCCCTTGCCTGAGTTTCTGTAACAGCCTCCAACTAGTTACTAGTTTAAGCACTTGTGACCCATTCTTCATGCTACAGTCAGGAAGAACTTTCTAAAGTGCAAATCTGAGTGTGCCCCATCCTCGGTTAAACACCTTCAATAGCTCCTAACTCCTGTTGTTGTCCTGAAAGAGTACAAAATCTTTAAGGTGACTCCAGGGCCGATAAGGAGCAGACCTCTTTATTAATTCAGGGATAAACAGTATTTTAGAGTCATCTGGGGACAATGACAGACTTTAGAAAATTGAAGAACCCCATGAATATATATGCAAAAGTTGATGTACTTCAACATGTCTCCCCATGAAAAGAAGATGCTAAATTGCATTAGATTTTCCAAGATTTAGAATATCTGGAAAAGCAGTTTAATCATATACAGTTTTACTCATTATATAGTTTGTATTGTTTTTATTTTCATTTTATGTATGGAGTGGGAAACACAATAATATTTTCAGAGTTTGAGGTTTCTGAAGATCATTCTGGTCCAGGACTGTGGGACAGTGAGAGGCAACCTAGAGCAGGAAAGTCTTACCTCGGGGAATAAGGTCTAAATTGAGCCCAGTTAGTTAAACTAAGGGAGATGATTGGTAGAGAAGGAAAGAGCTAAGAAGAGCCAAGGAAAGGGGAGAGAGAAGTCTATTGGAGGGAAGAGTGAAATGTCAATGCCACAGGAAGTCTGCTCTTTATTCCCTGGGCCACTTGCTCCTTGGGAGTTCGGGAGGGGTTGGTGCTTTTTGTTGTTCTTTGAAGCCCCAGTACCTGGCACACAATAGACATATGACTGGCAACACATGCTGAATGGATTAATCAATAAACAAATGAATACTTCTAATAAGGCATCACAGTTTGTTTCTGTGTCTGTTTTACTCATCTTTGTCTAATTAATCTCGTGCTCAGTACGTGTTGAATTGCCTTGAGTTGCATAGCAAGATAGGGGTTAGGTTTGAGACAAGGGGAGCACATGTTTTTACTCCTAGCTCAGTTTTCTTCTCCCTAACACCGTGTTGCTTCTTTAATGCTGTACAAGTATTTATAATATGCTCTTGAGTGCTGTGAGTGTTTCTCAGAGGCTCACGAACCACAGTTTCGTTTCTGATAGTCACTTTCATTTCTCTTTAGCCACACCTCTTAATGGTAAGTAATGTTTTTTTCAAGTAGTGAGTTTCAAATATTCAAACCCATCACCCTCGTATTTCAGGTAACTATAGATGTTCTATCTAATTTATTTAAAAGAGCACAAAAAGTGTGTACTTTCAAATCTGCCATGGTACTTAATGTCTGCCATGGTACTGTAATGTTTCAGTGGTAATAGATGCCATCTGGAGAAGAGCCTGGTGTATTTGCTAAATATAGCTCTTTGCCTTCAACTTCTAATTGATCAAAAGAAGGTCTATTAAAACTGAAACTTCTCCAAAAACAGCTGATTTTGCTCAAATTCAAACAATACAAAAAAATATTAGAATTTATTTTGAATTAGATTTATGGTTCTTACCAGACTGTAAGTTTTCAAAACATTGACATACCTTAATATTTCAGCACTAAACCTTACAGTTTTAGAGGATTTCAAAGAAATTTGATGCTTATGAATATACAGAATTTGATGCTTATGAATATTCATGCTATACTTATGAATATGAATATATAGAGCACTGAGTTCTCTATATACCTCAGTTCTAAATACCTCAGTTCACTCTGTGATACTGTATGAACTCCAAATGCTCTTATCTATAGTGTGTAAGTGTTCAGGCTTTGGAGCCAAATAAATTTGGATTTTAGTCCTAGATCTGTCACTTATTAGCCATATGACCATAGGCAAGTGATTCATCCCTTTCTAAAATAATTAAAATCTGTTGGGGTGACAATGGTTAGTAAAATCACACAGGTTTCGGGTGTACAATTCTGTAATACATCATCTATATCTCACATTGTGTGTTCACCACACAGAATCAGTTCTCCTTCCATCACCATATATTTGACCCCGTTTACCCTCTTCTACCCCCTTCTACCCCACCCTCTGGTAACAAGTGATTTATCCTTTTTGTCTCAGTTCCTCACTTCTAATATAGGAATAATGTCTATCTAGCAGAAGTAATTGAAATAAGTTCCTTAATCACTCAATAAATGGCAATTATTTTTATGACAATATTCACAATAATAATATGAATCCTTAATGTATCATTTGCGTTTTTTACCTCCAAGGAAAAGAAACTATCTCTGGCTCTTTTAAAAGCAGAAACAGTGTCTTTGACTAAGAAACTGTGTAACATTTGGATTTGTCAGAAGATTGGCAAACCCCACTTGAGAGCTACATAGCCAAAAACATAGCTAAAATCATGAACTGGTCCACGAAAACACCATTGCCAGTTGCCCCTTGCATGGTAGACATCACTCCACCCTGGGCTAGGATTCTTCTGTTGCCTCCACTAACTGGATGCTATGAATGCTGCCCGATTAATATCTGATTGGTCACGTGTGTGTCTCTGCAGCCTAGGAGACTGGAATAGGGAGTTTCTGGCATTTGCAGCCACACCTTCAGTTGGAGATGTGCTCTGTCTGGCACCTAGATTTGTATATGGAGAATCCTCCCAACATAGGAGAGGATTGAGAAGCTAGGTAGTCAAAAGTATGTAAATATGCACTACTCTTCCCAGGGAGCCACAAATTTTGGCGATTAGCTGACTCCTCTTTTGTACACACCTCACATCCAACCCATTAGCAAATCTGTCAGCTTCACCTTCAAAACATATCCAGAATCTGACCATTTCACCTCAGCATTACAAATACCAGTCTATATCAAGCCTTTATTATCTCTTGCCTGGATTATTGAATCAGCCTCTGACTGGTCTGATGATTTCTACATTTGGCCCCTTATCTTGAAGATAGCAGTCAGAGTAGTTCTCTTAAAAAATACCAGACCATACCACATCTCTGCTCAAAGTCCTCCAGTACTTCCCATTTCATTCAAGGTGAATACCAAATTTATCACAGTGACCTATGAGGTCATTTCCATTATTCCTTCTCTCCCCCATTTATATCTCTGTTCTCATCCTCTCTTTCTCTCTACCACAATACCAACCAATGTTCAAAACTCAGGATCTTTGCACTGATTTTTCCCCTGCCAGGAACATTTGACTTGTAGATTTTTACAGTTTGCTCCTTTACTTCCTTCAGCTTTCTGTTCAAATGTCGCCCTATCAGAAAATATTCTCTGACCACTATATAAAATTGTGACTCTCTTGTTCCCGGGACTCCCATCCTTTAACATTTTTCTCCACAGTTAATTAATTGCCACCTGACATTCTGTATACTTAATTGTTAAATTGTTTCTGTCTCTCCCTATAGACAATGAGCACCATGAAGATAGAGACTGATTTGCATCCTCACTATTTAGTTGGCACACAATAAGTATTTGATGAATGAATGAATGAATGATATTAGATAATTAATAACTGTTGCTTTATCATCTAAATAAGGTATAATCTGTACATAATGGTGTCTGCACAAAATTGTGTCCTTCCTTAACACTGTTTCCACAGTTATATTTTTAGGACACATTTAATTATGCCACTCACAAGTATAAAATTTTCTGTTGCTTCTGACTGCCAATAGCCATGCTTCTAAATTTGGGGTATGAGGGGATGGAGAAGTCACAGGATAAAGTAGCACATAATTCTAGTCTAGGTAGTCAATTTTACTTTTAGGATTTGGGGGAGAAAGTTTCCAATTTTATTCCTTTTTAAAAGTTTTGCCACATGCATATATGGACACACATGCATGTGGCAACACACACACACACACACACACACACACACACACACACACACACATACAAAATCAACAGAATCATGTTTTTCCATTTAGTTCAATTGGGTGAAAATCATGAAAACCCAGGAAGGAGAAAGTCTTAGATAAGCAGTGACTGATTAGAAAATTTGGTCCTATTGGTCTATTAGTGCTGTAATTGAGTCAGAATGTGCAGGTTAAGTAAGAACAATATGAAAAAGGGTTTGGTATTTTTTAAAAGAACTGCTTTAGCTGCGACCATAATGAGCTTGATGTGGAGGCAATAGTAGCTTTCCAAGCACAACTAAGATATTAATACTAAGAAATGCTCGTTAATTTAAAAACTTGTAATGTATTCAGTTCCTTATTCAACTATGGGTTTTGCTATTATGGAAATGCAGTTGACCACAATCTCAAGTGTCTCTGAAGTGAGAAAACACTGCGTAAAAAGAGAAGTCATTATTCTTGCATTGACACTTAGAAACCAACTACAGTACATTTCTGAAGAAGAATAAGTTGAGGTGGTTTGTTCTATAGGATATGAAAATATAATAAAGTTATATAATTAAGGCAGTGTGATATTACCAGAGAGGGGGGGAAATTAACCAATAGAACACATTAGAAATCCCAGGAACAAAAGAAGCATGCATTTATGGAAACTTGGCATGTGAAAAAAGTTGCACAGGATATAGCAGGGAAAAGATGGACTGTCTGTTCAATAAATGATGTTCAGATAATTAATTATTCATTTAAAAAATGAAACTGGATTCCTTTTCATTATCATACATAAATATGAACTCCCTACAAATTAAAAACTTAAATTTAAAAAAAATGGAAAAAATTTAAACTTTAAGAATAAAATTTGAGAAAACCTTGGTATTAAAAAAATTTTGAAAAAGAGACAAACCACAATGGAAAGGATAATAAATTCAATCATATCAAGATCAAGTACTACTGTTCATTAAAAGATCTCAAAAAAAAAAAAGGAAAAATACAAGCCACAAACTGGGGAGAAATGTTAAGATATACAGCCAACCAACATTTAGTAGCCATAATATACACAGAACTCCTACGAATCAATTGGAAAAGTCAAGTAAGCCCATCAATAAATGGGCACAGAGCATGAACAGGCATTTCACGTAAGAGGAAACACAATTAAGAAATAAACATATGGAAAGATGATAAATCTCATTTAAAAGAAGGGAACTGCAAATTACAACCACCATGAGACACTTTCACATCCACCAGATTGACAAAAATTTTTTTAAGGAAAAACTCTCTTAAGTATTGACAAGGAAATGGAGCAGCTGTAAGTTTTCTATACTGCTGGGAAATAATTTGGCATTATCTGGTAAATTTGTAAATACGCATACTCTATGACACTTGACACATATACTATGCAATATGTCCATTGTATAAGAATATCAGGGTACAATACAAATATTCATAGGAGCCTGATTTTAAAAAAGCAAAAACAAATAAACAAAAAACCCAAATCCTGGAAATAATTAAAATGACCCTTGATAGGAGAATGGAAAAACTGTGAGGTATTCATATCAAGAAATACTATACAGCAATAAAAAAGAAATATAGTTATATGCATCAACATGATTGAATCTCACAAATACACTGAGCAAAAAAATAGTTGCAGAAGTATGTATATATGTACATGTGATATTGTGATTTATAATATAAAAAATAAACTTGGTCTTCATCCACACTTCCTGGTACATAGTGCCCAAACTTTTGGAATTTCTTAAGTGATAACAAACTTTTTGAACCACATCTGATGTTATCATTTATGCTAATGAGGGGATTTTTGTAAAACCCCTATGGATGGGGGCTGATTGCTAATGGAACCAACTAGGATTAGAGGGTTGGAAATTTCAGTCTATCCCCACAGCCCCTACATAGAAGGGAGAGAAACTGGAGGTTGAATCAGTCACCAATGGCCAGTGATTTAATCAATCATGTCTACATAATGAAGCCTCCATAAAAACCCAAAAGGACAGGGTTCAAAGTGCTTCTGGGTTGGTGAGCACATGGAGGTTCTGGGAAAGTAAAGAGCTCAGAGAGAGCATGGAAGGTCCATACCCTTTCCCCCATACCTTGCTCTGTGCATTTCTTCCATCTAACTGTTTCTGAGTTTATTCTTTTGTTAAAGAGAAAACCACAGGCCCCAAATGCATCACTCATACTAAACGCCCGTATTACCAAACCTAGATCTCAAACCTGATCTAATTGCAGTTTCAATCTCTCCCAGAAATATGATCTTAATTAACTAGTCTGAAATTTTCTGGTCAACACCAACGAGGTAATTTGTCACGTGGGCTCAGTCCATCTCCCTCCTCCCCAACCCCCCCATCCTCGCCCCTCAGAAAGATGTCTGGCCCCAAAATAATTCTTTTTTCCCCTTTTGTTAATAGCTCCCTTGCCTCGCCCTTCTTCCTGTAAAAATCTTCCATTTTGTTCAACCCTTTGGAGCACCTTTCTGTTTGCTACCAGATGGGATGCTGCCCAATTAATGAATCATTTAATAAAACCAGTTAGATCTTCATACTTACTTGTTTGAATTTTGATTTTTTTAACACTTTTATAATAAACCTGTAGTCTAGTAAGTAAACTGTTATTCTGAGTTCTGTGAGTTGCTCTAATATTAATTGAACCTGTGGAGTGGGTTGTGAGAACTTCTGATTTAAAGTCATTAGGTCAGAAGCGCAAGTAACAACCTGGACTTGAGATTGGACATCTGAAATAGGGGGAGGAAGACATAACACTATCTCTAGGCAGGTAGTGTCAGAATTGAATTAAACTGTAGGATTCCCAGTTGATGTTACAGAATTGTTTGATGCGGGGAAAACCGACACACCTGGCATTAGAAGAGAAATAATGTTGTAGTAGAATATTGAGAGTAGAGGAGACACACACAGTAGAAGTGTATTGTTTTTCCTTTATAGTATATAAGTTCAAAAACTTAAAAACCAAATATTGTAAACAGAAGGGGGGAAAACGCCACAAATTTCTGAATAGAAATTACCATATTTTGCCATGTATAACGAGCACTAGTGTTTTTGGTCCAAACTTTCAGGAAAAAAAATCTTTCATTTTTATTTTTTAATTCAAATTTTTATTTGTTTACATATAGGTACTTGTTTTTTATTATAAAGGAATTTTAGCATTTATTTTTTAACATATTATGGTACAAGACATTTTATGTAACAAAAAATTACAAAACACAAGAACATATACAAGTACAAGAAATTTTATGTACTGGTAACACATTTATGATATTTATGCATCATGGAAGGCCAAGAACTCTTTGTTGTTGCAATGAACTTCATTGTAAGTTCAACAAACCGATTATTGTACTCCAGGGTTTTATTTTGCGTAGGATATCGTTATTGATTTCTAGAATTATACTTTTAACTCAGTAAGCATAAATAAAAAATTAAAAACATTTATGTAGATGCAGAATTAGTACTACCCATGTATAATGTGCATCCTTATTTTTCCCTCACATTGGGCAAAAATGTGCACATTACGCACAGCAAAATACGGTACCTCAGTAATAGAGGGGCCTATGGGGCTTTCAAGGTATTGGGAATGCTCTTAAGTTTGATGGTGGCTACACATGGGTTTGTTTTTTAACAGGCATTTAGATAACATATAGTCTTTTGTATATGTGAACTAATTCATGATATAAATATAAGAATGTAAAAACAGATTGAATAAGAAAATGTAAAGTATAGAAGTACTGGCAATTCAAGAACTCAATAAATGCTAACTATCATATTTCATAAATAAAGAGAATATTCAACTACATAGATTTTTAAAGGAAAAATAATGTGTCTTATAACCAAAAAGTTAAACAATTAAGCAGTTAATTAAAATATTTTAAGGTATTTTAAATTAGTTCCTTGAGTGGCATGGAAATTAAAGCTAATGCATCAGGAGAAAGTTGGCAAAGGCCTAAATGGCTAGAGATATATTTTGAGATATTAACATATTTTAACATTTGTTTTCCTTCTTTGATTTTTCCCTTAACCAGCCCTCACCAACTCCCTACTCAATTCAAGAAAATAGCGGAGTGTGTTTACTTTCCTCTTTGTCACAGACTATTACTTTGGTAGCCCACAAAGAACAATGCTTCCCATATTCTTGCCTGTGATGTAGTACCTCCCCCTCAATCTAGATTGGCTTGTGACCTTCTTTAACCAACAGAGTGGCAGAAAGAACCCTGTTCCAATTCAAGTCCTACACCTTAAGACAGTCAGCAAACTTCCACTTTTGTGCTCTAGTTATTCTATTTGTGAAGCTAGTTATCGCATAAGAAGTCTGACTATCTTGAGACCTCTCTGTGAGACCTCTCCCATATGTAGAAGCATGGGAAAGAGATCTTAGCGCTCTGGCTAACAGCCCCAGCAGAATTCCCAGCCAAGAACTGGCATGACTTGCCAGTCACATGAGTAAGGCGTCTTGGAAGTGACCGCTCTAAGAACTGCCTAGACTGAAACCACATGGAACAGACAAGATCCAGTTCTACCAAGTCCTGCCTAAATCGCAGAATCGGAACAAATAAAGAAAATGATTATTGTTTTTAAGCCACTGGGATTTGAGGTAATTTCTTATACAGCAATTGATAACTAAAATAGGGTGCAGGGTAGAAAAAATATTTTTCTCCTGGGAACTTTTCCTAAAAAATCTAAATTTTTAGGAGAATGCAGAGGATTTGGAGTGGGGGAAAAATGAGAAAGGAATTTGTGATAAAGTGCCTTTCAGAAAGATGAAGAGAGAAGGATTTTGTCCAGATTTAAAAAAAGATTCCCTTTAGGCTGGTAGGAAGAGATGGTACTCCCTACTCCCTTAAATAGTTACTGGTATGTGGTGTATCTGGACAGATGGGATTAAAAGAAGGCTTGCCAGTTTTGGAGACATAGAGGAAAAACTAAGGGTTGCTAGATGGGAGGGGAGGTGGGATAAGGGGGAAGGTGAGGAGATTAGAAAACAGTCGGTAACCACAAGATGGCCATCGGGTTTTGAAAATTAATTTGGGGAACGAAATCAATAATGTTGTAAAGATATTGTAGGGTATCCGATGGACACGTGTCCCATTTGGGAGACCACCTCAGGGATGATGTAGATGCCTGATCGCTGCACTGTACACTTGAAGCTGATAATAACAATGAATGCCAACTATAATTTTATATATATATATACATACATATGTGCATATGTATGTATATACATACAAGAAGCGGAATACAGCATTAGGAATAGAGACAGTGGAAATGTAATGGCTCCGTGCATTGTCAGAGGGATAGTGGATGGGGGGAGGGGGGTCCACACAGTGTGAGGGATATAAATGATAAATGTCTAAGTATTACTTTGTCTTGTGCACCTGAAACTAATAAAAAAATTAACTAAATATGGCTACCAAACAGAAAAAACACAAAGGAGCTCAATTATCCACCCTAATCAGACAACTATATGATTTATTCTAAATTAAACTTCTTGTTTTGAGGTTTAAAAAAAAATGTCTGTACCCTATGTTCATAGCAGCATTACTTACAATATCCAAGACATGAAAACAACCTAAGTGTCCATCAACATACAAATAGATAAAGAAAATGTGGTATGTATGTATACAATGCAATATTATGCAGCCATAAAAAGAAAGCAATCTTGTCATTTGCAACAACACAGATAGACCTTGAGGGCATTATGCTAAGTGAAATAAGTCAGAGAAAAGACAAGTATTGTATTATCTCACTTGTGTATGGAATCCAAAAAACAAACTGGACTCATAGATGCAGAGAATAGATTGGTTGTTGCCAATCTATTGGGGGGGCGTGAAGAAAGTGTGACCGTGGTCAAAAGGTATAAACTTCCAGTTATGAGATAAATAAGCCATAAGGATATAATGTACAGCATGATGGACTATAGTTAAAAATATCACAATGTATATTTGAAAGTTGCTAAGAGAGTAGATCTTAAAAGTTCTCATCACAAGAAAAATATTTGTAACTGTGTGGTGATAGATGTTAACTAAATTTATGGTGATCATTTCACAACGTATACAAATATCTAATCATTATGTTATAGATGTTAACTATACTATTGTGATCATTTTGCAATGTATACAAATCATGTATACAAATGTATCAAATCATTATATCGTACACCCTAAACTAATATAATGTTAGATGCCAATTATACCTCAATTTAAAAAATCATTATGTTGTAAATCTAAAACTTATACAATATTATATGTCAATTATATCTCAATTAAAACATTAATTTAAAAAAAAAATAAGGCTTGCAAGTGATTCCCGTATCCCAAGTGGCACAAAAGCAAGTGGCACAAAAGGAATTCCCCAGATCCAAAGAAGCCATGTAGACATAAATGAGCCTCTCCCCCTACCTTCCAGAGGTTGAACTTGTTAATTTGGAAACAAAAGAAACCCCAAGATATTCTCTACCAATCTGGTAGATTGGGATTCAGAATCATAAACTGTATTACAGAAAATAAGTGTCTTAGCTGGCAAAATCTGAATTCCTATCACTAAAATTGTCCTTACCTTTTCAGGAAGAAGTATACTTAAAAAATAATAAATTCGGGAAGATAGGAGTATTTAAAAACTCACTTTCCTTGCCCTTTATTTTCTAGGTTTTTTTTTCTTTTTTAAAGATTTTATTGGGGAAGGGGAACAGGACTTTATTGGGGAATAGTGTGTACTTCCAGGACTTTTTTTCCAAGTCAAGTTGTTGTCCTTTTGATCTTAGTTGTGGAGGCCACAGCTTAACTCCAGTTCCAGTTGCCATAGCTAGTGGCAGGGCACATAGCCCACCATCCTTTCCGGGAGTTGAACCGGCAACCTTGTGGTTGAGAGGACCTGCTCCAACCAACTGAGCCATCCGGGAGCTCAGCAATAGCTCAGCTTAAGGTGCTGTGTTCAATCTTAGTTGCAGGGGGCGCTGCCCACCATCCCTTGCGGGATTTGAGGAATTGATCTGGCAACCTTGTGGTTGAGAGCCCACTGGCCCATGTGGGAATTGAACCGGCAGCCTTCGGAGTTAGGCGCATGGAGCTCCAACCGCCTGAGCCACTGGGCTGGCCCCTATTTCCTAGGTATTTTTATTTGGGGGTAATTTAATCTCATCAGCAAATCCTAACAAGACTGCATTTTTTATCCCCTTCTTTTTGCCAACTGTCATATATCTGTAATACATTTTCAAGCTGGTGTCACCACAATACGCAGATATCAGCACTATCCTCCAAATCAGTAGGGGTTTCTGTAAACTTTCTCTATTGTGGGAGAGGACCACTCATGAGGTTGGCTATGTGACTAGCTTTGGCTGGTGATATCAGCAAATGTGATGCAAGCAGAGCTTTGATAGGCACTTACACATTGGAGCTTTTTCTTTTGAAATTCTGTGACAGCCAAGAAAGAAACCAAGCTATCCTATGATAGATGCCTAACAAAAGAGAACCGAACTTCCGGTCTCAACAGCCTCAGCTAACTGCCAGCCATGTGAGTGAGACCATCATGCATCAACCAGCCATAGTTAAGCTTTCAGGTGATTGCTGTGGTATATGAGGTCTGACAACCAGGTTTGCGAACTTGCCACCATGGCTTACATTGGCAGCACTATACAAAAAGTTCCATAAGGTTTCATAACCTTGGTATATCAGTGTCTCACAGCTGTGCTCGTGTCGACATGTGGTTGTATCTTGCTGAGTGGCATTTATTATTGTTGTGTATTTTTGTGTGCCTTCGCGAGACTGTCTGAGTTGAATGAGAGCAACGAACAAACATTCAATTTCTTGTTAAAGTTGGCAAGAGTGGAAGTGAAATCAGGGACATGTTAGTCCAAGTTTATGGGGATAATGCCATGAAGAAAACGGCAGTGTACAAATGGATTAAACATTTTTCTGAGAGGAGAGAATGCATCACTGATGAAAAGAGATCAGGGCGGCCAGTAACAAGCAGAACTGATGAAAACATTGCAAAAATTGGTCAAATTGTGCGACAAAATCATCAGCTAACTGTGAGAAGCATAGCAGACCAAGTAAACATCGATCGAGAAACAGTTAGGAAAATCTTAACTGAAAATCTTGGCTTGTGAAAGGTGTGTGCAAAAATCATCTCAATGGAGCTCACTGATGAACAAAAGCAAAGGGAGTTTTTAGCCAGTAAACAAATAACTGCAAAACTCTCCCTACTCACCTGATCTGGCTCCCAATAACTTCTTTCTTTACCCGAAGATAAAGGAAATATTGAAAGGAAGACATTTTGATGATACTCAGGACATCAGGGTAATACGATGACAGTTCTGATGGCCATTTTGCAAAAAGAGTTCCAAAATTGCTTTGAAGAGTGGACTAGGTGCTGGCATCAGTGCATAGCTTCCCAAGGGGTATACTTCGAAGGGGACCATAGTGATATTCAGCAATGAGATATGTAGAACTTTTTCTAGGAGGAGTTTGCAAACTTAATTGTCAGAACTAGTATGTGATCTCAAGTGAGACCAACCAAACTGCCCAGTTAAGCTCAGCTCAAATTACAGAATCAAGAGCAAATTAATGATTCCTGTTTGAAGCTACTAAGCTTTTTTTGAAAAAATATAAAACTATTTACTGACTACTGTTCACCAATTTATAATAAACTAAGCAATAGACAGTTGGATAACATTTTGATCACCACAAAGTTCGTTTTCCTGACTTAGGCTGAACCAGTAACATAAATACTGAAAAGACTGAGACTTCGTGTAAGGAATGGGTTGGATTAAAAAAACCAAAGTATGCAGATCAATAGTTGAGATTTGAAAGTTTTCCCCACTAATTTATGCTACTGGATGCTAAACAGCAACATATCTAATCATCTGATTAGTTTCATGATGTGGGGACAGAGCCCCAGAGAGCAGTTTCCAGGCTCTTGGCCTCACATGGAGAGGGGTGTTGGCTTGGGTAGTAGATGGCCATCAGCTGTGGCTAGTTGGCTGTCAGCTGTAACCAGTGAGCCATTGGCCACTAATATAACTGCCATGGCTTTGCTAGCACTAAGTGGGGACTAGCAAGAAGATGGTGGCTGAGCCTGCAAGCGGTGTAGTGAGGGTTGCGAACAGTGTGGCTCCTGCTTCCTGTGTCTCCAACCCAGCTTCCAGGGAGAATATAGTAGTATGACTCCCCTACCTATGGCTCCGTGGGTGTTCCTTTTTGGCCTCACCATGTTCTGCGTTTTTATGTGGGGAGCAGGAGCTGAGACCCCGCAGGCTGCCCCGCCTGACACCCTGCATGACACATGAGTAAAGACATTCCATGAATCATGATCCTTTATTCAATATAGCACAAAGATTTCAACTTTTTGTAAAGAAATGGCTCTCCAGAATGAATTTTAAATGCCCATTTAAGCCTTGTTTGGCTAATTAAACACACAAGTATATGTTTAGTTTCCTCCTCTGAGTGCGGAGGTTGTTGGTAGTGATAAAAATTTTTCCTTTCAGGGAGTTTTGCAAATAAAATGTTATATTTATATGACTGTAGATATAAATAGTAGTTCTGATAAGGCTGCTTTAGATAGTCCAGTTTGAATGGTTTACACCATTATACAATTTAAAATGTTTATATTTAAATTGTCCAATTAATTAGATCACCTTTTGAAATGTTATGGCTTCAGGAAAAACTTGAGGTGATCTATTTCTTGGGTTGCTCAGAATGATGGTGTCCCCAAAGCAATATACGTAGACTTACTCATGATCGTGAAATGCATTTTGTTTTGGTGAATATTAAAAAAACCAACAATAATCACTTACATATATAATTACATATACACACAAAAACAAACCCAGAATGGTCCTTAGGCATCATAGGTTATATAAATTTTGATTGAGTAATGACTGTGGAAATTTTTCTAACATTTAGAAAAGCTCTTTCTAAAGCAGAAGAAATCATATGCCATTGTTTCAAATGTTCTTTTCTCATAAATGAAGCAACTGCAGAAAGCTTTTATTTGTTTAAAATAATGAGTGTTATTGATGGAAAAATAAAAGCAACCAATCCCCTCAATATTATTCAAAGTGAACATATTAAATTTGGTTTTCATTAGAATTTAATTATTTTTGACACTAATAAATCATAAAAGCATATACTGGGGGTATCAAAAAATGTATACAAATGGACACTTTGCTCAGTGTTGCTCAAGCAGTAGTTCACCGTAATCAGAAGTGTCTGGACGCTGATGGTAACCACTTTGAGCCCCTCTTGTAATTGCAGAAGTCAAACGTGACTTGTATTCATTTTTTGTTATCGGTACATATTATTACAATTTTAATAGTTTTTCTTTTCTTAAAATGTGTATGCATATTTTTGCCACCCTTTGTATACATAATTATCGAGCATCTTCTGGACAAAAATGCCAAATTTGTCTCTCTTCAAAAAAATTACAATTTGAGGACATTTCATGTTTTCCTCTTTGCCAGCACCAAGTCTGCCTCATCTGCATCTTTCCATTTCATGGAAAACATTAATTCTCCACTACTGTCTGTGACACCAATTATTCCTTCAGGATCAAGAATGCTGTGAAAGTGTCTTGATTTGTTGGCAGCATTTCTTTTCTTCTTTGATCTGCTATCATCAGATTCACTGTCAGATAAAGGTTTTCTTTTTGTGACATCTTTTTCTTTACCAGCTTTTAAGGATTAAGAAATACTTCAACTTATCCATAAAAACACGTGTGCTCCAATGTTTATTGCAGCTTTGTTTACGGTGGCCAAGACATGGAAATAACCAAAATGTCCTTCGATAGATGAATGGATAAAGAAGTTGTGGTATATATACACAATGAAATACTATTCGGCAGTAAGAAAAGATGATATAGGAACATTTGTGGCAACATGGATGGATCTTGAGAGTATAACGCTAAGTGAAATAAGTCAGACAGAAAAAACAGAGAACCATGTGATTTCACTGATATGTGATATATAAACCAAAACAACAAAAGAACAATACAAACAAATAAGAAACAAAAACTCATAGACACAGACAATAGTTTAGTGGTTACCAGAGGGTAAGTGGGGGGTGGGGGGTGGGAGATGAGGGTAAGGGGCATCAAATATATTGTGATGGAAAGAGAACTGACTCTTTCCATGTTGGACACACAATGGGTTTTATAGATGATGTAATTTTACTAACAAATGTCACCCCAATAAATTAAAAAAAAAGAAATACTTCAACTAACTCAGGATGATCTAAATTTTCTTCAGGTTTTTAAGTTTTGTCCACACCTGTACATCTCTTTCACTAAAGGAAATACTCTACCTTTCCATTCACTACCCATCGGTCCAATAAGTTTTTTACTAAAAAATCTTTAGGCTCTACATCTTCAACTTTTTTACTCTTTTCCATTTTGTTTATTCCCCATTCTTTGCAATGTAGTTTTATTGGAAGCCATTTTAAATTGTGGACTTGAAGAGCTATATTTTGTACTGCCTCCCAGCACCTCTGGTCTGGGTCTGTGGTATGTCAGATTATAAGGGCCACATCCCAGGGCAGGGAGCATGGGGAGCTGTGCAAGAAGCCATTAGGTTTGAGGGTAGGTAGTTATGCTACAATAGATAACTGGTACAGTGACACTTAAAATTTTCTATTTTATATAAGATGGCTAATGAAAATAAAAATTAAGTCAGTTGAGAACTATTTGTGGAACTGGGTCATCTCAAACTCTTATTTGTGATGAAAACTAAGTAAGGAAAAACTCAAAATCTTTCTTTGCTAAAAAGTTATTTAAGGAGTTTCTTTCTGAAAACAAAGGTGACTGTCAAATGATTCTGAGAGTGCTTCAGGCTGCCATACTACCATATAAGACATTGACTCAGATGACCTCTCAACAAAAAGATACATATCAATGTTTCCACCAATAATTGCCCATAATATTGTGGTACACTTCTCTGGTAGCATTTTGGATCGCTCTCCTCCTACAGAATATACTGAAATCTCTTCTAAAGACAAGAGTTTCTGTTTGTATTTGTATAATTTGGTATTACAGAGAAATGAGAAATAACCCTGATGGTGAACATCTGAATCTAGTCCAGTTTGATGAAATAGAAAGACAATTAATTTTACTCATTAACTAAGATTTAGACAACAATTTGTCTTTTTCTTGTGTCATTTAAGTCAAACACCATTACATAATGGAATAGAAAAAAATTTCACCTGAATTTAAAAGGTAAAAGATGAGATGTCAATGAACTCCCATAGGCATTGAGGGTTACTTTGTTTTCTGCCTCCTCCGCCCCCCACATCTCCCTTCAGGAACATGAATGGCATTTGGCCACAACTTGCCACTTCTCGATTTTATCTTCCACCATCTATTTTGCTCCTCTCTCTCCACTTCCAGCCCTGCTGTTTCCCAAACATATGCGTGTCACACTTTTGTTCCAACTGTGTGTTCTACCTGTAATCTTTTATGTCTAGATGCGCGCACACACACACACACCCTATGATGATTCTGGAACATCGTTATAAGTACAAACAAATCTAGGTTTCTAACATACACTAGGGACATGAGTACTATCCATATAACTAACCATGAAGATTTTGGCAAACCCGGTAACAGAAAATATACTAAATATTACCCAAATATTTAGTTTGAAGAATTAAAAAAATCCCCAGTCTGCTACCCTCTGGGCTTAGTGAATTAACATGTTACTCTCAAGTACAAAATATTTACTAAATATTTTTAAAAATTGCGGAGTAAATGACTAAACCTAGAACTCTAACAATGACAGTATTCTTTATTGTTGAATTAGGGCACTGCACTCCCACAATAATGATACATAAGGCTTTTACTGAAAGCGTACTGTATGTTAAGCATTTCGCGGATGTTAGCTAATTTAATCCTAGTCACTCTTCAGCATAGGTATTCTCATTCCAAATTTCCATGCCAATGGTGGTAGAGGTGAGGCACATTGTGGAAGAGTCAGACGCGGAGATACTGCAGAGACCAGAACGCTGTCCGTGTTCCAAGCCCCTCGGAGGCCACGTGAAGGAGGTCGCGCTGGTCACAGAACCTTGGTTCGGACGTTCTCAGGGACCAACTTTGTCCGGGTGGCCCACACGGGAGCCCAACACAGAACCACTGGGAAATGAGGCGGAAAAGGTAGCGCAGGGTCTCCTGGCATCTGCTTTCTCCCGGTGAGAACCTACGTGTTCTCTGCGGGGGAAGTTCCACCCGGCGAGGTCTACGGGCCTGACGCTTCCCACTGCTGCGTTCACCCGACGCGGCCGCGGGGGTCACAGCCTACCGGGGGCTGGGGACACGAGGCCGGGCAGGTTCGGTCGGGTTCAGAGAGAGGAGGGAAGATACCAGGATCCTCTCGATCGTGAGAAAATAGTCACTCGGAAGCCACCCTCGCCGCTCCCGGGACTGGCTCTCCCGCCTCACTTACTGAGTCGCCCCCCAGAGCGCAGGCGCCCACGAACGCCCGCGCTTCCCTCCAACTCCGTGAGGGCGAAAGAGGCGGGGCTTGGGCGCCGAAACCCCGCCCCGGCCTGCGGTCTTCGCCCCGCCTTCTCGGAGAGGCGGGCGGCCCCTCTTGCTCCCGCGCCACAGTCCAGGGCGGTGGCGCTGTTCTCAGGTCGCGCAGCCAGACGCGCCTGACGGGCGCGGGTCTGAGCGCCACGTGCCCCCTCCTCCCTGGGAGCTGCGGGCCGCGGAAGTGACGTGGTGTCCGGGTTTGAATCGGTTCCCGGGTGATCCTCGCGCTAGCTGCTGCTCGGCCGCTGCCGCCGAGGGAGGAGCTGCAGCGCGCCGGGGTTGAGGCCTCGCGCCGCCCGGGGGACTGGAACTGAAGGCGCAGTGCGGAGCAGCGCCTGGGCCCCGAGCGCCGCGGCGGTAGGCAGCGGCGGTGCTGTTTTCTCTCCTTTCCCCCAATATGGCAGCGGCGGGCGGCGGCGGGCCCTCGGTGGGGACTGGAGAGGGCGGCGGAGGCGAGGACTGCAGGTCGGTATACTTGTTTGACCGGCGCGAGAAGGAGTCGGAGCTCGGCGACCGGGTGGTGCAGGTCGGAGAGCGCTCGGACTTCGCGGGATTCCGCGCTTCTGTGTGTCAGGTAGGCGAAGGGTCAAAGAGGGATGCGCGGGGAGAGTTTGGGTTCTGAGAGTGACGAGAAACCCAAGTTTCTCACTAAGGACAATAAACCTGTCACCCGGCCCTGGTACGGCGGCCTTGGCTTCTCCCTCCCCGGTGCCCGCCATCTCCGTGGTCGGGCGTCGGGAAGCCTTGGGTAGCTCCTACCCCGGGACTCGGAGTGTCGAGCCGGCTCCTCCTTGGGCCTCCCTCTGCCCCTGCCCTTTAATCGGGGGGTGGGGGGTGGCGTTGGCTCGCTGCCCAGGGTTTGAGACCTCGGGTTTAATTGGCTCGTGGCGACCTTGGTAGTCAAAGGCCTTATAGCTCATCTTCCAGGAGGGAAAGCTACTTGTGTCTCTTTCGTGCGGAACTTTTAGTTTGAAAGAAGAGAGAGTTATCTGTGATGGCTTTGTTAGGCATGTTTTGATGGTGAGAAGTTGTGAAATTCCTGGAGTCGATTTATCTCAGGTTCATTAAATGATGGAGTAATTAATTTTTCCGGTCGTTCTGTCAAGGTTTGCAGATCCGCGCCGGCCGGGTCCTTCCGTGGTGGGAACAGTTGTCCACGTTAGCCTCGCAGGGGGAGCTGCCCTTCTGGTTGTCTGAACCCTCGCTCTTGGGTGTTCCTGAGCTAACTCGCAGAGTGTCCCTGGGTCGCTGTGGGACACCAGAGAAGGGGTGTGTGTGTGTGTGTGCGTGCCTGTGTACTCACGCACACCCACACGTACATACCCACTATATTAGTTTGCTTTAAAAATTAATGACTAAGTAGGGAAACCAACTTTAAACTGTGAAGTGTTTTATAGATTTAAAGTGATGTTGGTGCCCGACTTTAAAGAGGGGTTAGTGTCGTGCCCTGCATTAATCATAGGAAGTTCTTTTTAAGCTGTAAAGAACTCTTAGCCACCGAGCAAAAAGAAGTTTGTGTGTAACAGTGTTTTAACTTCAGTAGGCTGATGATTTAGTACTGTTTTAGAGACACAACTCTTTAGAGCTGCTGAACTGATTGAAATCAAGACCCATAGTATACAAGAGATGTGAGAGCAAGGACTTTGATTTGTTCACAGCTGTTTTCCCAGTGTCTATAACTGACTGGCTCATAGTCATTGCCCGAATTAGAATGAGTATTTGAATGAAGACAAAAATGTATGAACTTAGAAGTTCATTCTGTGCCTTGATATGGCAGATTCTCATGTGTTTGAAGAATGAATGAAAGCATGCTTCTCTTTTTTGATGAATGTTTTGTATTCAAAACTGTCCCACAAAAAGGAAACTATGTTTATTATTTTTATTGTAAAAATATTAGCACATTAGAGAAAATATAGAACCAGAAGGAAAAAGTAAATCTTTACTCACTGTAAAACATAACCACTGTTAGCACTTGGGGTTATTTCTTTGTATCCTTAGCCCACATTTTTTTAAATTGTTAAATTTTTGGGGTGACATTGGTTGATAACATATAATTTTCAAGTATACAGTTCTACAGTACATTATCTGTATATTGCACTGTGAGTGCACCATGCCAATCTAGACCCCCATTTTTTAAAATAGCTGTAATGCATGTGATATTGTTGGTGTTTTTCGATTTTAATGCAAGTCTTCATAAAGTTTGATATAATCTGTTTAGGACCACTGTTTACATAACTAAATCTTTACTTTTTGTTGACATTTACATTACTTTCAATTTTAAGTCATGCCATGATAAACATCTTTGAACACAGAGTCTTTCATGTTTTTTTTTTTTTTTTAAGAATCTTAGGAGCGAAATTCCTGGATTTTCCTGGTTTCCTGGTCAGGAACGTTTTTAAAGTTCTTGATACATATTTTTAAATTGCTTTGCATAAAGGCTATACTAATTTATCTTCCCTTTAGAAGTAAATTCTCCCCTGTGAGAAGTCTCAGTACCTGTTAGCTAGGGGAAGTATTATTAGCCTCTTATTACAGAAGTGGAAATTCACTTTTGGAGATGGTAACTCACTTAATTTAAGTAAGACAGATAATACAGTCAAATTAGGATTCAAACCCAGAATCTATATTTTCTGTTTTACCACTCTGCCTCAAAATGAAGTTCTTTGTTATAGAGAACAGATATATGTACATATGTATTTCATTCTTTTAATATTTTAACTTGAAAATCAAGGAAAATATTTCCTTTGACTAATTCTTTACTTCCTTCTTCCTAATTTTTCCTGCTAGAACAGATGAAGATTAAATTTGATTAGTGAAGGCTGGTCCGAGTGCAGTGGTGTCTACAATTAAATTTGATTAGTGAAGAAAGAGCTAGTAAGAAAAAGAAAAGGAAGACTCTTGTTCAGAATTTACTTTTTAAAGCATCATTAGATTATGTCACCTAGTCCTGTAACCTTATCTCCATTACATACTTGAAAAACTGAATTAAATTACTGAATTAACTTCCAGGCTTATACAGTTAATGAGCAGTGAAACTGGGATTGGAATTTAGATATGTTTGATTGTACAATTGTTTTTTTTTAAACCCTCCATATGGCCCATACTATCTTCTGACACCTCCATTTTCCTTGTTAGGTGGAGGAGGAAAAATAGTGCACTATTTTAAAGCTTTTCATTAAAACTTATACCAATAACTGTAGTGCTAGAAAGTATTATGGATCCTAAACTGTTATTTGGGAAAACTAATTTCCTGGAAAAAGGGAGCAATCAAGAGGAAGGAAGAAGAAAGGGCAGATAGGGTAGAAGCCCTTAGACCTGTGGTAAACAGCTGACTGTTGACTCACCTGAGGAATCAAAGATTAGAAAATGACTCATTTGGCTAGTTCTTAAATATGAACAGATATTAAATCCCATGTATGCAAACCCTCCTTTCCAACCCCAATTTTGAGGAAATCCCTACTTTTTCCTTTGTATGGTTCCACTATACTTTATTATACCTTGTTATACCGTGGCACTTGTTATACCGTTGTACTTTTTTTTTATACTATATGCTCCTTGAGGGCATATAATAATTAATAGCTGTTTAGTTAATGAATCAATCTCTTACTTCCTCAAAAAAATTTGTACATAGGGTACATTATGTTTAAAATTCCAAAATATGGAAAGAAAAAAAGAAAAGTAGATGTAGGAAAGAATAGAATAGTAACCTAAAGAGAGTTAATAAATGGGAGTTCATTTGAGATAATACGTATCTTAACACCAATGCTGAGCCATGAAACCAGCATTGAGTTTCTTACAGGTCAAAACAAAGAAGGAAAGATAATTGATAGAAAGTCCACAATATCCATAAAATAAAAACATTCCCATTTCTAGGGCAGCAAAGCTTTGATTTGAGCAAAATTTCTTCCTAGATTCCTCACAAATCCTGACTTTGATAAAATGGACAACAACCTTACAGATAGGAAAGGCTGCTTATCTTGTCCTTTAATACAAGGTAAAGTGTATGTTGTTTAGGGTAGTGCAAGCTGCTTTAACCCGGTACCACCAGAATTTTGTAGAGATTTCTCATTGAAGTGCAATATGGGTGTCCCTGGTTTGGGGGTGATTCAGGGACAGAGCCATTGGATATAATGCCAAAGCACAAATCATTAAAGGCTAGTTTACAGTTTTAGAGCAGTGCATTGAGGTATGTAGTTTCTGATTGACTTAATGCATGGATACAATTTAAAGTATTTGAAGGTTTTTATGGACTGCTCTTTATAAATGTTTTAAAATTGGTTTTTGAGAGAAGTTGGGTAGCAGGTAGGTTGAAGCTGACCTAAAGACAGGAAATGCAGGTACTTTATATTACTCATTAAAAGCAGATCCATATGCTTTAACAATTAACTCAGAAGAAAGTGGGATTGAAGTGCTTTTATAAAAATGAGAAAACCTAATCAAAACTTTTGCCCAAATTGAATGTTATCCTGCTTTCATATAGACAGAGGCAGAGGAAGTATATCTGTAATCAAGGCCAAGTTAGTACAACTACATGAAAGACTAGTGTACATCTGAAACATCTGATAAGATACATTTTAGATAAAAAATATGTAGAGAGAAGAGTATATCTTGAATAAAAGCACAATGTAAAAATATTTAATTTATGTTTGAATTATCACCTATAACAATTCTGAATTCAAGAAATAATTTTTATAGAGAATTATAGGTAAAGCATAGAGAAAGATAGTTTATCATAATTGAGTAATAGAATTATGGAGAGATTGTATGGCATAGTTAGATATAAATACTTTTCAGATGTAATTAATAGATCTTAAAAATTCAGTTTACCACAGTTTTCTAGTAACTGTAAGAACAAATTTTGTTGTACAGGATGCAGAAGCATGTGCTCAATTGGGACATTGTGGAATAAAATAGTAATGAACTAAAAATCAGAGATTACACAAAACCTAGTAAAGATCCGAAAAGACAATTTTTATTTCTGTTAAACAAATAGAATATTTCCCTCATCAGTATATGTCCATAGCTTGATTTCTCTAGGATGGAATTCATTGGATATGAGTATCCTTAATTTTACTGAAATATACCAAATTGCTTTTTGATATGGTTGTGCTAATTTTCAGCCCTATCAGCAAGCAATGTGTAAGTCCAATTTCCCTATATGGTAGCCTATACTTTATATCATCAGGTTTTAAAAGTTTTGACAGCCTCATGGGAATAGTAATCGAGTTTTAATTTCTCTGTTAACTAGTGAGGATGAGCATATTTTCATATTTTCTAGTTTTTTCCTTATTGCTTATACTTTTTGTATATTTCCAGATATCCTTTTCTCTATCCTCCAAAAATTATTTTCCTATTTTTCCTATTAATTTTGGATTAATATTCAGCTTCTTTAATTCTCTTGAGATTTATTTTTGTGTTTTTGAGATGGGGATTTTATTTTACCTGTTTCTGTGAAGTTAACCAATTGTCTCAATATCATTCATTGATTAGTTTATTCTTTCCCCACCAATTTGTAATGTCACCTCTTCTATTTTCCAAACTGCCCATGTATGTATATGTGGGCCTGTTTTAAGGTCCTGTCTTCTTTTCCACTGGTCTATTCTAGTGTATTTTAAATCAGAAATTTTTCTTGTAAAAAGCTTCAAACATATATAGAGACAATAGTATAATGAACCCAAATATGTTCATCACCCAGATTCACCCAGTTACCAAGTATTTACCACACTAGCATCATCTTTGTCTTTTATATCCCAGGTCTTATTTTACTTCACTCCTGTATAGGTCAGCATGCATTTCTATTATCACACCATCAAAAATAACTTTTTAATATTATCTAATAGCTCAGTCCATACTTGGATTTCTTAGATTGTCTCAAAAATGTTTTTTTTATAGTTGGTTTGTTTAAATCAGGATCCCAACAGGGCCCTCATTGAACTTGATTTTTTATATTTACTTCTTTTAAAATTTAGATCATTTGAGCAAAACCCCTTTCCCCCAATCTCTAGTTTTTCCTGATGTTGATCTGTTAAAGAAATCAAGTAGGTTTTTCTTTAATATTCCACTTCCTGGATTTGTCTGTGCTCTTTATGGTGTAATGTAATTTGTTCTATCTCCATATATCATGTAGACTATCTCCATATATCATGTAGATTGTTCTGGTATTTCATATTACATCACATCTGTGGGCACCTAATGTATAGGTATGAGTCACCCACTGAGCAATTCTGAGATTGAATTAGTGGGATTCAGGTAGTTTCAGCTGGATCCCTCTATAATAAAGTTATGAATCTAGTGGTTCATCCATTGATGGTGATGTTCTGATTGCCATTCCTCCTGTATTTATTAGCTGGCATTCTTTAAAATAACAACTGTGCTTCATCAGCTAGAGCTATTTGGTTACCGTAAAACACAGTTGGTATGAGAAAGCAGGATAAATGCTTTATTCTTTTCCTTTAATTTGTCAGTATTCAGAGTAAGGATACCTTAGTTTCCTTACTGGTACCTTAGTTTCAGTAGTGACCAGTAAAGAAGAGTTGAGTATCACTAGTACAGATTTTTTTCAGTTGTCTTCAGTGGTAAGGTTGTCTAGATTAACTAGTCCACCATTACATAAAGCAGAAGTCAGTCTTTTAACTGTACATTGTTGTGTTGTTTAATTTTGGAAATAACCTGTGTCTTTTAATTTTAAAGATATGTAAAATGTTAATGACTACATTAACTTATTTTTCTAATTCTAATTTTTTGGCTAGTTGTCAAATTTCAGTTTTTCATGTGTTCATTGGTCATTTATTTGTATTTTTCTCTTTTTGATTGTTCATGTCTCTGTTGATTGTCACCTTGATTTATGAAGGCTTTTTTCCTCCTAAGGATGCTATCTCCTTTTGCAAGCCCCTCCAGAATTTACAATTTGCCTTAATTATTAAAAGTTATTCTTTTGGAAGGGGTTATAATAAAGATTCTTTAATATAAATTTCCTGCACAACATGATTATTTTTACTTTAATATTATAAAATATTAACCTTTATTTTCTTCTAGTACTTTTTTTTTTACATATTTAAATATTTAATCTATATGAACATGTCTTATGTTAATACTTTGCTGCAAATAAATTTACTTCTATATTGACATGAAATAATGCCATTTCTCTGGGAGGGCCCTGCTGATGTTAAAGCCTTTCCAAAATATGTCACCTATTTACTTGTGGTTCTAGGTGGCATATCATAGCAGAAAAAATGAACTTGTTAAGCAAATAAGTAATTTATAGATTTGTATTTAATTATGAAAAGGCAAAATTAAAAAATATCAGGACATTTCTTAGATAAATAAACATAATAATTATTACAAGATTATAATATACTACCAATATTTTCATATTCTTGAAAACTTGATTGGGGCATTTATTTACATTGTGTACTAATTGATTTTATTCCTATTGTTTTGGATAGACGCTTGGCATTTCACCTGAAGAGAAATTTGTTATTACAACAACAAGTAGGAAAGAAATTACCTGTGATAACTTTGGTAAGCAACGTTAAGTTCATGCTTTTATGTTTAATACGTTCTAGTAAACCTTAGGACGATAGCTATTTGATTACATAGATAAGCATCTAAAAACTGTTGATGATTTTGGTTACTTTGTTAGGATGGGGCAGGAAACTATATGTTCACAGTTTGTGCAGAGGTCATATTTTTCAAGCAAGTTTATAGAAAAATTGTTGATACCATTTATGGCTACAGAAGACCTCTGGCTAGATCCAGCACCTAGCCACTGGTCCTCATGTGGGCCCTCAAGAAGCTAATTTTCCGGGGCCGGCCCGGTGGCTCAGGTGGTTAGAGCTCCATGCTCCTAACTCCCAAGGCTGCCCGTTCGAACTTGAAGCTGAATGGCACCCTCCACAACTAAGATTGATAGGACAACAACTTGACTTGGAAAAAAGTCCTGGAACTACACACTGTTCCCCAATAAAGTCCTGTTCCCCTTCCCCAATAAAATTTTTTAAAAAAGAAAAAAGATTCTCTCTTTGTTTAAAAAAAAGAAAAAAAAAGAAAAGAAGCTAATTTTCCAACGTAACTTGGATTCTTCCGTTGCCGTTTTTTACTCAATTAGATTCTAAAACCTGCCATTTTTTTATACCTGACTCCTTTTGAATTTAACTATTCTTCATTTCTGTTGATACCACTCTAAAGTAGTTCCTCATCTGATTTCCTGGGATAATTTTACTTACTAGGACTTGAGGGTTTCAGATAAGTGGAAGTTTTGGGCCTGTTCAACTGATAGTCTTAACAAAACACAATTGAATTTATATATTGAGCCATCGTTTGAGGTTTGCCTGTACCATCTTTAAAGATATTTCATAGATAAAATTTGCATATTCAAAATTATAAATTCATTGTGTTTCTGATGCTAGCTTCACCTTAAAATACGACCTTTTGATTACAGATGAAACTGTTAAAGATGGAGTTACTCTATACTTGCTACAGTCAGTGGATCAGTTACTATTAACAGCTACAAAAGAACGAATTGAATTCCTACCTCATTATGATACACTGGTTAAAAGTGGCATGTATGAATATTATGCAAGTGAAGGACAAAATCCTTTGCGTAAGTATTCCATTTATACTAATTTTGATAAAGAATTACTCTTTGTTATCCCCGATCGCATGTACCATTCCTTCACTTTAAAAAATTCTCTCATTGTACTTTATTAGAAGACTGATAAGTCATTGTGAGCTTCCTTGGTTCAGCCTCTTTATCACAATATAATTCTTTTTTCACCTAAGTCATTTCACTTCATAGTAAAGATATCTCTCCTTTAAAACTACTCTAGTATTAGAATTCATTCCCTCAACTCATAAGAGATCTTGTATCTACACATTTTTCTGTCTCACGTATACGTGGGCCTCCTACAGACCTCTCCGAATTGAGTAAAGAATTATATTACCTTGCAAATTTATATAGCTAAACCGTACATGTCAGTGGTCTGTGTTCTGATTTCCATTTCTTTATTATTTCCTTCTTCTTTACTACTTTTGGATTGTTTGCTAGTGATCTTTACAAATCAGTTGATTTAGAGAGTCCTCTGTCTGGACCCTTCCAAAGTCTTTAATAGATTTAGATGTTTATTATAAATTTGCTTATTAAATATATATTTTTAATTGTATATGCATTGTAGTTTGTAGGAAATTGGAAAACAGTAGATAAGCAAAAAGAACATTAAGAATATCCATATCTCTACCATCGTGATAAAACCACCATTAACATTTTTGTGTTAATCATTTCAGACCTTTTCATATTGTTTGGGTTTTTTTTCTGTTTTAGTGGTTTTTGTATGATGCATACTACTTTAACCTAGTTTTTTGTTTAAAATAAAATGAACATCTTGAATACATATGCCAGTGAATATTTTTAAGGTTAAACACTATTTAGATAACAATATATTGAATAGTGTTCTGTTATTAGACATTTAGGTTCAGATTTTTTATTACTACAAATGACTGAATATTCTTGTGACTAAGTTTTTGTGCCCATCCTTACCTTAAGTGCTACTAATGCTATTACTGCTATCAGCTGTAGTGCCAGTTATTCTATCAAGTGCTTCATGAGCATTTTTCTCATTTAACCTTTGATCTTACGTGGTAGCTAATGGTAGGTAATGACCCAAGTTTGCAGAAGAAACTGAGGCTAACAGATTTTATGTAACTTGCCAAAGGCCACCCTACTAGTAATTGTCAGAGCTAGGATTTGAACCCTAGCAGAGTGACTTCAGAGCTTAAACTCGTAACCAGTATATTTATTACCTCTGACATTGGGATTTTGATGGGGATTGCATTAAATCTGTATATTGCTTTGGGTAATATGGCCATTTTAACTACGTTGACTCTTTCAATCCATGAGCATGGAATGTCTTTCCATTTCTTTGTGTCTTCAATGTCTTTCAAAAATGTCTTAAAGTTTTCAGCATATAGGTCCTTCACGTCCTTGGTTAAGTTTATTCCTAGGTATTTTATTCTTTTTGCTGAAATTGCAAAAGAAATTCTTTTTTTTATTTCTTTTTCTGAGATTTCATTGTTAGTATATAGGAATGCATTGGACTTTTGTATGTTGATTTTATAATCAACAACTTTACTGTATTCGTTGATTGTTTCTAATAGCTTTCGGTGGCGTTCTTAGGGTTTTTATATATAGTACCATGTCATCTGCAAAGAGTGATAATTTAACTTCTTCTTTCCCAATTTGGATGTCTTTTATTTCTTTCTCTTGCCTGATTGCTCTGGCAAGGACTTCCAACACTATGTTGAAAAGCAGAGGTGATAGGGGACAGCCCTGTCGTGTTCTGAATGTAGAGCAAAGTGCTTCAATTTTTCACCATTAATTATGAGATTAGCTGAGGGTTTGTCATATATGGCGTTTATTATGTTAAGGTTTTTCCTTCTATACCTATTTTATTAAGTGTTTTAATCATAAATGGAAGTACCTTGTCAAATGCTTATTGTGCATCAATTGATATAATCATATGATTTTAGTCCTTTATTTTGTTTATGTAAAGTATCACTTTGATGGATTCGCGTATGTTGAACCATCCTTGCGCCGCGGGGATGAACCCCACATGGTCGTGGTGAATAATCTTTTTAATACATTGTTGTATTTGATTTGTTATAATTTTGTTTAGTTTTTTTGCATCTGTGTTCATCAGAGATATTGGTCTGTAGTTTTCTTTTTTTGTGTTTTCCTTACCAGGTTTTGGTATCAGGGTAATGTTGGCCTCATAAAGTGAGTTAGGGAGTACTGTCTCTTCTTCAATTTTTTGGAAGAGTTTGAGCAGGATTGGTATTAGGTTTTCTTTGAAGGTTTGGTAGAATTCACTAGTGAAGCCATCTGGTCCAGGACTTTTGCTTTTCGGAAGGTTTTGGATGACTGATTCAATTTCATTACTGGTGATCTAACTGTTTAGGTTTTCCAGTTCTTCATGGTTCAGCCTTGGAAGGCTATATGTTTCTAAGAACTTGTCCATTTCTTCTAGGTTATTGAATTTGGTGGCATACAGTCCTTCATAGTATTCTTGGACAACCCTTTGTATTTCTGTGGTGTTCATGATAACTTCCCCTTTTTCATTTCTGATTTTGTTAATTACCATCTTCTCTCTTTTTATCTTACTGAGTCTAGCCAAGGGTTTGTCGATTTTGTTAATCTTTTCAAAGAACCAGCTCTGTCACATTAATTTTTTCTATTGTCTTTTTGTTCTCAATTTATTTAGTTCTGCTCTGATTTTTGTTATTTCCTTTCTTCTGCTGACTTTGGGTTTCACTTGTTCTTCTTTTTCTAGTTCTTTAAGGTGTAACATGAGGTTATTTATTTGGGATTTTTCTTGTTTCTTGAAATAGGCCTGTAATGACATAAATTTCCCTCTTCAAACTGCTTTCGCTGCATCCCAAAAATTTTGGTAGGATGTATTTTCATTGTCATTTGTTTCTATGTATCTTTTGATCTCTCCTCTAATTTCTTCTTTGACCCAGTCGTTCTTTAAAAGGATGTCGTTTAATCTCCATGTATTTGTGTTTTTTCCTGCTTTCTTCGCAGTTGGTATCCAATTTCAAAGCCTTGCGATCAGAGAATATGCTTGGTATGATGTCAGTCTTCTTAAATTTGTTGAGGCTGATTTTATGTCCCAATATGTGGTCTATCCTTGAGAATGTTCCATGTACACTGGAAAAGAATGTGTAGTCTGAAATTTTAGGATGGAGTGCTCCATATATGTCGATTATGTCCATTTCATCTAATGTGTCATTTAGGGCTGCTATTTCGTTATTTATTTTTTGTTTGTATGATCTATACATAGCTGTCAATGATGTATTTAAGTCCCCTAGTATAATTGTGTTTTGGTCAATTTCTTCCTTTACTTCTGTTAGTAGTTGCTTGGTATATTTTGGTGCTCCTTACTGGGGAAATAGATATTGATGACTGTTATGTCTTCTTGTTGTATAGTCCCCTTTCCCATTATGAAATGTCCATCTTTGTCTCTTGTTATCTTTTCACCCTGAAGTCTGTTTCATCTCATATCATTATGGCTACACTTGATTTTCTCTGGGTACCAATTTCTTGGCATGTCAATTTCCACCCCTTCACTTTGAGTCTATGCTTGTCCTTGTAGCTGAGATGTCTCTTGGAGACAGCATATGGTTGGGTTTAGTTTTTTGATCCAATCTGCTACTCTGTGCTTTTTATTGGTGAGTTCAGTCCTTTTACATTTAGGGTGATTATTGATATGTGAGGATTTCCTGTCGTTCTACCTTTAGTTTTCTGGTAAGGCTGTGTCTCCATTGTTTCTTTGCCTTTTTGTTGCTGTCTGTTGTTTCTGTGTAGTGGTATTCTATGATGTTTCTCTCTGTTTTTTCTTTTACTATAGTATATACTTCAGTTCTGAATCTGTTTTTGAGTGGTTGCCCTTAAGTTTATGTAAAAGAAAGTTTGATATTTAGAGTATTCCATTTTCTTCAGCACGCTTACTTTCTCCATTCCCATATTCCAGTTCACGTCTTTAGTCTCCCCCTTTTTATGTTTTGGTTGCCACAAATTGTCCCTGTTGATGGTGGTCGAATAGCCTCTTTTAGTGTTTCTTGTAGTGCAGGTCGTGTATTAGAAAATTCCCTCAGCTTCTGTATGTCTGGAAAGGTCTTTATTCCTCCCTCATATCTAAAGGATATCTTTGCTGGATATATTATTGTTGGCTCATAATTTCTTTCTTTCAATAGTTTGAATATTTGGTTCCACTCCCTCCTGGCTGGTAGAGTTTCTGCTGAAATATCTGATGATAATCTAATGGGCTTTCCTTTGTAGGTTACCGTCTTTCCTCTGGCTGCCTTGAGGTTTCTTTCTTTGTCATTGATTTTAGACAGCTTCAATACAATGTGCCTTGAGAGGACCTATTGGGATTGAGGTAATTAGGTGTTCTATTTGCTTCTTGGATTCGAGGATCCAGTTCTGTCCACAAGTTTGGGAAGTTCTCATCAACAATTTGTTGGAATATATTCTTTGTTCCCTTCTCTCTTTCTTCTCCTTCTGCTATGCCCATTATTCTTATATTGCTCCTTCTGATGGAGTCAGAAAGTTCTTGTAGAGTTCTTTCATTTCTTTTAAGTCTCAAGTCTGTTTCTGCTTCCATCTGTGTAATTTCCAGGTTTCTATCTTCGATGTCACTGATTTTTTTCCTCCATTTGGTCAACTCTACTACCTAAGCTGGTTATTTCTTTCTTAATTTCTTCTATTGAGTTCTTAATCTCCAGAAATTCCATTTGGTTCTTTTTTAAAATTTCAATCACTGTCGTAAAATGCTCATGTTGTTCTTTGATTGTGTTTCTGAGTTCGTTCAACTGCCTTTCTGTGTTTTCTTTCATCTCGTTGAGTTTTTTCAGAACTGCAGTCTTGAATTCTCTGTCATTTAAGTCATATGTTTCCATATCTTTAAGTTCCTTTTCTGGAAACTTTTCACTTTCTTTCTTACCTGTCTTGTTGCAGTGGTTATTAATGGCAATTACTGACTTTTATTTCTCTGCCTCACATCTATAGGAGCGGTTTCTGCAACAGGTTGATAGGAAGAGGTCTTTCTTTTGTTTTCCAGTACTTGTTGGTAGAATGTTTTATTTTTCTCTCCTACTGCAGCCTTTGTTTTCTCTCTCACACGGTAGTGCTATGTTTTCTCTGCACTCTTCCAGCTTCTCACACAATGGGGTGATTCCCTGGGAGACGGGCTTCTCCTCTGTTAATAGTTCATCTGGGTCACTGGGCTCAGTGTCCGTGTGGTTATGCGGAGAGCTTTTGAAGTTCCAAAGCTCTTCTTGCACCAGATTCAGAGCCCATATGTTTCAGCAGTTCTGTTTACTCCTGCTGTGATCCACCCAGATAGGTGGGGCCCGGGGCCGGGTGAGTGTGAGAGGTGGCCCAGAGCAATGGCTGTGACCACCACCATAGCCAGTCCTATTTCTGCAGCTCCCTCCCCTTTGCCGGAACGGGTTGGGCTGCAAATCTGTGTCTGCAGTCCAAAGTTCTCAGAACAGCAAATATTCTGTTCTTTAGATCTGACACTGCTACTGTTGCGCTTCTAGCATCGGGCGGGTGGGTGGGGGACGAGCTCTGGAGGGTAGGGAGGGGGCAGCTAGTCAATGCCTAAGGCTTCCGTTCTCCACTCGGCAGTGAGGGCTTAAACCACCGTTTTCAGCCTTCTTCCCTCAGTCTTTTCTCCGAGGTCTCTGCGTTGAGCGTTGGGTTCAGTTGTGTTATATGCTGCCTTCTCAGCCCTGTGGGCCATAAGCGGAGCCCTAGCAGTCCGAGTTCTTCCCTCTCCCGCAGCTGTGGTAGTTCCGGGATGCAGCAAGCTCTGAGCACTGAGCTAGGTCTGCGTCCTGCGCCCGTGCGGCTCCGTCTCCGCACTTCTCCCTTCCCTTTTCAACTCGTGCGATTCGCCCACCTTTAGGTGAATTCAGTAGTGAGACTCTTCGTCTTGCCTGTCTGCTATGCAGGCAGTTCTTTGTGGAGTTATTGTTGTTCGATTAGTTGTAAATTCTAGGGGAGCTTTACAGAGGCTCACCTCAAGCCCGCCATTTTGATGACGTCTCCCTCTTTTTCCAGCTTTTAAAGTAATTTATTCGGATATAATTGGCATATCTCCCTACCTTTTTAAATGTTGAAGTGTCTCAGGGCTTAGTCCTTGGTCCCTTATTTTCTATTCCTCACTTGTTAATCCCATCCAAACTCATGGCTCCAAAAACCACCTTTATGGCAGTGAGTCAAATGGAGGTGGAGAGAAATGGTTATTTTTAGTTAAGTATTGAAAATGATGCGAGAGTTATTTGCTGAATTCCAGTTTTGTCTAGCCAACTGTACACGTGGCATCTGCAGTAGAATATCTAAGATGGTAACCTTGACCTGTTCTCTGAATCCTGTACTGCACATAGTTTTCCCATCCCAATTGATCATTATCTGTCCTTCCAGTTTCTTAAGCCAAAAATCAAATTAATTCGTCTGTGTCTCATATAGTTCATTAAATCTGTCAGAAAATCCTGTTGACAGTATCTTCTGTCTTTATCTAGAAATGACCATTTCTCACTACTTCCATTGCTAACAGCAGGTTTGAGGAACCATCGTATCACCTAGATTATATATTGGCCTCTTAATTCATCTCTCTTGTCATGCCTGTCCACTTAAGGGGTGAGAAGTCAAATTGTGTTATTCTTCTAATGAAAACACTCATGGCTCCCATTTCACTTAAGAGGATAGGCCAAAATCTTTACAATTACATACTGGCCTTCGCAGTTCTGCTTAATACCTCTCTGACTTTGTTTCCCCACTCTTCTCCTTGCTTGTTCACTACATTGCCAGCTTTTTACTTAGCTTAGGGCTCTCTGCCTTGAATGCTCTTTCAGTCCTTGTCTCATTCCCTTATTTCATTCAAGTCTTGTTTGTCTGTTACCTCAACAAAACTTGCTTTGGTCACCCTATTTAAAAATGCAACTGTGTTCCCTTTATGCCTTTATACTGTTTTTGATCTCTTTTCTCTCTCCTTTCTTTTCTCTCTCCCTTCTTTTCTGCATAGCATATACCACCTTCTAAGATGCTAAAGAATTTACTATTTATTATGAGTATATTTGATTTCCCATTTTTCGCCACTAGAATGTTAACTCCAGGACTTTTATCTGTTGTGTTCAGTTCATAGTACAATGCCTGGCAAATAGTAGTTTCTTAAATGTTTGCATATTGAGTGAATCTTTAATTCTTTCTCTGGGGATAAATTTCAAATGCACAATCATGAAGTCAGTAGATATATGTATTTCTAAGACTTTTAATATAGATTACTTATCTCCCAGATTGGTTGTATCAGTTTTCATTCCTGTTATCATTATACGAAGAAGCAGAGCATCTCACTATTTATAAACTATTACTTTTGATTTTTGTGACTTACATTCCTAGGTCGTTCCCTACCTCTCTTTCCTTTGCCTTCGGTGTTAATTCTGGTTATTCTTGACAGTATGGTGGACATTTCTTCAAGTCATGCTGACCTTTTCTTTTTACACTTTTATCTTAGTGAACTGATTCAAGCCTTAACTATTGTCATTGAAGCAAAAATCTTTATCCCTGCCTGTCTTTATTCTCTCAGAGATGTTCCAATTCCCTATTGAACATCTCACTGAACTTGATATGGTGGTAGGGCATAGCACCTAAAACTGAATTTTTCTTTTTTCCCTTCTAAATTTTCCATTCATGGGAAATATGACCATTTATCCAGTCCTCTGGAGCAAAGACTCAAGACCATCTCGGATTTCTTTTTCTTTTAATTAGATACTAAAATTTACTCATTTCTTCCTTCCAAATTTCTCTTAACTTTTTTTTTTCTCCCTTTTCGTCAGTGTCCCTTCGTTTTTTAGAGTTACTACCCTTAGCCAGATCTTTTGTACATGTCTGATTTCTAGCTGGTTTATAAACATAACCATTCTGAAAGTCTTCAGAGTGTGGAAGGAAGTGCTTGCTGGAGTGCTACTCTGTGGATTAATTATAGCTTTAGTTGGGTTAAGTTTCAGGGGAAGTCAGAGACATAAATTTGGTGTGTTCCCCTTTTTAATTAAGGGAATAAAAATGGAAAATAATTTGAGTAGTGGCCTTGAAAAAAGGAAAATGTTAGGAACAATGCAGAACCGGTGATAAATGGAACATCAAGTTGGTTGTGTAGTAGAAAATCAATAGTTCTGTGTCGGTTACGGAAGACATGTTCTGCCACTTGACAAGTTGCTGTTGTTGATAAGATTTCTGTATCTAAATTAGCTCTTAATAGACATTTATAGTTGCTTTATATTTGCCTCATATCTCTATTTGTGCTTGCTTTTGACATCTGCTTAATGTAATTGCCTACCACAGTCCTGTTTGATTTTACCGTTGTGGTCTTATGTCTCCTATGTCTGAATATCTGTCTTTAGATTATAAACTTCTTGAGGCCAGGAATCATGGCTGGTTGACTCATTGTGTATAATGCTATACAAATATTGGTTGATGACAGCTTTTTTATGCTTGTGGTGATTGGTGATGATGCCTTTAATTATGTATTGCATTATTAGGATCTGTATAATACTTTAATTCTAGTTCTTTGAGAAATAGAAGTGATGACTTAAGGTACTTTAGAGTTTCTACTACTTGGAACTTTTATATGAAGTATTTGTGAGGGAAAATTTAAGCCATAATCTTTTCTCGTTCTCTTCCAGCATTTGCTCTTGCAGAATTAATTGACAATTCATTGTCTGCTACTTCTTGTAACACCGGAATTAGAAGAATACAGATCAAATTGGTAAGAAAATAGTGCTATAAAGCAATTTAACTTTTCCTGTTTTAGAAATAGTATAAGTTCATTGGAGAAAAATTAGAAAAAAAGATAAACTAAAAGTAGAAATAATTATCTGCTATCTTTTCATCCATTGTTAAAATTTTTTCATGTGCCCTTTTTTCTGTGCATAGATGTATATAATACATGTGTGATCATAGTGTACATTTTGTTTTTTTGTGATTTTTTTTTTAATATTTTTATATCATGAATATTCTACTATATAATGTACTATCGTTGCAGTTTCGTTTATTGGCTGTAACATAAATTATAATATAATACAAATTATAAATATAATATTAATCAGCCTACTGTTGTGAACATTTAAGGTTTTTTCTGTATTTTTGCCATTGTAACCAATACTGGCATGATAAACATCCATATAGGTCTTGTTACACATCTGTGATTAATTCCTCAAGCTAAATTCTGAGAAATGAAATTTCTGGGTTAAAGGACGTGAAGAATTCTAAGGCTTTTTTGATTCATGCAGCTGAAGTATCTTTTAGGTAGCTGTATTTGTACTTCCATCAGGAATGTATGAGTGAGCCCACTGAATCACTTACTATATTTAACTTTTCATGTTTTTAATATTGATTTTACTTTTCCTGTCTTTTTGAACTTATTTTATTTCATAGCATTTTGATGAAACACAAGGAAAACCTGCCGTTGCAGTGATAGATAATGGAAGAGGAATGACCTCTAAACAGCTTAACAACTGGGCCGTGTATAGGTTGTCAAAATTTACAAGGCAAGGTGACTTTGAAAGGTTAGAAAACCTTAATCACTTCTTTATGGGCAGCTGGATGTTTTAATAAGGATAAGAATTCATATATTTTTTTAGTTATACATGATGCATTGGAGGTTTTGATTTTATCAGAATATTTATTTAGATTTTGTATTATAGAATTTTTGTGATCAATACTTAGTTTAGAAATAGTCAAAACTACATAAATCATGTTGTGCCTATCCATTGAACAATTTTTTTACATTTCCTGAGTTATGTAGGAATTACGTTGTTATGTAGAGTACTTTGGAGCTTTTTCCCCTTACTAAGTTTTAGAGCGGTAGAATGGTTTTCAAATAGGCTTTGGTAGGGAGGGGGGGTGCCAGGTAGCTCAGGAGGTTGGAGCACGGTGCTCCTAACGTGTGCTACCGTGAGTGGCTGGTGGCCGGCAGCCATGAATGGCCAGCAGTCATCATGAGCGGCCCACAGCCGACGAGAGCAGCTGTTAGCTGCTGCAAGCTGCCATGAGCGGCCAGCCAACGACTGGGACTGACTGCCTCGACTGTCTCAACTGGTTGGAGTGCAAGGCTCATAATACCAGCATGGGCCAGGGAACTGCACCCTACAACTAAACTGAGAAACAATGGCTTAAAAACTGGGAGGGCAAAATTAAATTAAATAAAATAGGCTTTAGAAATCACCTGATGCCACTTTTAAAATAGATGGTGAACCACACATAGTTCTGTTGAGCCCACTATGCTCTACTTTCAGGTCTCTGTGTTACAATTTCTTTGTTACAAAATGTTCACAGCTGTTAGGGAATAGAATTTAGTCAGAAGTTTTGTATCAGAATGTGCTTGTAGAAAATAACCTTAATGAAAATGTCTTAGAGGAAACAAAATATGCTAGAAGCTATCAGGGATTTAAAGATTTAGGTCCTTGGAATATAGCTACCGAAAAATTCTAGTAAGTGCAATGACCCACAAATGTTTTGATATTTTTAGCTCTGTTGTGTACTTTAGGAAACACTTGCGAAGAGTCTGTTGGCATTCTTATTAAGTAGTTAGTATTTGTGCATATCCTGTTTTGCTCTTTGCTATGTTAAGGAAAGTCACCCAAATTTAAGGAATGATCTCAATAATATGTTAAAATTAATGTAGTTAGCATTCTCATTTCTGAAATTTCATCACCATCATAATTTCATCAAATTTGAGGCAGTATAGTGAAGAACAAAGGCTCCAGAATCATTTGGCCTTTCTAGTTGTATGACATTGGACAAGGTACTTGTCTCAGTTTACATATCTGTAAAATGGGGATAATACCTCATAAGGTTTTGTGAAGACCAAGTGAATGAGTATATGTAAGATCCTTAGGGTAGAGCCTGGCATATGGTAAGCAGTCAATAAATATAAGCTGTCACTTTAGTTATTACTACTCATTCTTGGCCTCAGACTTTTCTACAACTACTCTTTTTCACTGTTTTCATGAGTAATACCACTTCAAGGATTTATAAAATAGAGAAAGATATGGTAGAAATATTAGGCAGAAGGGAAAGGAGAATAGATGGTAGATTGATCTAAAAGGTCAGAAAAAAGTTCGTTAAATAAAATGGAAGAGTAGAAAGAAGTAAAGTCTATTAAAGTTAAATCTTAACTGGATTCATGGGACACTTATTTTTCTCTAGGTTTTAGCACAATACAAACTTTTAAACTTAATCCAAATGTTAGGGAATGTTTTGTTTAATTTTTGGCAGAAATCAACCTGTTGCTGGTTTTGGTCCTAGCTTTGTAGGTGTTGTATCAGTAAACAATCAGTTGTTACAGTTATGTATTCATACTGCTCGAGTCCAGTAGTAGTCCCTTGACCCATTCCAGTTTCTGTTAGCATCAGATGTACTCCCTCACTCCTGTAGTTACTAGTCCTTGAGAACAAATTATCAGTTGCTCTACTGCTTCCAGTTTAGTTTTTACTGGACATAAGAGTGGATGTCACAGGAGACAGGCTGTGGAAGAAAAGGATGAACATCCTAAGTACAAAATAGCTGACTATCTCTAGCTTCTGTCATAGTAGAGAGAAAAACAGAAGTAAACACACACAAAAATCACAATCATTTCAGTTATCGATTATTGCTATTAAGAACATATTGAGTTGTCTTGTACACCTGAAACTAATAAAAAAATAAAATAAAATAAATAAAAAAAATTAAAAAAAGATGAAAAAGAAAAAGAGATAAAAAATATGAACAATAAAATGGCAATAACTACATATCTATCAATAATTAGTTTCAATGTAAATGGATTAAATGCTCCAACCGAAAGACAGTGGCTGAGTGGATAAGAAAACAAGACCCTTACATGTTCTGCCTACAAGAGACTCAATTCAGATTGAAAGACAAACACAGACTGAAAGTAAAGGGATGGAAAAGGATATTTCATGAAACACGAAATGAAGTAAAAATAGATGGGGTAGCAATACTTAGACCAGACAAAATAGACTTCAAAACAAATGCTATAGCAAGATACAAAGATGGACCCATTAATCCTACTTTCTTGTGTATCTGAAGAAACCCAAATGCTATTTCAAGAGGACACACACATCCATATGTTCACTGCATCACTGTTTATCATGGCCAAGATGTGGAGGCAGCCTGGGTGTCCATCGATGGAAGAATGGATAAAAAGGAGGTGGTACTTATATACGTGTACTGCTATATACATGTTAAATACTATAACTTTATAATAAAATTTGATATCCCATAGTGCAAAAAAAAAAAAAAGAACATATTGAGTAATGTTAGAGCCTGATGGCCATGTCATTTACGTACGGTGAGTGGCCTCTTTGAATTTACATTTGAGTTGAAGATTGAAAGAAGAAAATATTCAAATGAAGACCTGGGGTAAGAGTATTCCAAGTAGAGGGAACATCAGAGAGACCCTGAAATTGTGAGCAGCTTGTTTTGTTTGAGAGATGGGAGACCAATGTGGTTAGAGCACAGTACATGAAGGGGAATGTAGAGGGAGATGAAGTGAGAGTTTTAATTTGACAATATCCTTTATAACTTTGAATCACCTTGGTACTACCTTTCTCTCTGCCCTTTATATTTTGAAAAATTTCAAACCAACAAATAAGTTGAAAGAACACTATTAGCAATCATATAGCTTTTACCTAGATTTAGCAGTTAAAGTTTTGCCACATTTGTCATCTTCTATATCTACCTACCTGCACACACACACATAAAAAAATAAAACACACTCTTACATTTTCTCTTCCTAAATCATTTGAAAGTAAGTTGCAGTATCTCCTTCGTAGGGAAGTTATCATAAATAACCATAGTACCATTATCACACCCAAGAAATTTATCATTGGTTCAAAATAGCTAATATAATGTCCATATTTAGATTTTTTCTCCCTTTGTCATGTCTCTCTGGTTTCCTTTGTTCTGTAGTAATGCTCCACACTTGTGTCTTTCATGAAATTGTCATTTTTTCCCCTAGAGGTCAGGCTAGTTATAGAATAATCCACAACCTGGATCTGAGTGTTTCCTAAGCACTCTTCTTTTCCTCAACATTTTATGAACGTTTTCAAGTGTACAGAAAAGTTGAAATTCTACAGCGAATACCCAGATACTCAGACCTAGTTTTTACTATAGATAGTTGCTTTACCACTTCTCTATGAATAACACTAACCTTCAGTTTATGTTAATTTTTGATTCAGTTGAAATAAATCACAGTAAACTTTTTCCTAATGCTTTAAGCATTGATATCATTATCTAGCATTCAATATTTTTTGTTTTGAGGTAAAATTTACATATGGTGAAACGCTCATACTTGTTTAAGTGTGTCTTTGTTGAATTTATTTTTTTGTGGCCATATAATTCATATGCCATAAAATTCACCATATTAAAGTATACAATTCCATGGTTTTGAATATAGTCACAAAGTTGTGCAACCATCATCACTAATTTCAGAATGTTTTCCTCACTCCAAAAGAAACCCTGTAAATTTGTAGTCACTGTCCCTCTCCCTCCCTACTCCTGGCAATCATTAATATACTTTTAATAGTTGTTAATCTACTTTTTTAGTTGTTTTTCTGGGGATTACAGTTAACATTTTAATTTATAACATTCCAGTTTGGATTAATGTGAATTTAACATCAATAATATACAAAAACTTGGGGGCCGGCCTGGTGGCTCAGGCGGTTAGAGCTCCATGCTCCTAACTCCGAAGGCTGCCGGTTCAATTCCCACATGGGCCAGTGGGCTCTCAACCACAAGGTTGCCACTTCAACTCCTTGAGTCCCACAAGAGATGGTGGGCAGCGCCCCCTGCAACTAAGATTGAACATGGCACCTTGAGCTGATATGCCGCTGAGCTCCTGGTTGGCTCCCGGATGGCTCAGGTGGTTGGAGCGCATCTTCTCAACCACAAGGTTGCTGGTTCGACTCCCACAAGGGCTGGTGGGCTGTGCCCCCTGCAACTAGAAATGGCAACTGGACCTGGAGCTGAGCTGCGTCCTCCACAACTAAGATTGAAAGGACAACAACTTGACTTGTAATAAAGGCCTGGAAGTACACACTGTTCCCCAATAAAGTCCTGTTACCCTTCCCCAATAAAATCTTTAAAAAAAAATAATAATAATAATATACAAAAACTTTACTCTTATATAGCTTCATTTGTCTCCCACTCCTTTGTATTATTTTTATGTAAATGACATCTTTATACATTATAACCCTGTCAACACAGTTTTATAGTTGTTGCTTTATGCAGCTATCTTTTAAATCAGATAGAAGTTATAAATGTTAGATTTATACAGTCTTTTTATATTTATATACACTTATCTCTGCTTTACTCTTTGTTTCTTCTTGTATCAGAGTTACTTTCTAGTGTCCTTTCATTTCAGTCCAAAAGACTATTTAATAGCTACTTTAGGGCAGATCTGCTAATGATAGAGTCCCTTAGTTTTTATTTATCTGGGAATGTCTTAATCTCTCCTTCATTTTTGAAGGCGAGATAAGGAATTCTTGATTGACAATGTTATTCTGTCAGCACCTTAAATATGTTAGCTCATTGCTTCCTGGCTCCATGATTTCTGATAAGAATCAATTGTTAATCTTATGGAGTGTGCCTTGTATGTGACCAATCACTTCTCTCTATCTGCTTTCAAGATAGTCTTTTTTCTGAATTTTGAAATTTTGATTCTGATGTGTCTAGGTTTCAGTCTCTTTCAGTTAATCCTATTTCATGTTTGTTGAACTTCTTGGATGTGTAGATTAATGTTTTCGTCACATTTGGGAATTTTTTGGCCATTATTCCTTAAAATATTGTCTTTCCTTCTGTGGCTCATGTTATTCATATACTGATATACTTGATGATGCCCCCAAAGTCTCTGAGGCTCTGTTCATTTTTCATTCTTTTTCCTTTTTGATCCTCAGACTGAATAAATCAGTCTACCTGCTTTTTAAGTTCACTAATCTTTCTGCCAACTCAAATTGCTCATGAGCCATTTAGCTGAATTTTTCATTTCATTTATTGTTCTTTTTCAGTTCCAGAATCTATTAGATTCTTTTAAAATAATTTCTATATTGATGTTCGCTCTTTGTTGAAACACTATTCTCATACTTCATTAACCATAATATCTGTTCATTGAATGTATTTAAAGTAGCAGATTTAAATCTTTGTCTACTAATTCCAATGCCTGCGCTTTCTCTGGGACTGTTTCTACTGACTGCTGTTTGTCCTGTATATTGGCCATACTTTAATGTTTCTTGGTGTGGTGCTCAAAACTTTTTGTTGAGAACAAGACATTTTGAATAATATAATGTGGCAATTCTGGAAATCAGATTTATCCCCCTAACACAAGGCTTGTTGTTGCTTCTGGTTTTTGTTGTTGTTTGTGTAGTGACTTCCGTAAGCTAATTCTGTAAAATCTGTATTCTTTTACTTGTGTTGCCACTGAAATCTCTGCTTAGTGTGTAGCTAATGATTTCCTTAAATGTCTGGAACCAGTAAGTCTCCCAGCTTTTGCCAAGGGGTTCCGTGTGCATATAGGATGATGTTTTTAGTGTTCTAGCAGGAAGCTTACAACTTTTTCTTAGCCTTAACTTCTTGCTTGCACAGAACCTCGTAGTCAGCCAGAATAACAGGGCCTTCTCAGTTCTTTTTTGAGCATGTATGTGTACAACCCTGCACATGAGTGGGACCTTCTTGATTCTCATGAATTTGCTGGAGCTTTTAAAAACCACTATTGACCTCTCATTCCCCATATTTTCCATGTAAATTTTTGGCCAGATTCTTGTTTTCTCTCAACTGTTTTCATTGCTTTAGCTTGCTGTGATGATAAACAATTGCCACTGATTGTTTTTGACAATTGGCCCAGGGAAAAAGCTGTTCACAGTGAGCAAGTTTTGAACTAGGTCCAGTAAAGACAAACCCTGTGAGTGGAGATTCCTGTCAGACCTAATAGTGGCAGTTCTAGGGTAAAGAGACTTTTGGAGAACTTCAAAATTATCCCAATGACTCCTAAGCTGCTGGTTTTCACCATGATTGCAGGGCTGTTGGTTTTCAAGACTTCTGTGGAGCTGGTAAGAGGGGAATGGGGTAGAGCATGTTAAAACATCACAGAGGAAGCTGTTTTTACCGAGATTCAGCCATGTTTTGAATAAACACTCCTTGGATTGTTGCAAGACTTTGGTTAATTTTTTTAGAGTTCTGAAAATGTTGATTTTGACAGTTTTTGGGGGGTCTTGTTGATTTTATCAATGAGTAGATTTTCATAGGTCCTTACTTTGCCATTCTGGAATTGCTCACTCTATTAACTAATTTTTGACAGCTGCATACACCTGTGTAATACAAACCCCTGTTAAGATACAGAACGTTACATGAATCTAGGAAATTTTCTCATGACTGGGACACTATTATAATAATTGCCTTAGAAGTTAAATTAGATAGCTAGAACATAGTTGTAATATTGTGTGTTTAATTATTTTGTAGAAGAAAGAAGGGTGACATTCCTTAGGTCTTCTGGGTGGCCATAATTCAGGTGTGTGTTGGATCAGTGCTACTTTCTGCATTTTCAACTTGCTCAGCAAGTAAAAGGCTCTTAAGTCAGGGAGCCATTTTTGTGAGAACAAAAATAGCATTCCACGTGACCCATTTTCTATGCCATTTCAGGTTGCAGAAATGGACTCCAACAGGATTTTCCCCAAGAAAAAATTTTCCTTTGCCTTCAGTATTTTTCTGCAAATTAAGATGAGCTTTTTGATGTTGTGTTTACTTGAATTTAAAGAGTGTATAACATTGAAGAATGCTACTTTAATTTGGTTGTTTTCACTGTGTTTCACAGATTTATTCCAGGAACCTGTGGCCATTTGTCAGTTTTGTTGAAAGCGAAGCATTCTTTCTTTTTCTTTTTTAAATTAATAATTTAAATTTTTCAATTGCAGTTGACATACAATATTATATTAGTTTCAGTTGTACAACACAGTGATTAGACGTTTATATAACTTACAAAGTGATCACCCCGATAAATCTAGTTTCCATCTGACACCTTAAATGGTTATTACAATATAATTGACTGTATCCCTTATGCTATTCTTTACATGGCCATGACTGTTTTGTAACTGCCAATTTGTACTACTTAATTGTTTCTCCCTTTTCACCTGCCTTCCCAACTACCCCTTCCATCTGGTACCATCAAAATATTCTTTGTATCTGTGAGTTTGTTTCTGTTTTGTTTGTTTGTTTATTTTGTGCTTTAGATTCTACATGTAAGTGAGGTCATAGGGCATCTGTCTTTCTCTGTCTGCCTTACTCCACTCAGCATGACACTCTCTAGGTCCATCCATGTTATTGCAGATGGCAAGATTTTATTGTTTTCTATGATTGAGTAGTATTCCTTTGTATATATACACTATTTCTTTATCTATTCATCCATTGATGGACACCCAGGTTGTCTCCGGGTAAATAATACTACAATGAACATAGGGAAGCACATGTCCCTTTGTTTGGGTTTCTTTGGATAAATACCTAGAAATAGGATTCCTGGGTCCATCTTTGTTTCTTTTTGTAGCCTTTGTTTTAAAGTCTGTTTTGTCTGGTATAAGTATTGCTACCCCAGATTTTTTTCATTTCCATTTTCATGAATATTTTTTTCCATCCCTTTACTTTCAGTCTGCGTGTGTCTTTCAGTCTGAATTGAGTCTCTTGTGGGCAGCATATGTAAGGGTCGTGTTTTCTTACTTATTCAGCCACCTATGTCTTTTGATTGGAGCATTTAATTCATTTACATTTAAGGTTATTATTGATAGGTATGTAGTTATTGCCATTTTATCATTCATACATTTTTAAAAAGATGTCTGATTTATTTATTTATTTATTTATTTATTTTTAATTGGAGAATGTTGGAGAACAGTGAGTTTTTCAGGCTGCATCAGCTCTAAGTCAAGTTGTTGTCCTTCAATCTAGTTGTGGAGGGCGCAGCTCAGCTCCAAGTCCAGTTGCCGTTTTCAATCTTTTGTTGCAGGGGGCGCAGCCCACCATCCCTGTGGGAATTGAACCGGCAGCCTTGTTGTTAACAGCTTACGCTCTAGCCAGTTGAGCCATCCAGTTGCTCCTACTGCAGCTCAGCTGCTGCTCATTGTCTTCAGTCTAATTGTGGAGGGCGCAGCTCACTGGCCTATGTGGGAATCGAACCGGCAGCCCTATTGTTAAGAGCTTATGCTCTAACCAATTGAGCCATCCGGCTGCCCATTATTCATATTTTTTATCCTTTTTTTTTCCTTCCTCTTATAGAATTCTTCTAACATTTTTTATAATACTGGTTTGGTGTTAATGAACTCCTTTAACTTGTTGTCTTTAAAGCTCTTTGTCCTTTGATTCTAAATGATAGCTTTGCTGGGTAAAGTCATCCTGGTTGTAGGTCCTTTCTTTTCATTACTTTGAATGTTTCATGGCAGTCGCTTCTGGCCTGCAAAGTTTCTGTTGAGAAATCAGCTGATAGTCGATGGGAGGGAGCTCCCTTGTGAGTAACTAAGTGCTTTCTCTTGCTGCTTTTAACAGTCTGTCTTCATCTTTAACCTTTGGTGTTTTAATTATGATGTGTCTTGGTTTGGGCCTCTTTGGGTCCATTTTGTTTGGGTCGCTGTGCTTTCTGGACTTGTATGTCTATTTCCTTCACCAAGTTAGAGAAGTTTCATATCACTATTTTTTCAAATAGGTTTTCAGTTCCTTCCTCTGTCTCTTCTTCTGGTACCCCCGTGATACAAATGTTGGTATGCTTGATGTTCCAGAGGCCCCTTAAACTACCCTCATTTTTTAGATTGTTTTTCTTTTTGCTATTCTGATTAGCTATTTTCTGCTTCCTTGTCTTCCAAATCACTAATTCGATCCTCTGCTTCATCTAGTCTATTGATTCTCTCTAATATATTCTTTATTTCAGTTATTGTATTTTTTATTTCTGACTGGTTCTTTTTTATGTTTTCTCTATTTTTATGTTTCCAGTTTCTTTGTTGAAATTCTCACCGAGATCATTGAGCATTCTTATAATGAGTGTGCTGAACTCTGTGTCTGGTAGATTGCTTGTCTCCATTTTGTTTATTTATTTTTCTGGAGCTTTGTTCTGTTCTTTCATTTGGGATATGTGTCTTGTCTCCTCATTTTGGCTGCCTCCCTAATTTGTTTCTCTGTATTAAGTAGGGCTGCTATGTCTCCTGGTCTTAATAGAGTGGCCTATGTAGTAGGTGTCCTGTGGGGCCTAGTGACATACTTTAAAACGACTCCCAGTCGTTGTGCTGGTTCAGACCTTTACGCTCTCCCCTTTTATGTTTCGTTGTCACAAATTATCCCTATTTATGCTGAATTGATTTCTGAGCTGCTGTAGCAAGTTGTCTTTTTCTTCTTTTTTAAGAGTTTTTTTTCTTTTTTTCCCTCTTTACCCTATAAGATGTATTTAAGTGTATAATGTCCTATTTGGTATAGGGGTAGCCATTTCCTGCCTCTGTTTGTTTGTAATACTACTCATGGTTTTCTTTTGGTTTTTTGTTTCAGGTTAAATAGCCTCCTTCAATATTTCTTGCAGTGCAGGTCGTGTGTTAGAAAATTCCCTCGGCTTCTGTATGTCTGGAAAGGTCTTTATTCCTCCTTTATATTCAAAGGATACCTTTACTGAATATATTATTCTTGGCTCATAATTTCTCTCTTTCGATAGTTTGAATATTTGGTTGCACTCTCTCCTGGCTCTAGAGTTTCTGCTGAAAAATCTGATGGTAATCTAATGAGCTTTCCTTTGTAGGTTAACGTCTTCTCCTCCCTGGCTGCCTTGAGGATTCTTCCTTTGTCGTTAATTGTTGACAGTTTCAGTACAGTGTGCCTTGGAGAAGGCCTGGTGGGACTGAGGTAATTAGGTGTTTTATTTGCTTCTTGGATTCGAGGATCCAGTTCTTTGCACAAGTTTGGGAAATTCTCTTCGACTATTTGAATATATTCTGTTCCTTTCTCCCTTTCTTCTCCTTCTAGTATGCCCATTATTCTTATGTTGCTCTTTCTGTTGGAGTCAGAAAGTCCTGTGGAATTCTTTCGTTTCTTTGAACTCTCAAGTCTCTCTCTTCTTCCATCTGTGTCATTTCCAGATTTCTATCTTCGATGTCACTGATTCTTTCCTCCATCTGGTCAAGTCTATTATCTCAGCTGGCTTTTTCATTCTTCATTTCTTGTATTGAGTTCTTAATCTCCAGAAATTCTATTTGATTCTGTTTTAAAATTTCAATCTTTTTGGTAAAATGTTCATTTTTTTGTTCTGCCAGTTTGTGGTTTTTTTTGCTCTCGTTGAGTTTTTTCAGAACTGCAATCTTGAATTCTCTTGTCATTTAAGTCACATATTTCCTTTTCTTTAAGTTCTTTTCTGTAGACTTCTCATTTTCTCTTTGAGTCTGTTACCTGGTTATTCATAGCAATTAATTAATTCTTATTTTTCTTCTTAGGCGTCTACAGGAGTGGTTTCTGCAACCGGGTAATAGGAAGAGAATTTTTTTTTTTTTTGCAGTAGGTGTTCGTAGAATGTTTTATTTTCTCTTGCTCTGCAGCCTTTTATTCTCTGTCATGCTACATTGTTATATTTTCTCTGCACTATTATAGCTTGTCACACAGTGGGGGGGATTCCCTGGAAGGCAGGTTTCTCGTCCGGAAACTGGTCACCTGGGTCACAGGGTACCATGTATGTGGGTGGATGTGGAGAACTTCTGAAGTTCCAAAGCTCTTCCTGCTCCAGTTTGTGGGCCTGTGTGTTTCAACAGTTCTGTTTACTCCTGCATGGATCCGCCTAGATAGGTGGGGACAGGGGCGGGTGGGTTGTGGGTGGTGGCCCAGAGCAATGGCGTCTACCACCAGCACAGCCCATCCTGCATCCAAGGCTCTCTCCCTTTTGCAGGAACAGTTGTGCTGCGAGTCCGAGTCTGTGGCTGTGGGCCGTAGTTCTCAGAACTTCAAATATTCTGTTCTTTTGATCTAACACTGTTACAGTTCTGCTTCTAGCAAAGGAGAGGGGGGAGTGTGTGAGGGGGTGTCGGGGGGTTGTGGCAAGCTCTGGGAGGGGTTAAGCTCCTCCATTAAGCTAAACTCCGTGCCTAAGCCTTCTGTCCTCTGCGGGGCAGTGAGGGCTTAAACCGCTGTTTTCACCCTTCTTCCCTCAGTCTTGTCTCTGAGGTCTCTGCCATGAGAGTTCAGTCAGCTTTATTATATGCTGATCCCTCAGGCAGGACTGTGGGCCATAAGCGGAGCAGTAGGTGTCCAAATTCTGCTGTAGCTGCCGAACGCAAGGCACTCAGAGCCCTGAGTTCCTGTGCACTCCGGTACCCCAGCTCGCCCAGTTTACGCACCTTTAGGTGATTTCAGTTCTGTGCCTCATTAGTGTTGCTGTCTGCTGTGCAGGGAGTCCTTTGTAGAGTTAGAGTTGTTCAATTTGTTGTAAATTCCGGGAGAGATTTCAAGAGGCTCATCTCATGCCACCAGTTTTATGACGTCTTCCCATATTTTTCTCCTTAATATTTTAGATTTTATGTATTTGTTTTCCTCGTTGTCTTTGAAAATTTGAAATATGTATTTAACTTTAGATTTCAATATTTCAAATATTTCTTTCCACCCATATTAAAGAATTTGGAACACTTCAGCTCTGACCACTTCCTTCCCAAAATAATATTTTGTTGTCTAGTGTTTCAAATGTGACTTTTTAGAAATCTGACAGTTTATACACACCATTTTTTTCTAACAATACATTTAGATAAAGCATTTAACACATTTTCAAAATTATCTTTAGCATGTTTTAAAAATACTTAGAATATTATGATGACCATGCATGTCAGATTGGGCTTGTAGAAACATTCCTTTAGAGCAAATCTCTCTCTTTTGTTTTGTTTTTTTTTTTTAGAGCAAATCTCTTAATGGTAAATTACTTTGATTTTTATCTGTAAATTCTTTATTTAGGGTTAGTTCTCAATTGTAGACAGATTTTCTCTGTGCAGTTTGGAGATAATATTCTATTGCCTTACTCATATTCTGTTACTGTCAATGCCTGCCAACTTGTTTTATATTCTCTGTTATCTCTCAGCCTGTTTTCTAGTTCTCCTGTTTTGTTTTTGGTGTTTATTGCGATGTGGATTTCTCTTTATAAAGTGTCCTACATGGGCCCTTTTGGTCTGAATCTGTAGAACCGCATCTTTCAATGGTTCAAGAATATTTGCAGTTGTTATCCATTCTCTCCTCTCTTTCTAGAACTACATTTAAACTGTGAAATATTTTCTGTTCCTTTTCTTTGTTTTTTATAGATAAGTTTTTGAATGTATTTTTGTGTTCTTTAGTTCTTTCCAGCTATGCCCCATCAGCTTTCCCACCTTTTCATTTAGTGTAATTGTGGTTCCAGCCTCACACCCAATTCTGTTTATTTTTGATATTGGGAAATGTTGTCTCTGGAGACCTTGCCATATTTTGGGAGAACAGGGATGTCTACTTTCCAATGACCTTGTGTCAGTGGTGCCATAAGAAGTTCACTCAGAACTCTTCATTCGTCATGATACATGGAAATAAGAATGTCTTTGGTATAATTCCCGTTATTTTTCAGCCTATATTTTAATGAGTTTTGAAGCAGTAAACAGTTTTGAAGCGAAGGTTGTAGAGGTATAGATGTATATATGAGTACAGTAGATTTTTTTTCAGTCCTGTTTGCTAAGAGATTTTGTGACTTAGTAGGGTGGGCCCAACAGTTTGCATTTCTTAGAGTTTCCAGGTGATGATGCAGCTGTTCTGGGGAATAAACTTTGGGAATCATTGGACTAGATGGTGTCTCGATTTCCAGCTCTGATTCTTTTACCTTTGAATAGGGGTGTTATCTGGCTTAGAGGTAATTCTATTGATACTTAATAAAAGTGCTACAACAGTTTCTTGTTGTGTCTAAGTAGTTTGTTTAAAAGTACTGCATTAATGTAATGTTTTATTTTAGTGATCATTCTGGATATGTTCGACCAGTACCAGTGCCACGCAGTTTAAATAGTGATATTTCCTATTTTGGTGTTGGGGGCAAGCAGGCTGTTTTCTTTGTGGGACAATCAGCCAGAGTAAGTAAAAAATTTCTTATAAATGAAAGTCGATCAAAATATTTTGAGGTTTACTTTGTCTAAATGTGTTAGCCAGTTTAACTTTTAGGAATCATTAAAGTACTCTTTTTATATTTAACAGATGATAAGCAAACCTGCAGATTCCCAAGACGTTCATGAGCTTGTGCTTTCTAAAGAAGATTTTGAGAAGAAGGAGAAAAATAAAGAGTCAATATATAGTGGATTTATTAGGAACAGAAAGGTACAATACATTTTAACTCATTAATTATAAATTTATTACCTTGGATGGATGATACGACAAGAACATTTTTTCTAAATCTATCTAAGATACTGATGTTGCTTTAAAAAACTTTAAGGTATGAATTTTTCAAATTAAATTATTTTCACTCTTTTTCCTTTAATCATGTGAATAGCAAAAGTGATCATTTATGTGCTTTCTCAGGCTGGCAGTCCTCAGACAGCAAGTTTTCTCATAAAGTCCAGTAAGTCTCCTGGAAATTGCTCATAAGATTGTAAACTTTTTTTCCTTGCACTGAGTTTGAGATTTTTAAATTTTTATTGTATAATAACCACAGAACTAGAGTAGAAAACAGTGATAGGATAATAGTCTTTTAGGAAATCAGAGCTTTAGAGAAAGAAATGAGCATTTTATTTCTGTTATAAATTTGCTTTCAAATTCTCATTTAATAAGCAGAATGTTAAATTTGAATCTTGATCATGTATATGGTATTTATTGTATTCATTCAACTTTTCTCCATTTGAAACACTTTTCAAATTTTAAAATCTTTAAAGTAATTTTGAGATTTTTAAAAATTCTGTTCTGATTCTAAAAGAGATTGTAAAACATTTTGTAGGAAAGTATGAAGAAGTAAAAGTAGTCTCAAATGCCTGAAAAAAGTACTTGTATTTAGTTTAATTTCCTTCTACTGTTTCATTATATACTTATGAGCCCACATTTTTTAAATTAACATTTGAGTGTTTCTCCATTTTACAAAGTATTTTGGTATACCAAACACATTTTTAATAGCTTTGTAGTATTTCTTAGGCTGAATGTACTGTAATTTAACCATTCTGTTGAGCATTTAGCTTATTTAAAGGATTTTACTGTAATTATAAAGACACCGTCTTAAATATCTTTGCATAACATTTTGCTTGAGTTACATTTTTTTCTTAGTATAGATTGTTAGAATTTTAACAGCTGTAACAACAAATTTGAACTTTATAAATGTGCATAGCATATATTGCAAAACAGCTTTTCTGAAAGGTTGAACCCAAATCAAAACACTCAGCAATAGTATATGGAAGTGCCTATCTGATCATTTCTTACTAAAAAGAATGGGGGAGGGCAGCAAAATGTTGGCAGTTTGATAGGTAAAAATACTTTTTCTTTTCATTGCTAGTGAGCTGATTTTTTTTTTCATGTTAGCTACTTTTATTTTCTCTGTAGCTTAACATTCTCCTTTGTCTAGGAAATTTCTTCATTTTGCTCATCTTACTTTTCCTTCTTAATTTTGTTGCATTTATTTAACAATTTATGTATCTTAATATATTTACGTGACAGTACTCTGTCTTATCTTTTCCATACTGTCTTACCATCGCAAAGTCTTATAAAGTATTTTGGTGGAAATATTTGCCATGTTAAATAAAACTGGTGAAAAAATAGGAATTGAGGATTAAGTGATTTTCAAAACTGTACACAGATAATAATGCTTAGATAGAACTGAGGTCTCTTGGGTCATCATTTCTGCCAGGTTTTTTTCTTTTTTTTTTTTTTTTCTTTTTTTTTTGTGTGCTCAGTTCATCCCAACAAACATTTCATGGGTACACCAATAGGTCCCTGGTCCTTTTATTTTTTTCCCCCCTTGATTTGTCCTTTCCAACTTACTTTCTTTTGGCTCCTCATATATCCCTGACCTTTTAGCAAGTATTACAATGTGTGTGAGATTGCTAGTTTTTTTATCTAGAATCAGCCATCTGTGTGTGTGCGTGCGTGCGCGTGCCATTTAATATCAATAGTTCTCAAATCTGTATTTTTTGTCAAGACTCTTTTCTCTTAAGAGTGAGAAACTGAATCAGGCCGGACTTTGTAAAGGCAACAAACTGTTCTAGGCACTTTAAACAGAAAAGGATATAATAAATGGAATTAGATGCTTACATGATTATTGGAAGGGCTGAAGGAATGAACTCTAGGCTGAGCATTGTAGAATGATGCCAGGACACTCTGACCTTCAATTGATGCTGCAACATATGCTATACTCACGTAGCTGTAGGACCAACATTGGGTCTGGAATTCAGAAATACACTGCCTTCTCTGTGATCCAGGAGTTGGAAAGACCTTACTTCCACAGTTGCTCCAACACTAGAACACAGAATTTCTGGCCAGTGTTGCATCAGTGCTGCCACTTGAAGCTGGAACCAGGATAATGGTCTTTTCAGTGCCTTGCATGATAACAGAAAACCTTCAAGAAACCTCAGGAAATGGCCTCTGCTTCATTTTCCCCTTCTGAATTTTTGGCTAGTGCATCTAGTTGTGAAACTCAATTTGCGTACGCAACCCAAAACGTAAGGAAGTCTAAGCAATAGGCCTTTTTGGCTTTTCATCCTCTGGAGCCAGGAGGGGACATAAGTGGTGGTAGGAATGAGTGCCTGGGTGCCAACTGATCATACCTAGCACACCCATTTCTAATTTCAATTAGATGTCCTCCAAGTGTTCCATAAATAACTCACTTTTGGTACATCTGAAATGAAACGTTATCTATAAATTTTTCTTATTCTCTCCTTTTCCTTCTTCAAAACTACTCTTTTCAATTAACATCTTCTAACGAAGTACTTAGTAAGTATAATCCTTATTGTTAATCAGTCACCACATGTAATTGTCCTTTAAAATAGTTTTATCTCTCTTCTCTACCACTCATTTTTACTGCTTGAATCAGCCTTTCCACCCTCATCTTTCATCGTGTCCTAAACTACCTTATTTCCCTTATACTTTCCAATCCTTCATGTTCTCATTGGTTTTGGAATGTTTTTGTTAAGTCAGCTGTTGGGTGAATGTCACCCTTTTTAACTCTGTAGCTCTTGGTTCATATCTTTATATAATGACACATTGTTTCTAATTATTTATTTCTCATCTCCTACTAGATGGAATTTGTATGGAGGAAGGGCACTGTCTTATTTATCTTGGACCATATCTTCTCGTGTCTAGCTTGAGTTATAGGACTTAGAAGGTGCTTGATAAATATTTGGATAATGAACCTACATCATTAGTAAACCCAAGCTAATCTAACTCTCAAAGTGTATAAAATGTTGTTTGTATATTATGTACTGTAGCTATAATATTAATGACTTAGTGTGCAGTGATGATTGGAATGGTTTTGTGGGGTTTGTTTTTATTTTTATTAAGAAAGTAGTAATATTGTATATGCTTATTAAACAGTAAAATTTCCTAGACATAATAGTTCAGTGTGTTTCTTTATCCTTACAAGTTTTTTATGTATGTGGCAACATACATAGTATATGTATGCATATATATGCATGCAATTTTTAACACATATGGACTCATAATAAAAGTTGAGAAGTTTATAATACTTATCCTCAAACGCTACCCCTACACCCCACTCCCCTTCTGTAAGCTGTAGATATTTTCTGAAAGTGGACTGGGGCCTGGGATGATTTTACTCCCTTTTAATAAACTCAGGTGCTTTTGTGCTAAGCCAGCTGTGTTCAGGCTGCGTCCTAGTTTTCTTGCACATGTAGGGCAGGGCATTGGTCTTGACCAAGTTCCGTGGTAGGTATGCCAAGCAAGGACTTATTCTACCCTGGGGTAAGTGTCCTCAATTTTTTCCAGCATTTTTAAACTCAGTATTTATTTTTCTTTACCTTTTTCTGTGTGATTCTAAAATTGATTTAGCATTATGGTTGGATACTCTTATGTTTGCTAGTTTAGCAATCTATATAAAAGTTCCCTTGTCCTCACAGGATTGTCACATACTCAGCTGAATTCTATTTTTGGCCATTTTTTCCCAAAACTTTTTTGAAGCCTAGATTTGAAGCTCTCCAGGTGAATGTTAAATGTTATTTCCCTAATTACAATTAAGGTGTATATAATCAGTTTTATTTATATTCATTCTTGCAGCCATCTGATTCTGTTCACATTACAAATGATGATGAAAGATTTCTACATTATCTTATCTCAGAGGAGAAGGAAAAAGATAGCTTTACTGCTGTGGTTATCACAGGAGTGCAATCAGAACACATACAGTACTTGAAAAATTATTTCCATCTTTGGACAAGACAGTTAGCGTAAGTAATTGCTTATATTTGATTCAGGACATGTTGCTACTTATCTTTTTTAAGACAGAAAATATTACAGATACATTGAAGCCTCTTGACTGTCTGCTTTGCTCCTGTGCCATTTCTTTCCCTTCAGTACAGTAACCAATACTTTGAAGTTAGCATTAAAATTGTTCCCTATTCTGTAAATACTCATTGATCACCAGTAATGTATTGGTCATTATTTGAGGCACAGGCTTTTTGACACCTATGATAAAATTTAAAATAATCCATCATTTATCAAATTCAGTGTCATCGTTCCCATAGCCCCCTTTTGTGCTTCTCTATAGGACCTGTCATAACCTTCTGTACCGTATATTTTACTTATTTTTTTGTATGCCTTCTCCCATTGGAATGTCTTTTTTTAATGCTCTGCTGTATCCCCAGTGTGTCCTCTTACATAGTAGATGCTCAATAAGTGTTTATCAAATTAATGCATCAAGTCTGTTAATATGAAAAAATGTGTCTATGTGCCTGTATGACATATGAGTAATACTGAAAATCTTGTGTATTCCAGGAAACCTTTTAGGGAGTATATATTCCATTAGATCAAATCAGAGGAATATTTATTTAATGGCTCTGAGCCTTTTCTATATAGCTATATAGTATAGACCATTTACTGGACTGTTTCCTTAATTTGTATTAGTCTGAATTACTGAGTCTTACAAACACAAAATTCTTGTTTTTGAAAAAGTATCTTTTCACATTTACCCAAAAGACTATTGCACTTAATTTGAGAGTCTCTGTTTTATACATAAATATACATTAACAGAGTTAGGATGGTTTCCTTGTATGGAAAAATAAATTTGATTTTAGGGATACCATTTTTCTTCTTGATATTAATGTTTATTGGCCCTATAACACAAAAGTTTTGAATAAGACTGGAATTTTTTTTTCTCTGAGTACATATTTTATTAGTAACTGAAGGAACCCATTGTACACAACACATAATTAGGCCATACTCTCACTCTAACAAAGAATAACATACAACTTTTACCATTCTTTTTACCAGACAATTGCTAAACTATTTATAACACTCTCTTTAATGTATGGTTGTAAACTTATCTTTGATCATGATGTTAAATTAACATTTGAGATGTCTGAAGAAATCTCAAGATTTTCAGTGATTTCCTTTTATCTCAGTAATATTTTAAACAGTAGCCAGGATAATTAATTATTTTTTAAAGTTAAAATTCATATGAAAGAATATTGCAGATACCTGTTTGAGGAATAACTACAGATGTAATATGTTTTAGCCCTGAATAATCTCACCAAAACATACGTGTTTTAAACTTTTACTTAAAAATAAAGTAACAAAGATTTCTGAAATGATTTTCGATGGGATAATGTTGAATGTATTACTTTGGGGATTATTGGGATTAGGAGAGGAATGATGAGAGTTATATATAGAATGATGATCTCATATTGCACAGATAGCTTAAAGATTATCCAGTCTTGTATACTCCCTGGTAATTTGAGTTCTTTAATATCCCTGACAAGTAGAATTATTGCCTCATGCCTTCTAGTATATTTTTGAATTATATGTCTTGGAAGTGTAAAGTATGTGGGCTTCAAAGTAGGAAAGGCCTGGATTGAAGCCCCCTCTTCCCCAAACTCTAGTTTTGTGACCTTAGGTAAATTATATAAACTCCTTGAGCCCCAATTTCTGTATGTGTAAAATGAGGTGCAATACCTGCATTTCAGGATTTTTTTTTTTTTTTTAACCATCAAATGGGATACTGTGTTTAAAAATGCTTAATGTAGTGCTTGGTACCTGGTAGGTACTGCCAAATAGTAGTTATAAAAATTTTTTGTGGTAGAAGAATGTATGAACTATAATTTTATGTAAATTAAAAGTATAAAGTTATTCGTCTATATTTTAGGCATATTTATCATTACTATATTCATGGCCCAAAAGGAAATGAAAAATGTACATCGAAAGAAGTTGGACCTTTCAACAACATTGATATTGAAGTAAGATAAAATTCCTTTTTCAAATATTACGAATTATCATATTAGGTATTTCTTACAGTTCCAAGTGACTTTGGATAAGAAAAAAAAATCAGTCAATAAATATACAACTTCTCTCTCCTTTTTACAAAAGTTCTTTGGTGATTTGACGCCTAAGTAAAGAGATCATTCCTAGATGTGTTTTTCTGGAACCTTTGTTTACTATAGTTGGTTTAATTTTCCTCTGTCCTTTATAGAACTATGAGTTGTTGCTGAATATTATGTCTTAAAGCAGAGAGGAAAAGGGAAAAGGGACATAAATAGTTTCCTTTTTTTTCATAGAAGTTTTGTGATGGTAAAGTAAGATTTAGAAGCACCAAACATTTGAGAGTTGGGGTCCTAATACCTTTGCCCACACATTAGAAAGAATTTTATGAACATCATTGTTCCACTTCCTATCTCTAGCAAGAAACTTTGAATTAAATGTATTCATGGCTTATCAGTCCTTCAGCTCTGCTTTGCTCTTTCTTTATCTACTATTCTATATTCCTTATTGAGATGCTACATATAGGTATTTATATAAATATGAGGTGTGATCAAACAATACGGTGAATGTTTAAATAAAAATATTTATTGTGGTAAAAGACACATTAATCCTCCTCAGAATACTCCCTCTCACTTCGAACACACTTATCCCATCATTCTTGCCACTTTTCTGAAGCAGTTCTGGAAGCCCTTCTTCTCGTGAGTGTCTTTTAGTTGCGCTGTCGTGACTGCCTCGATGTCCTGAATCATTTTGACTTTGGGGAAGTGCCAGATCCAGTAAATAAGGTGGATGAGGACACACCATAATGTTTTTATTTGACAGAAATTGGCGTATACCTGAAGTGATGTGTGACATAGAGTGTTTTCATAATGGAGGATGATTAATGGCACACTTTAAAACACGTTCTCTCAATAGTAGCTCCCACCCAACTGACTGCACTGAACAAGTTGAAACTTGTCCTACACTGTTACCAAGGTTTGATGTGCCACTTCCCGTATTGAAGATCCCTGCCTTTCCGTTGGATTGTACTAGGCAGCAGCATTCACCATATTTCTTTTTTATCACAACAGAAAGGCTCTGTGTCAAATAAATACAGCAATTTCTGTCAAATAAAAACATTACCGTGTGTCCTCATCCACCTTCTTCACCAGATTTGGCACCATGTGACTTCTGACTCTTCCTTAAAGTCAAAATGACCATAAAAGGTAAACATTTTGAATCGATTCAGGACATCCAGGCAGCCATGACAGCACAACTAAAGACACTCACAAAAGAGGATTTCCAGAACTGCTTCAGAAAGTGACAAGGCCGATGGGATAAATGTGTTCAAAGCGATGGGGCGTATTTTGAGGGCGATTAGTGGCAATGTGTCTTTTACTGTAATAATTTTTTTTAAACATTCATTGTAGTTTTTGATTAGACCTCATATGTGTATTTCCTATACATATACATATATATTTCATTAAGCCAGATGATTACTTGTACAAATAAAAGTAGTTTTTGCCTATTCTTTTGTTGGATCGTAGCTGAAAACAAAAGTCACCATAGAATTTAATTATTTTTGTTTTATTTTTATTTTAGATTTCTGTGTTTGAAAAGGGGAAGGCACCTAAGATTGTCAACCTAAGGGAAATACAAGATGACATGCAGACGTTGTATATAAACACAGCAACTGATAGTTTTGAGTTCAAAGCTCATGTTGAAGGAGACGGTGTAGTGGAAGGGATTATCCGATATCACCCTTTCTTATATGATAGAGAAACTTACCCTGATGATCCATGCTTTCCATCAAGTATGTTAATCTGTTATCTTAGCTACAAAATGTGAAGTTGTGATTCAGGATAGTGATTTGTTTCTTTTAATGAGTATTATTAGTTGGGTTATTAAGGTTAGATAAATTTTAAAACCTTTTCCTTACACAAATCTTTTAAGTTTTTAGGTATTTGTAATTTTTATAATTCTTGATTTTTGTGTATATTCACTTCCAGACGAAGCACTGGCTTTAAGAAACAGTATCTATTCTTTTATCTTAGATCTCTTACTGAGCTGAACTTTTGGTTATGTATCGCATATTAATCCTTCATATATTCTCCATATTGTTTTCCCATTTATCTTTGTAGCTATTTATAAAGAAGTTTAAGTTTTATGTAGTCAGTTTTTTCTTTATGCTTTCTGATTTTGTCTTGCTGTAGAAAGTCTTATAGCGCAAGATTATGAAAAGATTCTGTAGGTTAAAAAAATTATTTTATGCTTAGCTCTTTAATGCATCTATAATCTCCTTTTTTGTATGTAGGATGAGGTAGGGCTTAATTTAATATTTTCCGTGTGGGTGTTCAGTTTCCTAGCACCAATTATATTGAATGTTACGATTTTTAAAAATAGTTTTAAATACAACTTTTTTTAATAATATTAAATTCCCATATTTATATAGATCTGGTGTCTTTAGATCTATTTTGTATTTTCATACATGGTAATAATACTCTTAGAGCTTTATACTGTAAATTGATATGTGCAGGGCAAGGCTCTTACTATTCTTTTTTGAGAATATTCTCAATCTCTTACTCTTGTAGATAAACTTTGGAATCTCTTCATACAATCACTTTAAAAAGGTCCTAGTGCGATTATAGAGATTGTTTTGAATTCATAGATTAACAGTATTAAATTTTCTCATTCAGAATACTTCTTCAGTATATCCTTAGTGTTGTGGGTTCTAGAACCAGATTCTCTGGTTTGAATCCCATCTGTGCCACTTTCTAGTGTAAACTTAGACAAACTACTGTCTACCTCAGTTTTCCTTATTTGTGAAATGTTGAGGGGAGGGGTAACACTGCATGCCTCACAGAGGTGTTATGAGGATTAAATCAGAAACTGCTGCAAGTCTTTAGTGACCAACAGTATTTATTCAGTGCTTATTTTTGTTACTACTCAATCGCTGTTTCTCGTCTCTGGCTCCTTTTTAATTTGCCATTTCTAATTTTTGTATTCTTGTAGACAATAAAGTTCTTCAAATGATGTCTTAAAATAGGAGCCAATATAAATTGAGTGATGGTTAGATGGATTCTCCAAGAACAAAGCGATTTGGTCTAATTGAAAGGAACTTTTAGTTAAGGACTCCTTGTGAAGATTTTATGAAAGAAGGCTTTATTTGGGGTTGGGGATACTGACTTAATGCCAAAAGAACTGAGGTGTTTCTCTATCAGGATTGTAATGTTTGATCCTAATTTATCTGGATATATGAAAATATATTGCTAACAAACATAAAAGTGCTATAGACAGTTGTGCTAATTATGCGTTTGATGCTTTGTAACATGTTATAATTCTAGCAGTATTACCTGATTCTGCTCTTCAAAAATTTAGTTTATATAAGATAAACTAAATTTAATATTAATTTGCCCAACTTAGGCAAACTTGCTGCTGCTAGATACTATAGATTGTCCAGATTATTTTTATATGAACATAATGCTTCTGACAAAATTGTGAAACTTGTGATTTAGGTGTAGGATTCAAGCTTCTATATTTTTTAGGGAAGAGGGCTTCTGCTAGGGTATAAGTCTCTTTGGATGTATGACCTTTTGCTCTGTGAACAAACTTTAATGATTGCAAGCTGAGTAACTAGTGTAGTACTAACATAGATTGAGTAGTATATAAGTAATTATTGACATTTAAATGAGAAACGCTATTGGTAATGTAGAACTGATTTGGAAATCTGCTTTTCTGAGGGCAATGTAAGACTAAAGCTAAGTTTAGGTTTTATAGAATACAATGTTAACAATCATATGAGATTTTGTTACCATTTCTCTGAGGCAACTTTAACATTTCACTCATAGAAATTAATTTCTCAGTGATAAAAAGTGCATATATATATATATATAAGTGCATACATTTTATAGCAATAAACATTTTGTTCCACTTAACTCCTGTGCTCTAGAAAAAGATGAAGACGACGATGATGATTGCTTTATAGTTGAGAAAGCAGCAAGAGGGAAAAGGCCTATTTTTGAATGTTTTTGGAATGGACGACTAATACCATATACGTCTGTTGAAGAGTAAGTTTTGATTTTTTGCTGAAATTGTATTGTTTTATAACCTAATTTTTTCACTAACTAATAATTTTGTTCTGTTTAAGCTTTGACTGGTGTACTCCACCTAAGAAAAGAGGGCTTGCACCAATTGAGTGCTACAATAGAATATCTGGTGCATTATTCACTAATGACAGATTCCAGGTCAGCACAAATAAACTGACTTTTATGGATCTTGAACTAAAATTGAAAGATAAGAACACGCTTTTTACAAGGATTTTAAATGGACAGGTATGATTTTAAATACCAAGTTTTGAATATTTGCAAATGTTCTATTTTATATACAAGAGTTACTACTAGTACAGATTTATATGACATTTTGCGTTCTTTTCATTTTATTTAATCGAAAGAGTATGTATAAATTTTCCTTCATAAGAATTTATATGTTCACATCACTCAAAAATTTCAAATTGTTTTGACCATGTTTGGATAAAGTTTATAGATCTTTATTAGATCTTTCTATCAAGACCTTGACATAGTAAATAGAAGCTACAGCAGCGTATCCATTTGATGAGAGTACATAAGAACAATTTTATTTAATACATTGTTATGTTTGTATATTAACAACCGAAATGTGCAATTTTAATCTAATCTTGAGGGTGAAATTGAGGTAGAACTGTGAACTGCTTTGGGCTAAAAGGTGATTTGAAATTAATCAGTATTAAAATACACACATTGATTGATAGAACAAGAATGATAGACTTTTCCAAAAGTTGAATTGAACTAGTGTACTGGTGTACTTTTATTCTATCGAAATATCTCAGGAACTTTTTCTTTATATATTATTCAGTAGTTTAATATTGAGTTGCCTAGAGATAGATGCATTTATTGTGAACCTAAAATTGCTGGGCAGTAAAGACAGTACATAGCAAACAATATTTCTAGTCAGTCAATCCTACAAGATGTTGAAATTCATTTGGCTGTTATAATAAAAGATTGTGAATCATAGATTAAGATACTTTTAAAGAATTATCCACTGAGAAAAGTCTTACTTGTACTTAGATATGATACACTTGGTAATAATTATCTAGCATTTATTGAACAATCTGGTTTTTGCAAAAGTTATTCATAATGGGTTAATTTTATTCTTTTGTTACATTGTATTTTTAAAACATGTGTTTTCTAATTTGGGGAAATTTCAAATACACAGAGAAATTAAAAGAATATTATAATGGCTATTCACATACTCCTCTCCTGTATTAACTGTCATCTTGCCACACTTGTAACGTTGTCCTTTGACACATTACTGAGTTCTAGAATTTAATTCGTACATGTGGTAATTTGGTTGATAATGAATCCTGAGACTTCTTTACATTTTAGCCTAGAATAATTTCATCTCATACAAGAGTTATACATTGAAATGCAGTGTAAAAATTTGGTAGACAGACTGTCCCTGTCCTAGTTAATAATTTTAATGTCTTTGTCAAGTTAAAAAAGAAACAACAGTGACTTGCTGATTCAGAAAGGAATTGGTCCCTGGGAATAGAGCTAGGGGGATGTTTTCTTTGAAACTGCATGCCATTTTTGAGTCTTTACCAAGTACATGCATTTCTTTTTCAAATAACTTTTTGTCAAATTTTTTTGTTTCTTAATGATTAAGATATTGGTCCTGTAACTGCAAGCTGTAAAAACTTTAGCTGAAATCATTTTTAATTTTTCCCCATTTTCATTTGGAAATAGTATATTATGGAGTAAGGTATGTAGAAAGAAATGAACTTATGTAACTGCATTGTATTCTCTGAAAGCATGCAGTGTGGAGATTGTCTTCCCTATCATTCTCCTATAAATAGATATTAAACAAATATATAGCGGCTTATGTTTAACTATAAATCTCTGTACTCTCTCGGGTGAAGAATGATAAGCAATAACATTTTCTTTTTATATGTTATTAGAAAACACAGTTTTTATTTATGACTTAATTGTATTGAATAAGTGGATTACATAATTAAAAGGAAAAAAGTTTTTTGCATAGTAGTGTTTCTCAACCTCTTTTTCAATATCACCCTCATAAGAAACCTTTTTCAGACCTTTTTTTCCTAATTGCTCTCCATTGGCATCCTAATACCATCGATATACCATATATATGTTTATATACTACGTGTATGTATTTGTTCTTGATATATAAAAAGAGATTTTTGTTGCCCTGTTGAGAATGGGCATGACTCACCATGAAGAGGTTTCCACTTACCCCTTTCTCATAGCCAGCTAGTTCTACTTCTTTGTTGCCACTGTTCATCACTTTTTGGTGTATCCTAGAATTTAAAGCAGGGAAGGAAAGCTTTTATGTTGGTATTGACCATTGAGATTTTGGTTCCAAGGATTTTCTTTCTTTGATAATGGTTTTGTTAGAAATGTAAATTTGTATGGGAGAAAGATCCAGCAAAATCTTTTAGTTTTTTAATAGGTCTGGAGTGGGTATGTGGAAGGAAAAATGGAATGAATGACCAGTGTCAATGGTTATATTTGTTTACTGTATTTCATACAACATTTTAAAATTTTACAGGAGCAGCGAATGAAAATTGACAGAGAATTTGCTTTATGGCTGAAGGACTGTCATGAAAAGTGTGACAAACAAATAAAGTTTACACTTTTTAAAGGAATAATTACACGTTCTGATCTTCCTTCTAAAAAACAGGGCCCCTGGGCCACATACTCAGCAATAGAATGGGATGGAAAAACATACAAAGCAGGACAGCTGGTAGGTTTTGCTTGTTTTTAGATTCAATTTTTAGTATAATTTGAAACTAAATTAGATGTATTAGAATTTAACAACAACCAAAAATAATGTATGTATTGGCTCCTCAGGTGCCAGGAAAAAATGGAAAAGTGAAACTGATTTTAATCATATAACTTAGCATGGCATTTAAAAACCAACTTATTAGTTGCCTGAGGCTCAATTAGCAACCATTTTACTGTTTCTTGCAATAAACTTTACTCAAATGGAAAGTCCCAATATTTTGTTGTGCTTTTTTTTTTTAACATGATATGAGGTAATGACTTTCTAGCAAATTTTTATTGAGTACCTGCCTTTTGTAAGTTACTGTGCTTATTGACTGCATGTGGAGAATGCAGAGATCTAGGGAGATATGCTTTGTTCTTAGGGATTTTACAGCCTAAAGTCAGAGATAACCTAAAGATAAATAATAAGTAAGAAAGGGATACGTGCTATGAAAAGAGAGGGCAAATAGTGCTTTCGCAGTTTAGGAGGTAAGAAGGGGATAAGTGCTATGAAAAGAGAGGGCCAGTAGTGCTTTGGCAGTTTAGGAGAGGAGAGAATTTTCTGACTTCGGATGGGCCGGGGAGAAGAGAGTGAATCGTGAAATTCTTTGGGCAAGAAATGACATTTGTATGGACCTTGAAAGAGGTAGAGGCTCAGGTTTACACAGATTATTACAAAAGTAGAAGGGCATACATTCTCCTCATAAATACCAGCCATTATCATGTATTTAAAGCCTCAGAATTGGATGCAGTCACTTAAAAGTTGTGTGTGTAGCTAGAGCCTTGCTTTTCCAACCAACTTTTAGGACTTAGCTGACAAAGGAGAATGAAAGGAATTAGCTAGTGCGATAGAAGGAAACTAGGAGAATATGGTATCCTTGAATTCAAGTAAAGAGTTGCAAGGAGGGGGAAGCAGTCAGTTTTTTCAAATTCTGTCTGGTGGTTGAGTAAAAAAATGCTTTCTCAGAGAGGATAATCTCAGCATAGACAGAGACATAGGTAAGTTCCTGCAACCAACTGTGTGTGTGTGTGTGTGTGTGTGTAGAGAAATAGTTTAGAAATGAGGCTGGAAAGGTAGGTTGAGTATAAACTCTTGTAGTGCTTGTTGGGAATTTGTGAATTGGACTGATGGAAATTACCCTTATATTTTTTTCAAGCCATGTAAGGTAAAGAAATATCATCATAGGCAAGTTTTGAGCTAATTTATTTGAAGGAAATGATAACTTGTCAGAGTTTGTGAGTCACTGTTCATAGACTGAAAGCAAGATTTCATGGGGGTAAAAGGTTTGAGGTACTTGGGTATTCATAATAACTGATTTTGAAGAATTTACGGATGTTTTAGACACATGCATAGCTATGACATTTTTACATGCATAAGCTGCTGTATCTTTACAAAGATGTGTTAGGAATACGTGGAGAACTTCATTAATACAACTTTATTATAATTTGATTGCTTCTCCATTAATTTTTCTAATGATACTGAGTTTTTTCCTTTGTATAAAGTGGTTCTGAGAAATTATTATTATTATTAAACCTGTTTCTCTTAGTAAATATTAATACTAGAGCCTTTTTTTGCAACTAAATATTAGGTCAAGACAGTCAAGACACTTCCTCTCTTTTATGGAAGCATAGAAAAATTTTTTCTTTATGGTGATCATGATGGAGAAGTATATGCTACAGGAGGAGAAGTTCAAATTGCAATGGTAAGACAGAAAGTAATAAAAATATTTATGCAAGTCTGTTAGTACTACTTACTTTTGTTTAAATGTAGAAATAAAGATACAGTATTTTGCTTGAATTTGGTTTTTCCATTAGATAAAGTAGTATTAGCATGAATTTTTATGTTTCATATTTGGTGTCTTTAATAATCTATAGAACTTAGCATCAGTATGCCCAGTGCTTAACAGACATACATATGTTATTGCTAGTTAGCACAGTAATTTTGTAAAGTATACATTTCGTTCAAGACCTGCAAACTAGTAAAGATGGGAGCAAGAATTCTATCTCAAAAATGAATGATTCCCAAACTGAAGTGGGTTTTATCCCTAGTCCGTGCTCTTGTTAGTATTTGAATGATATTTAATTAGGCCTAAGGAGGATACATGAAAAATGGAAATAAACACTGAGGTCTAATGTAATGTAGCTATTATGATTTATGTACTTAATGAGGGCAAAATATGTTGTTTTGGGAGAAATTAATGTTTTTCATTGCAGCTGAACTTGAATAGTTTTCTTTGAAAGGCTGATGTGAATTTATTTATTCAGGAACCTCGAGCACTGTATGATGAAATAAAAACTGTGCCCATTGCAAAGCTGGATAGAACAGTTGCTGAGAAAGCTGTAAAAAAATACGTAGAAGATGAAATGGCAAGGTAATTCACGTTTCAAGATGCATGATAAAAAATAAGAAAAATCAAGAGGGATTGTAGTGCTTTTAACTATTCTTGAGTGTGTTGTTATACTCTTCTAATAGGGCATTTGTAGTCTAGGTGTATATATTGTGACAAACTTCTTACCATTAAAAACATTGTGAGCTCTAGTTATTAAAACAGAATCCTATATTTGTTTTAGAGAAAAAGGAGGAAATTTTATATCTAAAGTGTTACTGTTACATGTACTGTGATTAAGGTATATTAAAAAACAAACTTTTTCCTATAACTATTAATAGAAGAAAATTGCTGAGAGGTAAAGATTAGTACAAAAGAAATAAAAGTAAATAGAAAAGCAAAACTCTTGCACTCTTGTATAGCTAATGATGCAGTTATTTGGATTCTCACTGACTCTCACTGATAATTCTTTTACTCTTATTTGAGTTTATCATATCTCTAAAGGGTAACTTATACTATAAACTAGTAGGGAAAAAAATCATGAAAAATTGACAATTCATGACTCTTAATACCAAGAAGTTTTGCCTGACTTTTTTGGTAGCCACAGTGATGGTTAGGGAGGAGAAAACTTTTAGGTTATCAGTCATAGAATTTCGGATTTAACTTAAAAATATATGAGAAATAAATGTTAAAGTTTCTAGTAACTTCTATTTTTCTAATTAAGACCATAGTTAAAACATTAAACATTAATATGCTGGTTTCATAATAGGCTCCCTGATAGATTGTCAGTAACTTGGCCTGAAGGAGATGAATTATTGCCAAATGAGATTAGGCCTGCTGGAACCCCCATTGGTATGTTTTTGGTTTTTTTTCTTAATACTGAAAAAAGATTTTTCTGTGTCTTACATTTCCAATAAATAAAAGACCATGAAAAATTAAAATGCACTGTAAAGACCTAGTAGATTCATCAGATTCTTTGGGTGTAACTAAGACATTCTTACTTTACATTTTGGACTAATAGGTGCATTAAGAATTGAAATACTGAACAAAAAGGGGGAGGCAATGCAAAAGCTTCCAGGAACAAGTCATGGAGGGTCAAAGAAACTCCTCGTTGAGCTCAAAGTTATACTACACTGTAAGTATACAAACTTATGTGGATCTTTAATATTGGTCTTAAATGTGTAATACAAATTTAATATCTTCATACAATTATTGATAACCTAGCAATCTGATAGACATGTTGGATTTGATTAAAGTTAGGAATTTCAAATGTGTATGAATAATTCATGTTTTTTTAATTGATAATTTTCTGAGGTTTTTTTGTTTTTATTAATTGTATTTTATTTTATTGGGCAATAGTGTTTTTTCAGGACCCATCAGCTCCAAGTTAAATCGTTGTTTTCAGTGTGGTTGTGGAGGGTGCAGCTCACTGACCATGTGGAAATTGAACCCGTGACCTTGGTGTTATGAGCACTGCGCTCTAACCAACTGAGCCAACCAGCTGCCCCCCTGAATTTTTTTAAAACACTTTATTCTGAATTTTCCCATGTAGGTAACTGGGGGCTAAAATAAAAATGTGTATGTATGAATAGGAATTTGTACTGGATAGGAATTTAGATAATCTTTATGATCCCTTCTAAGTAGAAGATACTGTGGCACTGAACTTGTGCGCCAAAAGTACTTGGCTCTCATACTAATAAGCCTGACCCACTGTTAAGAGGAAAGAACTAGGTGCTATTGCTCATCTTGCATTTCCCTAAGTTGAATCACCTTGTTTAATTTTTTTGTCCATTGTTTTTGTCTTGACTGCCTGAAAATATTTTCACTTTATACTTTAAGTAATCTGTTCTACCACTATATACTTGTGTGTCTGGTTCATGAATTTTGAAGATACAGTATTTTATTCAGTGTGTTTTTATTTCCAACAGTTAAAAACCAGTCAGTGATAGTGTATACTTTTATTGTATAAATTTCTTATTTGGGCTATCAGCAGCAGTGAACAGTTTGACTAACCCATTTTACTGAAATACTCTTGTTTGGCCTCTGACACCCTATACTATATTTTTCCCCAACTCTCTCTCTCTCTCTCACTTACTTTATTTTTGGTGGTGTGAAACAGCATACATTTATTATCTTAAAGTTCTCTAAGTCATATGTCCCAGATGGGTTTCACTGGGCTAAAATCAAAGTATCAGCAGGATTATATTCCTTCTGAAGGCTCTTCGGCAGCCTTGGCCTTTTCCACCTTTATAAGCCACCCACATTCCTTGGCTTGTGTTCCCTTCCACAATTTTCAAAGCCAGAAGTATAGCATCCTTCAGTCTTTCTGTGAATCTGACCCTCCTGCCCCCCTATTATTACAAAACAAAACAAAACAAAAACTATATTTTTTAATTTAAAAAATACATTTTTGTTTGTGGTAAATTTTGTTGTGGTAAATTATATAAGTATGTATAATATACACTTAACCATTTTTAAGTGTACAGTGTAGTGGCATTAAGTTCATTCATATTGTTGTACAATTATTACCACAATCTATCTCCAGAACTATTTCTTTATCCCAGCCTGAAACTCTGCAGTAACTTCCCATTACTCCCTGCCCTCATCCCCTGTTCTACTTTCTGGCTCTGTGAATTTCACTGTTTTAGTTATCTAAGGGGAATCATACAATATTTGTTCTTTGTGTCTAGCTTATTTTACTTAGCATAATGTCTTCAAATGCCATCCATGTTGTAGCATGCGTCAGAATTTCCTTTTTAGGGTTAAATAATATTCCATTGTATTTATATATCACATTTTGTCTGTCCATTCATCTATTGATGGACACCTGGGTTCCTTCCATGTTTCAGCTATTGTGAATAAGGGAAATCAGCCAGGGTGGGGGTGAAGAGTGTGTTAACTAGGTTGATGGGGACTCAGATGTGGTAGCTGCCTGTGTCTGCATCTTGGGACAGGGGAGGGCTCAACAATGGAACAATGAATTCTGCCAGAACTTCTGTCTGGGAGAAAACTGCTCCTCCAGGCCTCGTCCTGGAGCCAGGCTATCAGTTCCTCCCTGTATATCCGTGGCACCTTTCGAACTGCTGCCCCAGCGCTGGAGCTGAGAGCAATTGAGATTGTCAGCTAGTAAGTCCTTACGTGGGCCCTTTAAGCCCACGTAAAGACTCCAGCCCCACTCTGTCTCGCTCAACCACTATCTCCACTGGTTTTTACTTCCTGAAGTTGTGGGGACTTCTCTTCCCAGCAGTTGAACCCGGGACTGGAGAGCTTGGTGTAGGACTGGGACCCCTCACTCCTCAACGGGCAACCTCCACAGCTGAGATTTCCCTCCCAATTGTTAATGGTCACACACAGATGTGGAACCAGTCCGTTCTGTGTCTCTGCACTTTTTGTCAGTTTCAGGGTGGCTTCTGTATGCCCTTAAATGTAAGACCTCTGTTCGGGTAGATTTTTAGGCGATTCTCAATGATGGTTGTTCTGTAGTTTAGTTGTAATTTTGTTGTGGTCGTGAAAGGAGGCAATTGCGCACTGTGTTTTCCTATTCTGCCATCTTAACCAGAAATCCCCTGCAATACATTTAAATAGTTTCAAAATAATAATGCTAATGTAATTACTACTAATAAGACTGCTGAATTAAATCTGACTTTTTTGCACCTCTGTCTCTATAAATGGTAAAAATTATTCTAAAGTTATTTGAAATTATTTTCTCTTTTCTATGTGGTCTTATCACCTCTGAGAATCATTTTGGTTTTGTTTATGAATTGCTTTGTTTTAATTCTGTTTTTTTTTCTTCATTTTTCAAATTTTATTTAAATGGCATCACATATATAATTTTCACAACAAACTGAGGGGTTGGTGCAGATTAATTCTGTTTTTTTAATATTTAAGTCATTAACATAATTCCAAAATCAAAAATAATTAGGAATATTTCAGAGAAGTTATATTATCCCTTTACTCTTTTTTTTTTTTTTTTTTTTTTTTTTACCGCTTAATTTGTTTTTGGCTTATATTTCTTGTTTTTGCTGTTATAATGCTAAGGAAGAACAAATATATTCATGTTTCTTTCCATTATTTACAAAAAAAGGTAGCATATTTTTTTATATAAATATATATGTTTGTACTCCTTGCTTTTTTTTCCTTAACAGATTACGAGATCTTAGAGATTACGTTATATTAATAAAATATGCTCTTTTACTGTTGAAGAAAATTTTTAAGGAAAGTGATTTTTAATATCAAAAACATATCTATATTCTTTTGTTTGTACTACTTAAGCTTATTTACTCATACATTTTTAGGAATTCAAATAAAGGAATTTTAGTGAGGTCAATGATAAAATTTTTATTATGCTATTCAGTTGCATAGGATATGTTGATATCTTCTGAAGTTTCAAAACAATTTTTAAAAATGTACAACAAAAGGACATATTTGATGCCATTGTAACATTTCGTATTCATGTTCTGTATTCAGTTTCACAAGGTGTAAAAACTTCTTTTTTTCTTTTACTAAGCTTCAAGTGGAAATAAAGAAATCATTTCACATATTAGTCAACATGGAGGAAAATGGCCTTACTGGTTTAAAAAAATGGGTGAGTTATTCTGAATGTTAAAATTATATCAGTATTATGTTGACTTGATTTATAATTCCTTCCTAATTTTTCCAGAAAATATTCAAAAGTTGGGGAATTATACATTGAAATTACAAGTTGTGTTGAATGAAAGTAATGCGGACACTTATGCTGGAAGACCTTTACCCTCTAAAGCAATTAAATTTTCTGTTAAAGGTAAGCAAAATACTAATTTATAACTATATGCTTAAAGATGGCATTTTAAATCGAGGAGGAATAGATAGATAATTTAGTGAAAGATGTTGAACAAATTATGTAACCCTCTTGATCTTAAAATTACTTTGTAATTCTTTATCAAAGTTATATCCTTCTAAATTTTGAAATCTTGATTGTTTTCTAGCTTGTCTTATTGCTGGTAAAATGTAAAGTTATTTTGATTCCTGACCTTTGCTGATGACTCCCTCTGTTTTTGTCTCCTAGTCTGCCCTCTGCTCCAACCCCCAGATGTTTAGAGAAACTGTTTTGTTTTTTTGTCCCAGTTTCTATCATTTTAAATTCTAGGAATTTTCATTGAATTACTGATTTTGTACTCTGTTCATCTTTCTACAACATCTGCTGTTACGATGTTGGACCTCTTCACTGATGTACTAATACTCTTTTTTGTAGTTTCCATTTCTTGCTCTTAATTTTCTACTTTTTGGGAGATTCTCTTAACATGATATTTTATGTTTTCTATTGAGTTTGTCCTTTCTGCTATCATTTTTTCGTTTCTAAAATACATTTCTTATTCTCTGGTTCATTCCTTTCAGTGTATTTTCCTCCTACTTCGTGGATTCAGTATCTTTATTAATTCTCTGAGCCTATTCATAAATGGTAGTTTTTCTTTTTTTTTATTAGTTTCAGGTGCACACAACAAAGCAATACTTAGACTTTTATCATTTATATCCCTCACACTGTATAAAACCCCTCCCCCATCCACTATCCCTCTGACATCGCACACAGCCATTACGTTTCCACTGTCTCTATTCCTAATGCTGTACTCCACTTCTTGTAAGTATATACATATACATACACTCATATATATATATATATATATATATAATATACATGTATATAATATGTATATAAACTTGTAGTTTACATTCATTATTGTTCAGCTTCAGCTTCAGGTGTACAGTGCAGTGATCAGGCATCTACATCATCCCTGAGGTGGTCTCCCTAATGAGACAAGTGTCCATAGGATACCCTACAAAATCTTTACATTATTGATTACATTCCCCAAATTAATTTTCAAAACCCCGTGGCCATCTTGTGATTACTGACTGTTTTCTAATCCTCTCACCATCCCCTTTATCCCCACCCCCTCTCCCATCTAGCAACCCTCAGTTTTTCCTCTATGTCTGCAAAACTGTTTCTGATTAGTTCATTCACTTATTCTTTTCTTTAGATTCCACATATAAGTGAGATCATATAGTATTTGTCTTTCTCTGTCTGATTTATTTCATTTAACATAATGTTCTCTAGGTCCATCCATGTTGTTGCAAATGGTAAGATTTCTTTCTTTTTTATGGCTGCATAATACTCCATTGTGTAAATGTACCACAGTTTTTTAATCCAGTCATCTACCGGGAAGCATTTCGGTTGTTTCCATGTCTTGGCTATTGTGTATAGTGCTGCAATAAACATAGGAGTGCATACATTTTTTTGAATTAGAGTTTTGGATTTCTCGGGATAGATACCTAGGAGTGGAATTGCTGGATCATAAGGTAGTTCCATTTTCAGATTTTTGAGATACCTCCATACTGTTTTCCATAGTGGCTGCAACAATCTGCAATCCCACCAACAGTGCACAAGGGTTCCCTTTTCTCCACATCTTCGCCAGCACTTGTTGTTGATTTATTGATGATAGCCATTTTGACTGGGTGAGGTGGTATCTCATTGTGGTTTTTATTTGCATTTCTCTGATAGTTAGTGAGGTTGAGCATTTTTTCATATGTCTGTTTGCCATCTCTATGTCCTTTTTAGAAAAATGTCTCTTCATGTCCTCTGCCCATTTTTTAATTGAGTTGTTTGTTTTTTTGGAGTTGAGTTGAGTTTTTTATAAATTTGTGGTATTAACACCTTATCAGATATATCATTGGCAAATATCTTCTTTTTGTTTTATTGATGGTTTCCTTTGCTGTGAAAAAACTTTTTTAGTTTGATGTAATCCCACATGTTTATTTTATCTCTTATTTCCCTTGCGTGAGGGGATATATCAGTAAAAATCTTACTCCAGGTAATGTTGGTGAAGTTTCTGAGTGGTAGTTTTTCTTGAAGCTTTTAAACTTTATTTATAGTCTGTTTCCTCCATGTTATTGTATGTATTATGTATTTATTTTGAGGTTTTTCTGGGTCTTTTATATTAGGTGCTCTCTTACCTGACTTATGATTTGCTCACATGTAAGAATAGGGCATTTGAAAGGTTTTATTTCATATGTGGAAATTGTTAGGTTGTTTTTTGTTTTGTTTTTTCCCTCTGGGTCGGTTCAGATTCACCAGTGTCCTGCTAGGAGGGTAAACACCTGACTTCCAACATTTTGGGAGCCAATCTTGGGAAGACTGTTGAGAGTCTCATATTTCGTATATAATCTTGAGCTTGATTTTTCTATTTTCAATAAACTATGACAATTTTAGTAGTGCTGTGTCCCTCACTCTGTAGACCTACCTACTTTTTACCTTCCCCAGAGAATAAACCTTCCATTTATTGCTCTGGCTGAGGAAGGCAGTTCACTGGCCCTATATATTGAGGATAGGACTCTGTGGAACTGTTTTCTTAAACAGGCTTCAATAGACTTTTTTTTTTTTTAATTTTCATTTTTTACTCCAATTTGATACAGCCATTCCTGAGACTTGTGGGTGTTCTACAGAGTGAATTAGATGGATTCACTGCCTGCTTTGTTGATGATTGAGGATTTGAGGTTCTTGAGTCCTTCTGCTATGTTGGTTATACTTGTCTATATGTTCTCCAGCTTTCAAATTCTGTTACTATTTGTCTTTTCCTTCATTGCTTTGTAGGTTTTGGCCTCTTTTAAAAAAAAAAATCTCTGTGGTGTCATTGGGGGGTTTTGGAGAGGGCTGATCTACGTGTCTGATAATTTTGCTTTTTTTAATAGGAAGTGCTGCCATGGAGATCTTTCTTTTTTGTACATATAAACCTTCCATATTCTTTTAACAACTGTGGAACACATGCCATAGTATGGACGTGGTGGTTTAAGCAATTCTCTGTGATGAACATTTCAGTTGTTTTCCAATGTTTTGGCTGTTACAAGCTATATTGGTATATGGGACTAAATTATGCTGCTCTTTGTATAGATACTAGAATTTCTATAGGGTGTATACCAACAAATAGAATTGCCAAGCTGAAGTGTATGTGCTTTTAAATATATTATTAAATATGTTAAATATATTTAATAACATTTTAAATATATTTGCTGTCAAAATGACTTCCCAAAAGGTTGTACGATTGTACCCTCTCCAACAAAACTATGATAGTTCCAGTTTCCCTGTGGTCATTCCTGGCAACCTGTATATGTATGTAACCCACTTGGCAGTTAAATTATTCCTTTAATTATTAGGTTATGCACCTCTTCTAGGCTGTATTGGACATTTTATGTCATCTGTGAAAGCCTGTTCATTTGCTGTGTCCATTTCAATAGTTAAAGCTGTGGTTCTCAAATTTAAGCTTATTTCTGAATCACCTGGAGGGTTTATTAAAACGTTGCTGGGCATCAAGCCCAGGCTTTCTGACTCGGGATTTAAGGGGAGCCCTAGAATGTGAATATCTAATAATTTCCCAGGGATGACTGAACCTATTAGAATACAGACCGCACTTTGAGAACAGTTGGTTTATAGGAGGCTTTCTATATTCTGGATTTTAATTCTTTGTTGCATGTGTGACAAATGTTTTCTCATGTAGAACTTCTCTTTTAACTTTGTTTATTGTATCTAATAAGATATTTTAAACTTTATCAAATAAATAATTTTATACATATTATGTGTTTAATAATGTTTTGTCTCAGTTTTACCTATGTAAGCTTATAAGAATATTGTTTATTCTAATAATCTCTACTTCTAGAATTTTACTTTTATGTATATTGTGAGATAAAGTCTAACTTTATTACTTTCCCAGGTTGATTATTGATATAATTTATGTAATTTTGTGTAGATTTAAACTGCCACCTGATTTATGATAGTCTAATTTTCCATATATAAATGAATCTATTTCTGACCTACAGTGAATTTTCTGACAAATGAATTTTCTTTCCATTTTTACCTTTCTTTAAAGAGGGTAAGCCAGAGAAATTCTCGTTTGGTCTCCTGGATCCCCCTTTTCGTGTTGGAGTTCCGTTCAATATCCCTCTGGAGTTTCAGGATGAATTTGGTCATACTAGTCAACTAATAAATGATATTCAGCCAGTTCTTGAAGCAAGGTAATTTGAAGTATCAACTTGTATTTGACTTTTCATATTTGCTAAGCTTTTACTCTCTTCTTTTTTCTGGGTTAATTTTTTTTATGTGATTAACTACAGTATTATTAAAATGTTTAGAGGGTTTTACGATACCTGGGTAATTAGCACCAAGCTATCCTCTGTGACTACAGTATTATATATAAATTGACTCACATATTGAAAGTAATTGTTGGAAATAACCTCATAAAAATGGCAACGTGAGGTGAGCCTCTTGAAATTTACAACATGTTGAACAACTACAAATCCACAAAGGACTCCCTGCAGAGCAGACAGACAAGACTAAGAGAAGCACAAGTGAAATAATCTAAAGGAGGGCAAATGCCAAGCGGGGGGAAGAAGGAAAAGGGGAAGTGCAAAGATGCAGGCCCTGTGTGCGCAGCAGCGTAGAGGAGCTCTGAGCTCTGAGTACCCTGCATTCCAGAACTACCGTAGTCATGGGAGACGGAAGAATTTGGACTACTGGTGCTCTGCTTATGGCCAACAGTCCCACCTGAAGGATCAGCATATAACACGGTTGAAGCCAACGTTAACAACAGCAAAGACTGAGGGAAGAAGGGTGAAAACTGCAGTTTAAGCCCTCACTGCTGAGCAGAGGACGGAACTCATAGGTGCGGAGCCTAAGTGTCCCCTCCCCAACCACCAGAGCTCTCCCCACCCCAACCCTCCCAGTGCTAGAAGTGAAAAGGTAGCAGTGTCAGATAAAAAGAACAGGATATTTTCAGTTCTGACAACTGGCCCCACAGCCACAGTCTCACAGCCCAAATAGTTCTGGCAAAGGGAGGGAGCCTTGGGTGCAGGACTAGCTGTGCTGGTGGTCGCCGCCATTGCTCGCAACCACCTCTCATACCCCTTTACCCCCACACACGCATATCTAGGTGGATCCCTGTAGGGGTAAACAAAGCTGCTGAAACACACAGGCTCGAAAACTGGTGCAGGAACCTTTGGAACTTCAGAAGCTCTCCACATCCCCCAACAGAAGCGGTTCCCTATAACCCAGGCAACCTGTTCACAGAGGAGAAGCCCGCCATCCATGAAAACTCCTCATTGTGTGAGAAGCTGGAACAATGCAGAGGAAATATAACTACAGCGTGAAAGTGAATAAAAGGCTGTAGTCCAACAGAAAATAAAAATTTCTACCAACATCTACAGGAAAACAAAAAAAAAGACCTTCTTATCAACCTGTTGCAGAACGCACTCCTGTAGATGCCTAGGAAGAAAAATAATACTTCATTAATTGCCGTGAATAACCAAGGTTACAAGACAGCTCAGAAAGAAAATGAAAAGTCTACAGAAAATGAATTTAAAGATGTGGAAATATGTGACTTAAATGTCAGAGAATTCAAGATTGCAGTTCTGAGAAAACTCAACAAGACTCAACAAGATGCAAGAAAAAACTCAACAAGATGCAAGAAAACACAGACAGTTTAATGAACTCAGAAACACAATCAAAGAACAAAAAAAATGAACATTTTACCAAAGAGATTGAAATTTTAAAACAGAACCAAATAGAATTTCTGGAGATTAAGAACTCAATAAAAGAAATGAAGAATGAAATAGCCAACTTAGGTAATAGAGTTGACCAGATGGAGAAAGAATCGGTGACATCGAAGATAGAAATCTGGAAATGACACAGATGGAAGAAGAGAGAGACTTGAGAGTTCAAAGAAATCCACAAGGACTTTCTGAGTCCATCAGAAAGAGCAACATAAGAATAATGGGCATACCAGAAGGAGAAGAAAGGGAGAAAGGAACACAGTATATTCAAATAGTCGACGGGAATTTCCCAAACTTGTAGAAAGAACTGGATCCCCAAATCCAAGAAGCAAATAGAACACCTAATTACCTCAGTCCCACCAGGCCTTCTCCAAGGCACACTGTACTGAAGCTGTCAACAATTAAGGACAAAGAAAGAATCTTCAAGGCAGCCAGGGAAGAGAAAACGGTAACCTACAAAGGAAAGCTCATTAGATTATCATCAGATTTTTCAGCAGAAACTCTACAGCCAGGAGAGAGTGGAATCAAATATTCAAACTATCGAAAGAGAAATTATGAGCCAAGAATAATATGAAAGAAAGAAACTATGAGCCAAGGATACTAGCAAAGGTATCCTTTAGTTATGAAGGAGGAATAAAGACCTTTCCAGACATACAGAAGCTGAGGGAATTTTCTAACATACGACCTGCACTGCAAGAAATATTGAAGGAGGCTGTTCAACCTAAAACAAAAAACCAAAAGAAAACCATGAGTAGTATTACAAACAAACAAAGGCAGGAAATGGCTACCCCTATACCTAATCGGAGATAATACATTTAAACACAGCTTATAGGGTAAAGAGGGGGAAAAAGAAAAAACTCTTAAAAAAAGAGGAAAAAGACATCTTGCTACAACAGCGCAGAAATCAACTCAGCATAAATAGGAATAATTTGTGACAACAAAACATAAAAGGGGAGAGTGTAAAGTTCTGAACCAGCCCAGGGAATGGAGAAAGTAAGCATACTAAAGAAAAATGGAATACTCCACATGTGAAACTTTCTTTTACATAAACTTAATGGAAACCACTAAAAAAATCCAGAACTGGGATATATGACATAAAAAAAGAAGAAATAGAGGGAAAAATAATAGACTACCAGCACACTGAAATAATAGACAGCAACAAAAAGGAAAAGAAACAATGGAGGCACCATCCTACATACGGTGATAGGAAATGCTCATATATCAATATTCACTCTAAATGTAAATGGATTGAACTCCCCAATAAAAAGGCACAGATCAACAGATTGGATCACAAAACTATATCCAACCATATGCTGCTTCCAAGAGACACATCTCAGGTACAGGACAAACATAGACTCAAAGTGAAAGGGTGGAAACAGACATTCCAAGCAAATGGTATTCAGAGAAAATCAGGTGTCGTCATACTGATATCAGATGAAACAGACTTCAGGATAAAAAAAGTAGCGAGAGACAAAGATGAACATTTCATAATGGTAAAGGGAACTATACAACAAGCAGACATAACAGTCATTATTATTTATGTCCCCAATCAGGAAGTACACAAATATACAAAGCAACTGCTAACAAAACTAAAGGGAGAAATTGACCAAAACACAATTATACTAGGGGACTTAAATACATCATTGACAGCTATGAATAGATCATCCTAACAGAAAATAAATAGCCCTAAATGACACATTAGATGAAATGGACATATTGACATTTATAGAGCATTTCATCCTAGAACATCAGACTACACATTCTTTTCTAGTGTACATGTAACATTCTCAAGGATAGACCATATTTTGGGATACAAAACTAGCCTTAGCAAATTTAAGAAGATTGAAATCATCCCAAGCATATTCTCTTATCACAAGGCTTTAAAATTGTATGTCAACTGCAAAAACAAAGCAGGAGAAACCATAAATGTGTGGAGATTAAACAACATACTTTTAAACGAACGACTGGGTCAAAGTAGAAATAAGAGGAGAGATCAAAAGATACATAGAAACAAATGACAGTGAAAATACATCCTACCATCATTTTGGGAATGCAGCGAAAGCATTTTTAAGAGGGAAATTTATATCATTGCAGGCCTATCTCAAGAAAGAAGAAAAATTCCAGATAAATAAAATCACAGTACACCTAAAAGAAGGAGAAAAAGAATAAATGAAACCGAAAGTCAGCAGAAGGAAGGAAGGAAATAATAAAAATTAGAGCAGAACTAAAGGAAAAAGAGAACAAAAAGACAACAGAAAAAACTAATGCAACAAAGAATTGGTTCTTTGAAAAGATTAATAAAATTGACAAACCCTTGGCTACTCACTAGTATAAAAAGAGAAGACACATACGTAAATAAAATCAGAAATGAAAGAGGGGAAGTTACCACGGATGCCACAGAAATACAAGGGATCATAGAATACTATGAAGGATTATATGCCCAAATTCAATAACCTAGAAGAAATAGACATGTTCTTAGAAACAGATAGCCTTCCTAGGCTGAATCACAAAGAATTAGAAAATCTAAATAGACCAATCAACAGTAAGGAAATTGAATCAGTCATCTGAAACCTTCCCAAAAGCAAAAGTCCGGGACCAGATGGCTTCACTAGTGAATTTTACCAAACATTCAAAGAAGATTTAATACCTGTCCTACTCAAATTCTTTCAAAAAATTGAAGATGTGGCAATACTTCCTAACTCATTTTATGAGGCCAACATCACCCAGATACCAAAACCTGCTGAAGATAACAGAAAAAAAGAAGAACATTACTGACCAATATCTCTGATGTATACAGGTGCAAAAATCCTAACCAAAATTCTAGCAAATAGAATGCAATGATGCCTTAAAAAGATTATACATCATAGCCAAGTGGGGTTCATCCCAGGGACACAAGAATGGTTTAATATTCGCAGTTGATTAATGTGATACACACACCACATAAACAAAATAAAGGACAAAAATCATATGATTGTATCAATAAATGCAGAAGAAGTATTTGACAAGAGACAACATCAGTTTATGAATAAAACACTTAATAAAATGTGCATAGAAGGAAAATACGTAAACATATTAAATCCCGTATATGACAAGCATTCAGCTACTATCCTAATTAATGGTTAAAAACTGAAGCCCTTTGCTCTATGTTCAGGAACACGACACTTTATTACCTGTGCTTTTCACCATAGTATTGGAAATCCTAACCAGAGCAATTAGGCAAGAGAAGGAAATAAAAGGCATCCAAATTGGAAATGAAGTTATATTGTCACTGTTTGCAGATGACATGATGCTATATATAGAAAACCCTAAAGACTCCACCAAAAAGTGATAAACAATAAACGAAGACAGTAAAATTGCCGGCTGCAAAATCAATGTACAAAAGTCCATTGCGTTCTTATACACTAACAATGAAATCTCAGAAAAAGAAATAAGAAAACATTTTTTTTTGCAATTGCAACAAAAAGAATAAAATACCTAGAAATGAACTTAACCCAGGATGTGAAAGACTTGTATACTGAAAAGTAGCAGACATTTTTAAAAGAAATTGAAGAAGAAACAAAGAAATGGAAAGACATTGCATGTTCATCGATTGGAAGAATCCATAGTTAAAATGGCCATATTACCCAAAGCAATATACAGATTTAATGCAACCCCCATTACAGTCCCAGTGGCATTTTTTAAAGAAATTGAACAAAAAATTGTCAGATTTGTATGGAACCACAAAGGACCTCGAATAGCCAAAGCAATCCTAAGAAAAAGGAGCAGTCCTGGATGTCACACACTCCCTGACTTCAGCTCGAACTACAGGGCAACAATATTCAAAACAGTATGGTATTGGCAGAAAAACAGACACACAGACCATTGGAATAGAATTGAGAAACCAGAACTTAACCCACATAAATACAGACAGATAATTTTCGACAAAGAAGACAGAAACATACAATGTAGAAAAGATAACCTTCAATAAATAGTACGGGGAGAATTGGAAAGCCAGGTGTAAAGGAATGAAATTAGACTCCTGTCTGTCACCGTGTAGCAAAATTAACTCAAAATGGATGAGAGACCTAAACATAAGACCTGAAACAATAAACTGCATATAAGAAAACATAGGTACTAAACTTATGGACCTCTGGTTCAAAAAACATTTTATGAATTTGACCTTAAAGGCAAGGGAAGTTTGTAAAAGCTGAAATAAAAGCTAAAAAAAACTAAAAAGCTTCTGCATGGCAAAAGAAACCATCGACACAATAAGGAGGCGACCAGCCAAATGGGAGAAGACTTTTGTGAACAACGCGCCCGATAAGGGGCTAATATCCAAAATATATACCGTGTTTCCCTGAAAATAAGACCCAGCTGGACCATCAGCTCTAATGTGTTTTGGCGCAAAAATTAATATAAGGTCTGGCATATTATATTATATACCATCTGGTCTTATATAAGACCCGGTCTTATTTTAACATAATTTTTAAACATTAATTTTTGCTCCCAAAGACGTATTAGAGCTGATGGTCCAGCAAGTTCTTATTTTTGGGGAAACACTGTAAGGACCTCATACAACTCAATAATAGCAAAAAAGCAAACAATCCAATTAAAAAATGGACAGAGGTGGGGGGTGGGAGATGAGGGTAATGAGGATCAAATATATGGTGATGGAAGGAGAACTGTGGGTGGTGAACACACAATGGGATTTATAGATGATGTAATACAGAATTGTACACCTGAAATCTGTGTAATTTTACTAACAGTTGTCACCCCAATAAATTTAAAAAAAGGAAAAAAATGGGCAGAGGACCTGAATAGATGTTTCTCCAAAGAAGACATACAAATGCCCAATAGACTATATGGAGAATTGTTCAACATCTCTAATCATCAGAGAAATGCAAATAAAAACCACAATGAGGTATCACTCCACACCAGTTAGAATGGCTATCATCAACAAGACTAATAGTAACAAGTGTTGGAGAGGCTGTGGAGAAAAAGGAACCCTCATACACTGTTGGTGGTGCACACTGGTGCAGCCGTTATGGAAGGCAGTGTGGAGGTTCCTCAAAAATTTAAGAAAGAATTACCATATGACTCAGCAATTCCTTTCCTGGGTATCTACTCAAAAAATCTAAAAACATTTATCCGTAAAGATATATGTGCGCCAATGGTCATTGCAGCTTTATTTACAGTAGCCAAGACATGGAAACAACCAAAGTATCCTTCGATAGATGATTGGATAAAGAAGTTGTGGTATATATACACAATGGAATACTATTCTGCCATAAAAATGAGATGAAATAGTATCATTTGCAACAACATGGATGGATATTGAGATTAATATGCTGAGCGAAATAAGTCAGACAGAAAAAATCGAGAACCATATGATTTTACTGATATTGGTGTAGAAAACTGAAGACAACAAAAGAACAAGACAAACAAATGAGAAAAGGAAAACTCTAATACACAGACAATAGTTGAATGGTTGCCAAAGGGTAAGGGGGGAGGGTGTTGGTAGAGGAAAATAAAGGGGATCCAATTGATGGTGATGAAAAGAGAACTGACTCTGGGTGGTGAACACACAAGTGATATATAGATGATATATTACAGAATTGTACACCTGCAATCTATGTAACTGTACTAACAATTTTTACCCCAATAAACTTTAATTTAAAATAATAAATTGAAAAGTAGATAAATTGACTCGCTAAAATTTATGTTTTGTTTGAATTTACTGTTAAAGTTGTTTAGGTAAAACTGATTGTCAGTCTTATTCCATTTCATTTTGTAATTGTGATGTGATCTCCTGGTAGTTGTTATTAATACCATGTTTATTTTGTTGATTGCTTAGAAGTTATGGGCATTTAAACTGAAAGTTACTGCGTACTAGTAGGTTTTTCACCTGATAATGCATTTTCTTGGTTTGTTTTTGAAACTATAGCAATACACTTTATGATTTCTATGAAAATTTGAATCCTTCCTTAGAATTTGCCATTACTTAATAGCTTTTTAGAGAGATATCATTGGCTTATATTAAGAAATAAATAGCTCTTAGAATCTTAACAGTGTATCCAGTGGTGTAATTGAGGGTGTTCCTTATTTTCCATTACCTCTTTTTGTGGTGCGTAGTGAGAAATTCTTGATCAGTTTAAAGAGCATGAATGCTAAGTTGTGTTTTTTGTTTTTGTTTTATGTTTTTTGGTTTGGCTGCGAAATTTGTCTTTTTGGCCCACTTTTCATGTATGCTTTCTTTTGTCTGTATGTTTTGGGTTTTTTTTCCCTTGTTGTGTAATAATTTCCTCTTTCAGTCATTTCAGCATGTACTATATTCCAGGTATTTGCTAGCTGGAATCAACTCCTGCACTCACAAAAATTTCACAAATAACTTTTACTCCCCAAAAACTTAATAGCCTCCTGTTGATTGGAAGCCTCACCTATAACATAAATAGTCTCTTAACACATATTTTGTATGTCATGTGTTATATACAGTATTCTTCCAATAAAATAAGCTAGAGAAAGAAAATGTTATTAAGAAAATCATAAGGAAGATAAAATTATATTTACAGTATTTATTGAAAAAAAATCCAGATATGAGTGTACCTGTACAGTTCAAACCCATGCTGTTCAGGGCTCACGTATACTTAAACATGTTTGTTTAAAAAGTAAAACACTTAAAGAATCCCTCTAGTCAAAAATGGAAATTATTAGTGCATTAGTTAACACGTGTTAACCTGTTATCCATTATAACTTCCAACTTATCCTCGATAGGACATTCTTACATACAAAGTCTCTGATATTTTGGTATTTAAGATTTTGGACTTTAAAAAAATATTGGCTGCATGGCTATGTGAATTTATCTTCAATAAAGTATGATCATTGTCTGAGTAGGTTTCTTTGTGTTTTTTAGTTTTGTTTTTCAGTGTTACCTATATTTTAAAAAATTATTCATGTGTATCGCCTAAAGAAATCAAACCATTTGATAAAGCTTGTTATTAAAAAAAACCACTTCCTCCTCCTTGTGCCCTCTCCACCCAATCATAATCACTTCTCAGGGAACCACTTTCAACCTTTTTACTTGAATCTTTTTAGTAACCACTGCCATATTTCTAAGTAACTTTTGTATCGCTACTTGTTGATTCTTCAGTTTTAGGCTTTATCTCTTGACTTATGGTTATGAAAGATGAGAACATACTCTCTTTGTCCGTTCTGTTACAAATAAGCCTCCTTCCTGTTCTCTCCTTTTTCAGTAAAGTTATATTCTGGCTTGATCAGTATTTACTCTTTATTTTATTACAAGCATATATAAATGCTAGTCACTTTATTGCACAACTTTGTTGTTGTTATACTTTTCCTTTCCTAAGTTTATTACAAATTAAATCCTAAATTCTCTGCCAATTGTTTGGTTTCTTCTTAAGGTGTTTATATGCATATATAATTTATTTTTGGAGACATCTCTCTTGGAACTTGTCATGTGTTCCAGTCTAGACGAATTATTTTTATGCCCCTTAACAGTTGTCATTCTGTGATCTTCCTTCACTTTCATCCTGGGGATTTCCTTTGTCTTCTGTATTTGGCAGATATAATTAAAACAAAACCTACTCCCAACCTAGAAAACTTCTTCAGAAATGTAGACAAGAAGGAAAATAATTTTATCATTGAATAAACATTAAGCCAGAATTTAATGCTCATCATAACAATTCACTAAAGAGATTGCAAAGACTATAGGAAATTTTACTCTTTTATAATAAGTAAATACAACCCATTATATGTATGTTTTCAAGATAAATTGCTAAATGTCCTTATGTCTGGATGTAGGATTTGAAATTTGGAGTCAGGTGACTGCAAGTCAGGCCCAGGAAACTGAGAGGGCTTTATGTTTGATGATTACACTTCAGAATTGGCTCTCAGGTCCCTGACAAAATATTCCTGAATTGTGAATCTGTTAAGGGGCTTACTTTATTTAGCATTTAACCTTTCATGTGCCTCCTTTTAAAAGAATCCCAAGTTTCTCACTTTTTGCTGAAACACATCCTTCACTAGTTTCCTAAGAAACGGTACATGTGAGAAAAAATTAATGCTCTGAAACTGTGTTTATTCTACTCTGATACTTGATTGGTTGAATTGAAAGTTGGACACAGTGTTCTGTCAAAATTATGAAAGCATTGCTCCATTTTTGCCTTGGAGCTTTCATCGTTTCTGATAAATTTAAACTTGGTTAATTTTCTTTTTTTATGTTTCCTGTGTATTCTCTCCAGAAGCTTATAGGATCTACTTTTTGTTCTTGACAGGGCAAAATTTTATAGTGATGCATGTTTGTGCAGATCTCTATATTATTTGAAGTATTTCATTCTCTACCTTCCATCATGACTGTTTTCTCTGCCTGGGATCCTTATTTATTTGATATTTAATCGCCTAGACTGGTTCTCTGATTTTCCTAATTTTTCTGTTTTTCTTAATCTTTTTGTGTTCCTTCTGCTTTACGTTCTGACAGATTTTCTCAACTTTGTAACTTTTCCATTGAATTTTTCCCATCTGCTGTACTTTAATTTCCAAGAGTTTTTCCTGGTTTTCTGAATGTTCTTTTATAGATCCTTTTTTGTTTTAGTAATGTAATACCTTTTTCACCGATAAATAAATAGAAGTTTTTAAAAAATCTTTACCTACACAGAAAATCTCTGTTGCCTCCATGCTAGTTGCTTTTTGTTGGTTTTTCTCATTTTTCAGGTATCTGGTAATCATTGGTTATTCGTTTATAACTGAGTTGGAGAAGTAAAGAACAGATGGAATGTGGGCAAGGCTGTTGACTGTAACTCCACTAAAGAATGAACTGTCTGTGACATTTTGTTGGGGGGAAATCCTGTTGTCAGTACCTTTGGGTCTTTTTGTTTCCTTGGGCTGGGCAGTTTTCTGAAAGAAAAATCTTTAGTGTCTTGCCTGGAGAGGAATAGTTTGCCTTTCCAGGTTGTTCCTAGCCAGTCGAGGAACAAAGCTGGAGTGGGAGTGGGGATGGGAAGGTCTCAGCGTCTATATGCAATCATTCAGGATTATCCCTTCTGTTCTTTATAGCATTTTACCCTCTGCTTCAACTTACATGCTTTCCCTTGGTTCACAGATTCTCTGCTTTAAACCTTTTTCAGAGAATAACCTTTCTGTCATCTTGCAGTGGCAGAGAGGGGAGATCTGAGGAAATACATTTCATTTTATTTATTTGTTTGTGTTTGCCTTTTTCTTTTGACCCTACTTCTAGAGGCACCCACTAGCACCAGTTTCTGAGTGGTACCTGGGAATTCTGTGGTATAGATTGGTTTATAGCTTTTTCCGTTGCTCTTTGCTGTTTTAGAGTTTAGTTCTTTTGAGACTACTAGGACACTTGCCACTGTCTGTCCTGTTTTTTAACAGTAAATTTTGTTGTCCTTTTCTGTTTTTTTCCTCTCTTTCTTATCTTTGCCTTTAATATTAAATTAAAGAAATCTCTTTGTTGTCATATTCCTGAGGCCTTAGGAAATAGAGAAAATAGATGTGTGCCTTTAATGTGCCATCTTTCTCAGGGAGTCTGTTTTGTCTTGTATGTCACTTTACATTTTCTTTCAAACAAAGCATGCTTTTTAATTTAAACAATTTATTCAGATAATACCTGTGAATATTCAAATTCCATTCTTCAGAAAATTAGGTTTTTCTCCATCATGTTGTACTTTTCCCTTTTTATCTCACCTTACACCTTGACAAAGTAAAATGTTTACACTGTAAGGATCTACACATGTTCAAAGATGATTTAGGAATCAAATTGCTCATGGTAGTAGATTAGGGATCTCAGTACATATTCTAACAAGGTTACATCACCACAAGGCTTTCCTTACTTTGATTATTTGGACTTCATCTAAATTTGCTATTCAGGTGCCAAAAATTCTCTACAATCTCATAATGTGAAACAATTGAAAGAATCCATGACAAGAAATGCGTAAACCTGAACTATTTGGATTTTTTTTCTTTATGCTTATATACATTGATTTAGCATTTGATTATTTCCTACCTTGTATCTTTACTGATTCAATATGTGAAGTTTTACATTTTACAGTGTATCAATTTATCATTTGCAATGTTTGGCTTATGGGTATCACTTATCAATATTTGTTGGATCATTTTTATATGGAAAAGAAATTCATCAGAATTTGCTTCTGTTCAGTTATTTCTTCCTATTTTAAAAAATACTATTTTATTTTAAAAATGAATTAAACATGATTGGCATATGAGAAAACACATTTGCAGCTTATTTGCAGGTAATGGAGAGGAAGTTAAAAAATAATTTATTTTTTCCAGTGGTTTATCTTTACAATATGAAGAAATAACCAAGGGACCAAATTGTGTAATTCGAGGTGTTACAGCTCAGGGCCCTGTAAATTCTTGTCAAGGCAAGGTAAGCATTGTACATAAATGTTATAATACATGTTTATTTCTTATATGGTAAAAATGAAATGGAAAATTCAAAATTGAATAATCTGTTTTTGTAAAAAGATGACAGTAATGTTGGTTCTTAGGAATTAAGGATCGTGTCACCTGACTTAGCATTTACATCTCTAAGAAAAATCAGCATGTTTCCTACTGTTGTTTTCATTAAATATTTATTAATTATTTTTTAGCTGTCTTCTTCATCTTCATTCCATCCAGTTTTTTCACATTCAGAGCCATTTTTTCAACAGTTATTCAATACTACTGTGTTTTATTTTTTCTCCTCTTTTTTTTCCATCCATTTTTGAATTTATAGAACAGAAACAAATATATAACAAACTTGAGCTCACTTCTGTAAACATATTGGGTTTGGTATTTGTATAAAGAAAAGTGTTTTCGGAAGAATAAGATTAGGGAAGATAAAGCCATAAACTTCAATAAGGTTAATTATTCAATTAGGTTTATAAAGTAGCTAATAGGTTTATATGACTAAAGGGAACACTAAGGCAAATTAAGTAATACGTTATGTTTTATTTTCACTGTATCATTATCTTCAGTATGTATTTTAAAATGTTTCGTAGCAAAATGATGTTTCAAATAGAGCCTGTGAATTTAAGTACGTACTATATACTACTGCAGTTTATAATCTAATCAAAGATCAAGTCTTGTACATCTTTCTGAATTCATATTTTCTTGGACAAAGAACTTGAATCCATGGAAAATTTGAATTCAGTGAGATAAAACTTATTAAAAAGACTTTTAAAGAACTTTTATTTTGAAATAACTCATCCAGAACACCATGTTGCATTTGGAGATTTGGGGTTTTTTTTCACCTGACTATTTTTCCACATTTTTTATAATGTCCATCCTGTTTTTGATGATTATTCAGAGGTTATGCCTTTTAAATCTGAAGAGACTATTGTCTGTAAAGCAATACATCAATTTTTTCACCTGCATCTTTACATACATATATATAATTTTAGTCAGTATAAAATTGCTAAGTAGATTTCTATGATGGTATGAAAATGAAAAATAAATCAGAATTAAAGTGATAAACTTCTTAAGCATTTATGTAAGTCTTGTATATTTTTTCAACAGAATTTTAATCTGAAGGTTATTCTGCCAGGTTTAAAAGAAGACTCACAGATTTTGAAAATTAGATTACTACCAGGTAATATTATTTTAAAAATATTACTAATATTTACCTTTTAAATAATACTCTTATAATGTATAATGAAACTTAAAAGGTGAGGTGCCTTTTAGTTTGATTATGGTACAGATCTTAAAAACACATTGAATGTCAAACATAGCACTTACATAAATGACCAATTGAAAAACAGGAAAACATTGGGATGGCCAGATGGCTCAGTTGGTTAGAGCGCGAGCTCTGAACAGCAAGGTTGCCGGTTTGATTCCTACATAGGCCAGTGAGCTGCGCCCTCCACAACTAGACTGAAGGACAACAACTTGGAGCTGATGGGCCCTGGAGAAACACACTGTTCCCCAGTATTCCCCAATGAAAGTAACATAAGTTAAAAAAAAAAAGGATAACATTGAGGAAGACTTTAGTGAAGTTCTAAAAATAACCTTAGGAGAAAAATTTGAATATTGGAAATATTCTGAGGAACTATTCTTAGGGATATACTTAGGCTAATATTAGAACTGGATCAGTCCTTTACCTTTTTTGATACAGCTGTAACTTTCATACTTTAAGAAGAAAAGTTTCTCGTGTATTTATGTTGTTAATTTGATAATGACTTATAAATTTGAAAATGAAATTAAAGTTACATGGGTAGAAAATGCTGGCTTAATTTGAGAGGTAGTCTATTGTAGAGATTCAAAGAGTATATTTTGAACTCAGCCCTTCTGGGTTGGAATGTAAGCTGGCACTTAGGAACTAGGTAAACTTGTTCTATATATCAGTCTCCTCTTGAGTAAAATGAAATAATATTTACTTTCAGAGTTGTTGCAAGGATTTAATGAGTTAATATAGGCAACCCTTGCTTTGCACGTTCAGTGGTAACTGCATGGAGGATGTAGTTGCAATATGCATGACTTCTCATTAACACAGTACTATGCAAAGTGAAAACTGCATGTGCTTGTAAAACACCTAGAATAGTACTTGGGATGTAATTTTTAGCTCTGATATTAACAACACCATGATACCTTTCTCCATATTTGATCTTTTGTGCTGGTTTTAAGTGAAAAGAAAAATATTAACTATTTCTATAAATTAAAGTAGTTTGATGTTTCCCTCAAGGATGAATTGATTAAAATGTAAAAATTAGCACATTGGTAGAAGTATAATAAAATCATTGCATATTAATAAACACTTATAATGCTTTTATTTTAGAGGTTAGCTAAAAGTCTGAATTGGAGTCGTGAAATTCTTAGTAACCGGATAGTTCTGACAATTTTTTAAAATTTGAGAGTGAAAGTGGTAAAGTTGGAAGTAGGAAGGTGTAGTGATAGTGGTTAGGAGGTTTCAAACTACAAACCAGGACTTAAATCTGACTCTGCCACTCACTAACCATGTGACCTCAGTTTCCTCATCTATAAAATGGGGACAATAATATTACTATCTTTATTAAGATCATTGTGAGGATTATGAGAACAGTGCTTAGTTAAAACAACATGTTACCTGGCATATAATGAAAAATAAATATTTACTAATAATATTATAAAGTATAATATGTGTTTCTAGTAACTGTTCTTTGTAAACTTGTATTACCAGCATTTTGCATAAATTGTATTTTCAAATATCAGTGTTTATAGAGCATATCAAGTCATCTTGCTGCAGAAGTGTAAATGCTCTTTTATTAATCTTAGAGGAAGCTTGTGTTGTAACTTATCACATCAACGTAGTGGGCAAGCAAATTGTTGGGTTGTGTCATTAGACTACCTGATGCTTTGAACCTTTTTTATCTAAAATGTAGGTACGTGTTCCTGAGAAATCAGTTAGTGTATAAAGTTAAAGTTAGTAAATGAAAATGTAGTTTAATAAATTTTTACTTTTCCTCTTGAATAATTTTTTTCCAGGATCTTTTTAATATTTTATGTGTTTAGTTGATTTCTATCATGAGTTATCACGGTGTCATATAGTGTGTTGCATAAAACTATGTCTAGACATCAAACATTTTTATACAGTTGAGACAGCTCAGGGTCACATATAGAATCTATACATTTGGGGAATAGAAATGATAAAACATATTGCTTATTTTTTTCCTTCTCAGCATTAATTATAAGATATTAAAACTTGAAATGTTAAAAATTATTTCGTTTGCTACTTCAGTATTTCAGTCTTAGAAACTTTAATTTCCTGGTAGGTCCCCCTCATCGATTGAAAGTGAAACCTGATTCTGAAATTTTAGTTATAGAAAATGGAACAGCTTTCCCATTTCAGGTGGAAGTTTTGGATGAATCAGACAATATAACAGCACAACCAAAATTAATTGTTCATTGTAAGGTAAGCTACTGTAAGGTAAAGAATATGTAGATTTTACTTTGAATCCCGTTGTAGTATGTAGAAATGACTATATACAAAAGTATTTTAGCTGCTTTTATAGTAAGCCTTATATAAGACCCAGCCGGACAATCAGCTCTAATGTGTTTTTTGGAGCGAAAATTAATGTAATACCTGGTATTTATATTACATTATAGTATATTATACTATACTATATTAATTATATTGTGTAAGACCGGGTCTTATATTAATTTTTGCTCCAAAAGACGCATTAGAGCTGATTGTCTGGCGAGGTCTTATTTTCTGGGAAACATGGTATCTAGGTCTTTAATTATTCACTGGAGATATTTGTGGGATATCTCATTGCCAGTAGCTTTCAGCATCTCTAAGCCAATAAGATGCTAGCTGGGCTGAGTTTCATAAAGTAACTTACGAACTAAAGATTCCTCCCCTCTCCTTCCTTGGTTCATTCACTTCATTTCAGATGAAGTAGTTAAGAATGGAATGATAGAAATGTCCTTCAGGACTGGGGATGGATGGATAAATGAAGATGAGTACCCTGTTTCCCCAAAAATAAGACCAAGCCGGACAATCAGCTCTAATGCATCTTTTGGAGCAAAAATTAATGTAAGACCTGGTCTTACACAGTATAATATAATATAATATAATATAATATAATATAATATAATATAATATAAATACTGGGTATTACATTAATTTTTGCTCCAAAAGATGCATTAGAGCTTATTGTCTAGCTAGATCTTATTTTCAGGGAAACACAGTAAAAGACCACAAAAAAGAAAGGAAACCCCAAATAGGTAAAGTAAAAGAATAGTGATTGAGGAAGTTGGAATTTCTTCCAAAATAGATAAATTTTACTTAGAAGTATAGAAATTTAACTCTTTTCATTCAGAAATTCTTTAGAATATTAGTGAATTCTACTTAGAATTTTCCAATTTATACCCAGAAATAGTAGTTGAAGAGAAGTAGTTGAAAATTTAAATTATTATTGAATAATCAGTTACATTTATTGGGGTCTTAAATTATTTGTATGCTTTTAATAGTTTTTAGGTGCTCCTAACCTTCCAGTCTACACTGTGGATTGCAGTAGTTCTGGAACCAGTATTTTATCAGGATCTGCAATTCAAGTTCAGAATATTAAAAAAGACCAGATGCTTAAAGCTAAAATCGAAATACCTGTAAGTTGTTATTGTTATTCATTGGTATTATACTGAGTCTTCATACAAATACTCTGTAAGAGCTTTATAATAAATTCTGTAAAGTTGTTTGACTTTTAAAAACGAGGTATTTGTGGTTCATTTAGCCAAAGGGGAAAAAAGGAACATGAAATAGTACAGTGAATAATTTAACAGTTTGTATCAAATATTAATAATTTTCTTGATCAAACCTTTTATAATATCTGTAGCTATTATACATTTACATATTCCTAAAATTATTTTTTTCTTCAAATGTGACATTTAGGTGTCAGTTCTATTTTATTTTTATAGTTTAAATCTGTTTCTTAGAAAATTTCGTAAATATTCCCACTTAAGCCACCAGTGAAGGACATACAAGCACTTGATTTTTATGTATAATTTAAAAAATAAACACATGGATTTTAATTAGTATTTTCATATAAAGAGATTTCTGTGTTAACTTGCCAGTAGGATATTTTTTATTGGATGTACATCGTGTCTGAAGGTGAATCCAGCCTAATATAAGCAATTGATCTCCTAACGTTGCTGAATGGGATGACAAATACTTAGTAAAATACTTAAATGTGATTTCTTTATAGTGATATGGTAGATGATGAATAACCTAATTCCAGTTGACTGACTGATGCTTTTCTACTAATTATACATCAAATAACATATCTTGAGCCTCAAAAGGGTAAAAGACAGGTATTATTTTTTTCGTTAGAATGAGATGACTTTACTCCAGTTTTTTCAAGCTATTTGATAATCTTCAAATATTTGTTACATATTTCCTTTTTTTAATAATATGGGCAACATATTTTTGAGCATACTGTCTTGCAAAAGATCAAGAAGATTCAGGAATAAACAATTTGAATTTAGGAAGGAATCTGAGCTTGGAAGCAAGAGTAACAATTATTAAGAATTATGTAAATACTCCAGGGCAGCAACAGGCAGAAGACCCAAGAATCCAGGTCATTTAAGACAAAGACCAAGTATATCATGTAATATGCAATTAGAAAATGTTATCCAAAGGCAGTGACTCTGGAGTTTGAGTCAGACAAATAAGATACGCATATGATGGAGGATAGATTATTTGTCTGATTTTCTGTGAGGTAGGAAATGAAATGAAATGAAAATTGTCTGATTTTCATTTCTGTGAATATGTTGTTCATGTAGATGGACTTTGATAGGAATGACTGTAACTGATGAGGAAGGAGATTTGACCTAGTAAGATTGTAAGAGTATTTTAGGCTTAAGCTAATTTTGAACTTTGTGTATCCTGTGGAATGCGCTATACCTAAATTATGAAAAAATGATGTACTATTTTAATTTTATGTGACTAAAATCAACTTATGCAGCATAATCCAGCTCATCTTTATTGATCTGTGGAACACTCCTGGTGAATTATAAATGTGCCAGCTTAGCCTTCAGGGCATCTAGAATCCTTATCTAGCTATAAATAAACTTGTCCACTTATCCCAATGTATAAGGAATTGAAAAAGAACTAGAAGCGTCAATATAACCTAATGTCATTAAATAATATATTTTACAGCAATTATTTGTCTCTGATTTTGTGGAAAGTTTTTAACTTCTTACATCTTTTATTAATAGATATTAGTCACCAAATCTGGGTCATGTGATGAAAATTTCACAAGTTTGCAAAGCTTTTAAGTAAATTTACAAATAAGGGGAAGGGAATTCTTTTAAATCCAAATGTGCTAGTTTTAGGTTTTAAGAATGTGGCACTATCATTATTTATAACTTGAAATAGATGGTACAAAGTATGGAATTATTAATACTAGGGTCCTCTTAATGACAAAACCTATGAATGTTAACAATGTATAAGATGATCTTCCATAATATTGAAATAAATTCTTAAGCAATATAAGAGTCACCATTAAAACCAAAAACTGTGTTTTCAATATAGATTCATTCAGTGTATATTTGTGTTTCCCTCTCTTCCTAGAGTTGTAAAGATGTGACACCTGTGGAGAAGACGATTAAGTTGCTTCCCAGTAGCCATGTTGCAAGATTACAGATATTCAGTGTAGAAGGACAAAAGGCAATCCGGATCAAACATCAGGATGAGGTTAATTGGATAGCAGGCGATATTATGCATAATCTTATTTTTCAAATGTATGATGAAGGAGAAAGAGAAATCCATGTAACATCAGCTTTAGCAGAGAAAATTAAAGTAAGTATTTCAAACAGATTAGTTATTTGCAGGAATTTTGTTTATTTTATGCTTGGAAGACTGAACAAGAAGTTTTATAGGGTAACCTCTAAGAAGGTTATCACAGAGAAATAATACTGTTTAAAATTCCAGACTAAATAACAGTTTTTTTCCATGTACTAGATTGAAATGTGAATGATTCATGTGTGACAAAATTGTACTTAGAAACATGATTTTGACACTTAGTAACAAAATTCCAGTCTTTGGCGTTTTGTTTAGTTGTTTCTTCCTGACCAACTATTTCTGCATTCACAATCAAGATCATACCAAAGCAGTGTATTTGTAGCTATTCTGAATGCACTAAATAAAAGGTGTTAAAGGTACACAGTGAAACAATATTGTTAATTATATAGAGCCCTGATTTGCCCATTTGATATTGGCATACCACTCTCTAAAAGCATGATTCTTAGAAAACAATTTGCTTGGTTTTCAGTAACTAGGTGGGCCTCATCAATTACTGACGTTTAAATACATCATTTGTACCTTTATAGGGTAAATCAATATGTTGAAACATAACTTATCACTTCAGAACCAAATCAAAATGGTTAGATTGTTATCACATAAAGTAGACAGCTCTAGAACACACTACTTAATGGTTAATTGAAAGAATAGTGGACAATCTATGCTTGCTCTTTAATAAAAGTACAGTCAATTCTGCTACACATACATTCCCCAAAATCACTGTATTATGTAAAACGGTGTAATAAAAATCATAGGGCTTACAGGAAAATTGGGACCTAAAGGCATATTTTTCAAACCTCATCAGTCACCCATTTGAAAAAAAAAACGATAAGAAACTAATAAAGTAGTACCAAAAACTGTAACACATTAAGTGATTAAGAAGTTTATAAACACTATAAAAATGTCAGTTTACTTGTGGAAGTAAATGCAAGAAGGGTTACAGTTTGCAAGTTACTGTGAAGTGGTGAAAACTCCACTAGATCTGGACATATGTGTGGCTCAATAAATATGATTAGCTGAGGTGGCTGGTAGGTGTTGAGGTGGGTTATTTTGTATATTCCTGCATGGCTTGGTTTAGTTGGGTACAGTTTTCTGTGTTAAACTATTGTGAAATAAAATTTGCTATATAGTAGAATTGTTCCCTAATATTTTAATTGCATTAGAACAAATTTTCATTTTTAAACCAAATATTATAGCAGAACAAACTGCTTTTTCCGTTAACAATCACAGAGAAAAAACTTTAAATCTTGTGTGAGGAAATAATTTTCTAAAACTCCGTTTCTCTAAGGCAATTAGAGATAAACATTCCCCCCATTTCTGGAAAGCCAACATTTGTAGACCCTTGTATAAAGGATCCCAATTAACTAAACATTTGGACAGTTACAATTGTGGGACAGGATTTAGAGATTACTTTTTTGTATTGTCATATCCTATAGCCATCTTAAGTTTCCAAATATAGGATCTGATATTTTAAGAGAATTGTTTAACAGTTTCAACTCACCTTATTTTTAAAATCTTAGCTGGAATAACCCTTGCTCCAGCCAGTTTAGCTTTTTCCCTCCATAATGAGAGAAGGGAGGATTGAGAAAGAAAGGGAGGCAAGTGATTTTTATCTGTATCAGCAGATTTGAAGGTAAGTGGTTTAATAGTGGTGCCAGAATCCTGGCTTCTGAACTGGTTCCTTGCTGTCTCATAATAGTGTTTCCACATTCTAGTTTCTTATTAAGGTTAAGAAGAAACATTGACTGGAGAGCCTCTTCTGTATATAACCTTCCTTTTGTCATTCTCTAACCTTGTGGCCATTTTGCCTTGAGTCTACTATTACGTATTTCTTGGTTTCCAAAGATTTTAAAACATGCACCTATTTCTTGACAATAAAAGATATTAAATACTACTCTCTTATTAAATTATAATCTGTAAAGTGGCTTTTGTGGTCTTTGGAGAATTCTCCAACATTGAGGAAAATCAACTCAAACTGAGCTGGGAATCCACTGAAGGAATAGCACAGCCTTTGGTGCTTTTTTTTAAAACTTTTATTTATTTTAAGTGTGTTTTTCCAGGACCCATCAGCTCCAACTCAAGTAGTTGTTTCAATTTAGTTGTGGAGGGCGCAGCTCACAGTGGCCCATGTGGGGATCGAACCAGCACTCTAATCAACTGAGCCAACTAGCCGCCCCCTAGCACAGCCTTTTTAAGTAACTCCTGTTTGTTTCTTCCATTATTTGAAAAGAAAAGTACAATAAAGAATAATGAGAATAAAAGATGGTTTAAAAGGATAAAAATGTTGACCAAGAAGATTAGAACAGCATAAACTGGGATCAAAATACTAACATGTCAATGAATTAAGAATCACAACTGTAGAAGGCTAAAAGCAGAGAGGAAGTTGAGCTAAAAATTAAACAGAAAATGGGTGGAGGGTGGGAGATGAGGGTAAGAGGGATCAAATATATGGTGATAGAAGGAGAACTGACTCTGGGTGGTGAACACACAATGGGAAATAGATGATGTAATACAGAATTGTACACCTGAAATGTAATTTAATTAACAAATGTCACCCCAATAAATAAATGTTTAAAAAATTAAGTAGAAAATGTTGGAAGTTTAAAAGTAGGATAGAGTAGGGTAATCAACTTTAAAATATGGATCCAATAACAAATTAAAATATGGAATGCAAGAAATGTAAAATTAAAATAGAGCTAAAAGCATTCAAGAATGGATTAAGACCAAAAGGTGGCCAGGATGGTAATTATATCAGTGGAATAATTTCTGTTTCCTGAATAAGGGTCCACCTAACTCTCATTTAAAGCCTATATCAATAAGATTCTTTTTAAAAATGAATATTGCATCTCAGAATTGATCACAAACTATAATGACCACAGTGATAATCTTGTGGCAAAACTAATGACTTAAGAATTTTCATTTTATTGCATTGAAAGATATGACAACACTGACAACAAAGACAAATAAGATACTTTTTTATCATATATGTAAACCACCATCGTTCTGGTCATAAAGGGGACTTTTTCCTCAGAGGTAGGGAGAATGGGTTCTAATTTAACTTTAAGAATCTTCATTCAGTAAGATAAGTGGCAGAAGCAGGGCATTGGACTAAGCTTTATATTATTCTTAAATATGAAATTTTTCTCTTAGGTTAATTGGACTCCTGAAATTAACAAAGAACACTTGCTACGGGGTCTGCTTCCTGATGTACAAGTACCAACATCTGTAAAAGATATGCGCTATTGCCAGGTTTCATTTCAAGATGATCATGTGTCTTTGGAAAGTGCATTTACAGTAAGGTTTGTGTGCATATTATATTTAGAGGTATTTCAAAATTCAGTGCATGGCAACAAAAATACTTTTCTCAAAAGCACGCATGTAAAAGTTGTTTCTAATGTAGAAAATACTAGTTTCTGTGAAATATGGTAGGTTGTCTTTGGAAAGCTTCACTGGAGATAGTGCCTAGTGCTTAATATCACTACACCCTGTGCTTAATTGGCCCTCTAGTATCTATAAGAACTAGAACTTTCATTAAAGGAAAGTCCTCCTAGTGCAAGCAACATAAAATGACAGATATGAAAAATATAAAATGTACAATGTAATCAAAGTATTGTTCAGGAGAAAAAATTATTTTTCATTGGCAGTGGTGAGTTTCAAAGCTGAGTCCAACTAGACCTAATGTAGAACTGACAGAAAAGGGGAAAATAGGTAAACACAGAGGGTGCCAAAAAAAAATGTATACACATTTTAAGAAAGGAAAAAACTATTAAAATTGTAATACTCAATATACACTGACAACAAGATGAATGCAAGCCATGCGTATACATTTTTTGATGCTCGCAGTATATTAAAAACCCTGTCTTTTACCCTGTTCTGTCAATTCCTAGGCTACCACTTTTCCAATTACACCCTTCACTTTTATTCCTCTATCAATTTCCATACTATTCCCAACACTTAGAATAGCTCCATGTTTGAGATAAAATTTTCAAATGTACTACTCTCCAATCATAGCCAGATCTCTTGATGAGTTATTCTTACCCATCTTTTCTTTCTCAGTGCTCTCTCGTCATAATTTCTTTTTAATCCAGCACAGATACTATGATTTAACACTTCTGTAGTTTTTTGTTTTTGTTTTTGTTTTTTGTCAGTATTCTCTGCCATCTTTGCAAGCTGTCTTTTCTCTGTTTCCTTTGGGTTAACAGTGATGTTCTATAAATTGAGTTATTTGGAAGGGTGTTTAAGTTTTAGAAAGTGATACATATACACGTATGTGTGTGCATATATATGTACATTAGGTAACTCTTTAGCATATTGAAACTACTTTAACTTTTTCTATAGTAAATGATGTAACTAAAACTTGTTAACCAATTTCAGACCCCTTCCTGATGAACCTAAACATCTAAAGTGTGAGTTAAAAGGAGAAAGAACAGTACAGATGGGCCAAGAGCTTCAAGGAGAAATAGGTTAGTATGGCCTGCTTTTTTTTCTTTAAAATACTGATACATGTCCTTACGTTCATGTTTTGGCATACATAATCTGAAAGGAAAGCTTTGGTTTTATATACAATTATTGGTTTGAAATCCATTGTTGGGAAAGATTGAAGTATTTTCACTGTCTTTGTCTATGCTGACATAACTGAAATCAGTTTTGCAAAAATAATTTGTTATAAAAGTGTTGGCTTTTGTTAGAAGTAATAATAGCTATTATCAAAAGTATAAAGTTAATATATCTGTGAATTCATATGTATCCCATATTTTTCATATATCTAGACTATTACATAATACTAAATTACTTTCAAATTTTCCTGGTAAAAACCTGATTACATTAACATCATGTTAAATATATAAACATAAATGTACTTTTGTGGGTTCTTGATTTTTTTTGTAGTGATTATAAAATAAGTATAATTATTTTTTATAAAAATACATAAGAGAACAAAGAGCAAGTTTCTAAGCAAAATTTTACTGAACTGTGTATGTGTATTTATAGATATTTATCTCTTATTAAAATGTGTTTTAAAATTAAACTTTTCTTTTAGTTGTAATAGTTACAGATCAATATGGAAATCAGATTCAAGCATTTTCATCAAGTTCTTTATCTGCCTTGGGAATTGCTGGAATTGGACTTGATAGCTCACAGTTGAAAACTACTTTTCAGGTATGACTGCTTTTCCTAACTGTAGGCTTATGCCATTGGTTTACATATAACAAAATTTGGGAAAATGGAAATAACTAAAACATGTTTGAATTTAGTGTTTTACAATGAAAAAAATCATAAGAGGCTTTACAAAAACGTTTTATAATGAAAAAGTTTGAACATATGCAAGAAATAGAATAAATAGTATAAATAATTCCCATGTTCCCATCACTCAGCTTCAACAGTCATCACTTCCCTCCTTAACATATCATTTTGAAGAAAATTCCATACATCATTTTACCCATTAATGCTTATATACATAAAGGAAGTTTTCAAGCAGCTATTTAAATAAAATTTCTTAGTGCTCACACCCTGCATTAAAATAATTGTGAAAGTTTGCATCTGTGTAGTTGAGATTAGCTTGAAAAATAAGAACTGAGGTACATTTATTTCAGTTTAAAATAATCAAGCAAACATAATGTATTCTACTTGGAGAAATCAGAGACAACTTTGGAGCAAAGGAGGCTGGAGTAGGACCTTCAAGGAACATGCTAGGCCAGAGTAAATGAAAGAGGAGGAATTCTAAGGCCCAAGTGAAGTTGAATCCATTTTAGAACATGTAATGCTTTTGAAAACATCTTCCTTTTAAAGCCTCCATAACAGTTTTTACCTGACAGAATAATCATAAGGCTATCCTCCTTGTTGCCCTTCCTAACTAGAGTTTCTGTTTCCACTAATCTGTTATGCTGTTATTTTCTTAGTTTTCAGAATACCACCTTTACTGTATCTTAGCTCTGTTGAAGAACGTTTAGTAACATTTTGTTTACTGTACAAAAATAAGGTTTACTCTTTACTTTCAGGTTCTTCCATTATTTAGCTTCACCTATGTGTAGATGGAATAAGATAAATGTGCTCCTGCTGTTGTGCATAAACAATCTGCTTCCTATCACTTTATGCACAGACTCCAATCCTCTTTCAGTAATTGCTCCTAAATTGTAACCTGTCTTCCTACATATTTAGTTTTCCCCATGTATTAAATACTTATCAGCATATAAGCATGGTATATAATATTTCTTACCTTGAAAAACATACCCTCCCCCTCCCCCCAAAAAAACACACCAAATTTCTTTTGGTTCTGAATCCCTGTCCATCTATTGCCTTATTTCTCTTTTACTTTTTATAGTATGACTCCTTGAAAGAGTACAGTTCTCTATACTGGTTTTACATCCTTCTCTGTCATGTGTTTTTCTGTCCTGTTCTACCTGACCAAATTCATTGTCAATTTTCAGTTCCCATCTTATGCCACCTATCAGACCTGTCAGCATTTTATACTATAAATTTAGATTCTGTCACCTTAGTATGGCCCAAAATATCTTGTAGTGTCCCACCGCACCTTTCTCTTCCCATAGTTCAATAGTCTCCAGCCAAGCAGACTTTCTTCCTACTGTCATTTTACAATTGATATACACTATCTTGACTCACTGTCAACCAAACAACAGGAGTCTACTCCTAGTCTCTGCCGATAGAAAACAGAGCCTCCGTTTTTTTTAAATAAAAGGTAGTTTTAATGTCATTGTTTCTTAAAATCATTTATGCATCTACATGAAATGTACTGCGATTCTTAAGTGCTTTTCTGTGATAATTTGAATATTAGACCTTAGAGGAACATGGTCTTAGACCTTAGAGAGTGACATTCAGAATTTTGTATTTCATTTTCAAGATTTGAAGTAAAACAGAATAACTTCCAACATGACATAAAAATCACCTCTTCAAAATGGCTTTTGGTGTTTCACTATTAAATGTGAAATTTTAGGTTAAAATTTAGGTACTTTGAACTTTCAATATGTTTTACTAATGAATATTTAATTTGTTTTTCAAATATTGAAAAATTCCTGTGCTCGTTGGGATTTGGGGGGAGATTAATTTTGATTATTTTGCAATATCTTTTTACAGAAAATGTTTTACAAATAGTTGTTTCAGAACATAAAACATGAAATTTTATCTCTGATTTTTAAAATCTGATGGACTAGATTTGTACTTAGTGGAAATTTAAGATGGTGAAATCATTAAGGGTCAGTATTAAAATACAAATACTATAGTGCTCATGCCAGTGTGGAATTAATTTATATCATTCAATCACATTGCAAAAATTATAGGCTAGTTTTATTGATTCCCATTAATATGATGTGTTAGAGTTAGGCATTCTAAGTACCAGAAATTGAGCAGTGACAAATCAAAGCCCCTACCTTCTTGGAGATCACTTTGTAATGTGGAGAGCATTCATTAGGTAAGTAAGATATGAGTGATAAGAAGAAAAATAAAGTGTGATAAGGGAATAGAATGCCATTATATAGGGTGGTTGGGGAAAACCCCTGTGAATAAGATATCCTATGGGCAAACAAACACCTGAAAAAAAACAATAGAAATATTTGTAAAGAATGTTGCTCACAGAGGGAAAGAGCCAGTGTAAAGGGTATTAGGCAAGTACTTGCTTGGCTATGTGGGGAACAGAAAGGAGTGTAAGTATAAGTAAGAGGGAAACTAGGATAAGATAAGGTAAAAGGACATAGCCAGACTTTTTAGATCTCTCCTTCACAAAAAAGAAATTCAGTTTCTCCTCTCAAGGAAATGAAATTTATGGTGTGCCAATATTGACATGAGTGCAAGTAATCTGCCATTGTTTTACCCAGAAACACATTTCCTGTCTTTTCTCAATGTACTTTTTTATCTCCCTGTCTTTCCTCAATGTACTTTTCCTCACTAGGAAACTACACAAAGTATAAATGTAAGAGGCATCAAATTTATTCCAGGTCCTCCTGGAAATAAGGATCTTTGTTTTACTTGGCGTGAGTTTTCTGACTTTATTCGAGTGCAGCTAATTTCTGGACCACCAGCTAAACTACTTCTTATAGAATGGCCAGAATTAAAGGAGGTAAGTACCTTCCTGCCTTGATTGAAAGAATTTAGTATCACATGGTTTATTAATTTCAGTTTGTCAGTAGATCAAAATACATATATTTTGTAGTTGAAGTAACAACAAATAACAGTAGTAACAGTAACAACAAAAAGACAAAGTAATATGGTTCTTAATATTTCATTATTTAATTCATCGCTGTGTCATTTGTTAAAAAATAGTATAATTCAAATCCTAAAAACATTGTTATAGAAAATTCTCAAACATGCATGAAAGTAAAAACAGTATAATGAAACCCCAGTTCAGCAGTTACTGATTTTTGCCAATTTTGTTTCATAGTTCTCTTACTGACTTAAAAAAATGCTTTTGCTCGAGTTTTGAAAAGCCTATCAGATATCAAGTCATTAAACCCATACAAACTATATGCCTTCCTATGCAAGTAGTTAAATCTTAAATACTATTTAGCAAATGTCTGTCAAACCTATTACCTTTTATGAGTATTTACTAAATTTTTAGAATTCTAATTTTGAAATGTTCAGATTCTGGCATTTAGTTACAGTATAGCAGGGCCTTTACCTGTTGGTATGACAGCTTACATTTTTTCTAAAGGAAGATGAACTCACATGATCATGGCAATAGGTGAAATTATACTACTAAAGGAACAGATCATCTAAGAAAAGTTTACATATGGTACTCTAGTTTGATTTGTGAGGTTAAAAAAACACAGATAAACTAGTGTATAACAGTTATCTGTAATAGTGTGTTGACTGAGGAGTTTCACTGAAAAGCCAGTGCACCTATTTTTATCTGGGAGCACTTATACTATGTATATTAATACATTATTTGTGCCTAATGGTGTTAATAAAGGATTTGTTGATTCACTGTATTATGAAATAATTGTGTACCTTTGAGGCGGAAAAAATTTTTTGACATGTTCATCTTTTTGTTTGTATGATTTTGTGTGTGTGGAGGGGAATATCAAAAATAATGACAGCTTGTTAACTCAAAATTTATTAGAAGATTTAGTTGCAGATAACATAGAAATCCAGAAGCTATTAAAATAAAACCTGATATTAATTTCTCATTCTGTTAGAGATATCATTACATGTGGATAGGGCTGAAAAGGTAATCATTGAATAGCTGGTTTCCCTAGAATTTCCCAATTTAATTCTTAACCCACCTTCCGCCTACAGAATATCAAGTGGAAAGGGGTAACTGATCAAACACCCAAGCATAATAAATAGAAATATATATATAAATATATAAATATACACATATATTTCCTCATTTAATCTTCAGCAACATTATCATTCTTATTTTATAAATGAGGAAACTGAAATCCCAAAATATTAAAATACAAACCAGGACTAAAAGTGGCAGGGGTCAGATTTGTATTTATGAACATTTCGTTTGGGGTATTTGCCTTTTGTCCACTATTTCCCAGAAAACTTTATGACTAACATCTTGGGCAACAAGTCGTTCACTGAAGGATATCCTTTGATAGGCTAACAATTATATTACGAACAAAGTACCGTGATGTGTTTACATTTGGAGATTGTCAGCAATTTTTTAAATTCAAGCTTCTTAGAAACTTTGGCAGATGGAATATAGTCAACTATAGCCATATAAACTTTGTGATAGTCAAGCATTTTCACTAGATTAGTCTCAAGGGTATTTTTTTTTTTAATAAAGTCCTTATTCATACACAGCATTGCCTTTTCTCCCACTTTTAGCAACCTCCTAACGTAATTTGGTAACCAACTACCTTAGATAAAGTGGGGGATTGAAGAAGCAGAGGAAACATTATTGGTGGGAGAGATGATAAATCAGCTTTCGTTTTTTGCTAGTTAGTTCTCTTCCTTTTTTTTTTTTAATTTTTAAAATCTGACACGGAGGATTGGACCTTCATCCAAGCAAGGTTTCTTGCTTGACTGTGTGTTTACTTTGCTATATGCAGTATTAATAGGTCAGCAAGCAAATTCCCAGAATTACACAAGCCTTACATAAAGTAGGGGGCAAGCAAGAAGCGTTTTAAGCCAGCAAGACAGTCTAGATTATCAGTGACTAGACCTATTTAAGGGCTAACCTGTATATTCCTGCTTCATGGCAGAGTGCTGAAAATTGACAGAGGAGCTAAACTATAGATAGCCAATGTTAAATCTGAGAACCTAAGATCAGCTTCTATTTCCTTTGAAGTCATTCTAATATATAGCTTTTAGGAATGTGTACAAGGCAGTAATGTCAAATGCTATTTTTCCTTTTATCTAATTATTAATCATTTCTATTATGGATCATTTCTGACAATATAATTGACTTTCAAAAGTTTATTTTAATTGATGAAAAAGCCATTTATGAATAGAACAGATAAATTAAGTGATCGTTTTAAGTATACAAGTATAATTATTTTGTTTGGCACATGTTTTAGTGTTTCTTGAAATATTTATATCTGTGTCAGTCCATTACAGTGATTAATGGAAGAGAATTACAGAATCCTCTCATTGTTCAACTTTGTGATCAGTGGGACAATCCAGCACACATACCACAGGTTAAAATAAATCTAATAAAAGCTAACTATTTAAAGGTAAGTTTTAAATGCCGTTAAATAATTTTTCCTTACTTAAAATTCTGGGTTTTGTTCTGATGATAATATCTTTAGGTGTCACATTTCTCTTTCTTTTTAACAGTCTTTTAGATAACATTTATTATTATTGCTTAATTTAAATCAACCTGTAGATATTTCATAATTATTTTGAGGAAGTAAAGTTCATATCTTGCAAGCAGTGTAATAAGGGGCAACATTCTAAACTCTGACTGAGTGTTCATTATGTGATACTAATATTTTCATCTCAGATTAGGATGGATAACACTGACAAGGTGTGAATGAAGGGCAGATATAAAGACCTGCGGTATGGGTTAAAGAACAGTTATTATTGGGGAAACTTATAAGCAAAAAGAGTCATGAGTTACCTGTTCTCTACTTACCTTATGGAGAGCTACCAGGACCTGGGCATTGCTGCTAGACCTATACTGGGTTGTGTTCTAGGGTCTGGGGCAAGCAAAACATGGCCTTATGTTACATTTGAGGGCAAATACAGTGTTTGGGTACCAGGAAATCCAAGATTAGATATTTTACATGAGTATTAGGATAGCCAGCTGCTTACGATGTCCTAGGGACTTTGGTTGCCTGATGCAAAGTTGGAAGCCCTCCCGTCGGGGAAGCCCTCCTGTTGGGGACAGGGAAGCCCTCCCGTCGGGGAAGCCCTCCCGTCAGGGGAAGCCCTCCTGTAGGGGAAGCCCTCCTGTTGGGGAAGCCCTCCCGTTAGGGAAAAACTTGGAAAGTTGCATTTTGGCAGAGTCCCTACTGTTGGTTGAAGGGAATTAATTTGTCCCAGCCACGTTGTTACCAGGCACACAGAGTTCCTGGGGTTAAATTCAGTCAGACTTTAGTATCCCTCCACAAACACTTTATAATTTTAGTGGATGAAAACAGTTGATAACACTGATAACAATTGATAACATAAATACATAGTTCTCTTGAAATTAATCCATTAATTCGATAAGAATGCCAACAGGTTCCCAGGACCTGACAAGTTGATCTTAAAAGTCCTACAGGTTATTAAAGTGCCAAGAATGGCTTGTGGTCCACATGGACTTGTTTTCATAGTAAAGTAATCTGGGTCAGAGGTCTTAAACCTGTCAAAAAAGACTACGTTATTGCTTCTATATAGCCTGAAATAGATTTGCTCCTTTGGCTTAGCAACAAGGATTTAGGACCCAGATGGAAGAAATATGTTGAGAAATATGGGTTGAGAGACAGTGGATCAGAGGATAAATGTGACAGGTACAAATATAGGACTTTATTTTGTCATTTCACTTTTGGAATATACCTTCAGTGTTTATATAACCAAACTTCACGTGACATAACATGTTACTGAAACAGTGAACGTTGAATTCTGCAACTTAATAACTGAAATACATGAAATTATAGTTTAATTGATCCAGATGAGTGATTATTATCCTTTGGATTATGTGATTATATATTACATGGTTTCAACTACAGAGTGTGCCAAAAAAAATGTATACACATTTTAATAAAGGAAAAAACTGTATTAAAATTGTAATACTCAATATATTCTGATAACAGAAGATGAATACAAGTCATTTTCATACATGTGTATATTTTTTTGGCACCCCTGGGAGTTCCAATTACAGGTTTCAGAAATGTGTGCAAATACAAGTTTTTGATAGTAATAAAGGAAAAGAATTTGATCTCTAGAATATTCTAAGTAACCATCTTGTTTTGTTTTGTTTTGTTTTTAGCTTACTCCTTCAAACCAACAGCATAAAACAGATGAAAGGGGCAGGGCTAATTTGGGAGTGTTCAGTGTTCAGGCCCCTAGGTAAGAACAGAGTTTAATAGCTTTAGTATTATAAAGATTGGGTTTTTTTATTACATGCTGGAGTTAAGAATGATAAACTAACCTTCTGTTTAGTGTTAGGCAGCACATGGAATGAACAAGAGTAGAGAAGTTTCCTAAATTTTAAACTTTGTATAAATTGTCTCAGAATTTTTAGATTATAATTTACATAATTTGAATCTCTCCCCTCCCCCTTTTTTTTCTTGTTAGAGGAGAACATACTATTCAGGTTAAAGCCATCTATAACAAGAATACCATAGAAGGACCTACAATTAAGTTAATGATTCTTCCAGACCCTGAAAAACCCATTCGTCTCAATGTTAAATATGACAAAGATACTTCCTTTTTAGCAGGGGGTACTTTCACTGGTGAGTAATTCACAGTTTTACATAAATTTGTAATGATAATTTGCCTTTTACATTGACGAATTATTTATCCTAGATGTTTAGCATGGTAAGCAAGCATTCAATAACCTTTTAAATGGCAAAGAGAATATTTGACTTAGCCCTGTCTTCTCTGACCTCTATATCCTACATTCCTTTAATGGTCAAGAATTAACTGAAAGTTCATACATAAACTGATAGCCTAAGGTAATTCAGTTTGTGTTTGTTCTTTCACTGAACTGTGAAATTCTGCAAAAGAAATATGAGTGCTAAATGGTGAAAACGGGGGAGGGGGGAGGTGCTGCAGGGCGCTCTACGAAATATATTGCCATGTTATCTAAAACAAAATAGAACCAGGATTGTTAACTTAATTTGGATGGAAATAGATCACAGCAAAATTTATAAACAAAGATATTTCAGAACAATAAACATTTACTAAATACCTGCTATGTCCAGGTACTATACTGGACTTTCAGTTCAGTAACGAATATGACAGTGTTCAATGAGTTCAATCTAATGTGGGAGACAGTCAGTAAGCAAATAATTTCAGTGTAATGTGGTAGGTGCCAAGTCAATAAGAAATAGTATTTATTTTATACAGGTAATTTTATTGAAGACTTCTGCTTTTTTGACGGGATCAATTCTGTACATAGAAGCAGTTGAAAGAAGCAGACCCAAAAGTTTAGATTCAAAAATTAACAATATTTTTTAATAATTACATTACATATGTGCATAGCTTTTATGCTCAGACTTTTATATCTGTTTGGAGAGATATGACCTATTTCTTTTGATTAAAAATTTGTAACAGATGCCAAGTGAATGTTTCAGATGATAAACGTAACAGAATGTTATATTTAGTAATAGTTTAGCTACTGAACGTGTTGAAAATCATAAAAGAAAATAACCATTGTATTCTTGGAATAAATAAAGCATATGGATTTATGACCAGTTGCCCAAATTCTAAGTTGCTGAGTACTCACATTCTGACCTTTTTGGTCTTGTGTGGTAGAACTTTACAGCATGGCCAACTGTGAAAATAAGACAAGGGACTATTCAATAGCAATGATGTATACATTACATTTTGGGGGAGATTTAGCAATGGAGTTGTCTGTCATGATTAGTAAGTTTTATAGACATATTATTGGGAAATGCTGATTAAAGACTAGTGTTATTTTCTTCATGAGAATTACATTAACATTTAAACAAGTTGTATGCTTTAAGAAAAATAAATGATGTTGAACAAAACAATGTGTTATTCAAGGACCTACTGTGCAATTATTTAGCTAAATCTATTAATTGAACTAGAACGAAAATAATTTTTTTAATGTTCACTGTGACAGATTTTATGATTACTGTTGTTTCTGAAGATGATAGCATCATTAAAAATATTAATCCAACACGTATTTCCATGAAAATGTGGAAGCTCTCTAACAATGGGAACCGACCACCAGCAAATGTGAGTCATGGAAAATATTTTAGAAGTTAAAAAGAGCTCTTACATTTAAATGAAAATTAAATGTAATTTAAGTAAAAATGCAGTGTGTATATTCTGGAGAACTAGAAATTAACCCACTCCATCAATTGGGATTAAAAAAAAATAGAGTATGTTTCAAAATTAAGTGTTGACGCTATTGAAAAAGAGTGGCCTACATTGTGATATTGCTAACACTTTAAGATGCTTTACACTATAAAATTATCTTGTCTAAAGGACAGTGGCACAAGGCAGAAAGTATCAAATATCACTAAGATAATACAGAAAATGAGATAATAGAGAGATGTGATTTGTTAGACTTAGAGGACAGAGAAGGGGGTAGAGTTGTGAGAGCAGTTTGAGGGTCTAAAGCAGCATAGTCCAGAAATATGTCGCACATGACATTTAAATTTTTCTAGTAACCACATTAAAATTTAAAAATAAATAAAACTAATTTTAATGTAGTTTTAACCTAATATATTGAAAACTGGCATTTCAGTATGAACTCAATATTTTAAAATCAATTTTGGAATTTTACATTCTTTCATCTTACCAGGTCTTTGAAGTGTAGCTTACACCACATCTCAGTTTGGACCAGCCATACTTCAAGTGTTCAGTAGCCAGATATAGCTATTGGCTACCATACTGAACAGTGCAAATCTGAAATATATCTCAAATTGGAAACTAAACCTTAAACTATATCAGAAAGTCCCAATTTAACAATTCCCTGCAGGATTTATGGTTCATTTTAATAATTTGTTTAGGAAATTAGCTTCCTTCATTTATGCCATAAATCCTATTAAGCTGCCATTGCCTTAAATTATATCACTACCATAGAGATCTGTTGTGTGTCCGTTAATATGTCTTTCCATTGTGGCTAATCTCACCATTGCGTCTTAACATGTATTGGAAAGACATACACATAAAGGTGTGTGTGTGAGTGTGTGTGTGTTTATCCAGATGTAATCTGTATTCACATTAGGTGAAGGTAATATAACTTTTCATCCTAAATATACTGTGGTTAAAATTTTGTGATTTCTCCCTCCCCCCTTGTCTCCTACTTCCCTTTCTAGGCAGAAACATTTAGTTGTACTAAAATAAAAGATAATGACAAGGAAGATGGCTGCTTCTATTTCAGGTATTTCTCAAGTCATTTCATATTTTTGTGCATACTTTGTTAAAAAGTGAATCAGCCTTGATGATATTTGCCTGCTCAGCTAGAGAAAAATAATTGAATAGAAAATTATAACGTCTCTTAATTTTTGTCAGGAAGTTTTTTTGTCAGGAAGCTTTGTAAAATGGTTTGAGGGAAGATTGTTATGATAGATATGTTAGTTTTCAAAACTATAAAAGTCATCAGAAGAATTATGTTATTGTCAGAGGACTTTATAATATCTTACTATACAGATTTCTATAATCCTAAACTTAAGGATCTTACAAAGTAAAAAAGAAGGCTGGATTAAATTTTTACTGTTTAACTATGACTTTGAGATGTTGCTTCTGCATTCTGGACCTCTACTTTGAAATCTGAAAAATGATTTTAGTAGACTGTTTTTACCTGCCTGCCTGTCTGTCTGACTGTCTGTCTATCTATCTATACTTTTAATGAGAAATGTTCTTTTAGATTTTAGACTAATAATTATCTTGTTTCTTTAAATGTGTTAGTGTAGTGTCTTAAATTATGTGAAAAACAAAAGTACACTTAACAAATTATTTTTACAGTAATACTGGCATTTCCAATTGCCTGTGTATTTAACTTTATTGAGATTTTTATTTCTCTATGGGGACTCAGGTTACTTTCTACTGTTCTTTCATCTTCCCTTACAGGACTCCCTTGAGCATTTTTTCCAGGCCAGGGAATGAACTCCCTTAGCTTTTGTCTATCTGAAAATGGATGAATTTCTCCCTCACTATGAAGGACAGTTTTGCTGGACATAGGATTCTTGGTTGACAGTTTTTTCTTTCAGCACTTTGAATACATTGGTCCCACTGCCTTCTGGCTGCCAAACTTGTCGATGAGAAATCTGATCATCTTATTGAGCATCCCTTGTATATAATAATTTTTTTCTCTCTTGCTTCTCTCAATATTCTTTGACTTTTGAAAGTTTGATAATAATGTGTCTTAGTGTGTGTCACTTTGAGTTCATCTTACTTGGAATCCCTTGAGCTTCTTGGATATATTCATGTCTTTCATCAAATTTGGGACGTTTTCAGCATTTTAAAAATATTTTCTCTGTCCCTTTCTCTCTTTTCCTGAAACTCCTACAATGCATATGTTGGTCCATGTACTGGTGTTCCAAAAAGTCACTTAGGCTCTGTTTACTTTTCTGTGATCTTTTTCCTTCTTTTTCTCAGACTATAATATCCATTGCCTTCATGTTTGCTAACTCTTGTACCTGCTCAAATCTGCCTTTGAATATCTTTAGTGAAATTTTCACCTCAGTTATTATACCTTTCAGCTTCAATTTGTTTTTTATTTCTTTTCAGTTTTTCTGTCTCTATTGATATTTCCATTTTTTCATACATCATTTTCTTGACTTTTTTCACATCTTCCTTTAGTGCTTTGAACATCTTTAAGACAGTATTTTTAAATAAGTTCTTGTCTAGTATATCTGACATCAGGTGTTTTTCAGGAACAGTTTCTGTTGACTTATTTTTTCATTTTGAATTGCCCATACTTTCCTGTTTGTTTGCCTTGTGATTTTTGTTGTTGTTAAAAACTAGACATTTGAAACTAATAATGTGGTAGCTCTGGAATTCAGATTCTCTGCCTTAGTAGGATTTGATTGTTTTTTATTTTTTGATTGTGGTAAGTAAGCTATTTCTCTGCCAGGATCAACTTTAGGTGTAAACTGAAGGTCTTCTCAGGTTTTTTTTTTTTTTTAGCCTTTCCGTGGTATGTGTGGTCACTTTCTAATTTTCCCCATGTATGCAGTTATTTTTAAATGTCTTTTAATGTCTGGCTCCCAAAAAATGGAAAGAAAAAATGTAGGGGGGAAAGAAAGAGTGCTGGCCCTTTAAATCTCCCTGGAAGTCATTTCAGCTAAATAATGAAGGGCTTACAATAATGGGGGTTGGTGCAGGAACAATGACTGCCTGCATTTTTATCTACACTCTGTGATCAGAGACAGCAATCAGCAATCAATACAGATTCTGGATATTTGGAGGGTGGGGTCCTTCCCTAGAACATATATGCACAGCTGCTTCTCATGGGGCTGGGGTGGGGATGTAAGTAGTTACTGCTGTGCTAAGAGCTGAAATAGACTGAAATTAATCTCAATTTATCATCCAAGGCTTCTAGCTTACTGGAAGTTGCAAGCCTTCGGTAGCTCCAGAGTTCCAAAATAATTATATCATACAGATTCTGCCAGTACAGTTGTCTGGATTCCTGGTACTTCCTACTCCCGCCGTCTTCCCAGCATTTTCTGTAGTTTCTTTTATTTTTAAAATTCTTTAAATCGTCAGTATGGTCAGGATGCTTATTATAAATTCACTGCATTTTCAGACTATACTGAAGAACCAGTTTCTGTTGTTCTTTTTTAAATTCCCAATCTGTCATAGACCAGTGCTCTTTGTTTTCATTTTTTATTTTAAAAAAAGATAAAGGGCCTCTGAATGTGCACTTGTTCTCAAGGCAACGTCAGATTGCTGTTTCCATTTTTGAATACTCTTACTATCTTGTGAGAGGGAAGTAACAAAATGTTTATACCAGCAGTTGTCATTGGTCTGCACTTTGAACAACTTAGGTCTTTTTGGTATTTTCATGTTATTGCATGGGACTGATTTAGACATCCTAGAAAGGATAAACTGTCTTCTCTTTAGTCTATTAAATTATATCTCAGTGTATGAATCTATTTAAATGTGCAGTCGTTGAACTATTTTATTGTATTCCAAAATGTATCTGTAATTTGTTTTAATTGAATTATATTATCATTACATGGGCATCAGTTTGAAGGGACATTTTAGTAAATCTTTTAAAAATAATCACATTTTTTCAAACTGCATAGAGGTAGTAGATGCACAACAATGTATATCTACTAAATGCCAATGGAATGTACTCTAAAATGGTTAATTTTATGTTATGTGAATATCACCTCAATAAAAAGAAATCATACACTCTGTCAGTTATACATGTAGTGTGTATAATAAAATATATTTTCCTATGTTGGATATACGAGGTATGATCACAAAATGCAGTGAAAGTTTAAATAAGAAAAAAATTACTACAATAAAAGACACTAATCCCCATCAAAATACTCCCCTTCACTTTGAATACACTTATCCCATTGTTCTTGCCACTTTCTGAAATAGTTCTGGAAGTCCTCTATCATGAGTGTCTTTAGTTGGGCTGTCATGGCTGAATCGATTCAAAACATTTACCTTTCATGGTCATTTTGACTTTGGGGAAGAGCCAGAAATCACATGGTGCCAGATCTGGTGAATAAGGTGGATGAGGACACACCATGTTTTTATTTGACAGAAATTGCTGTACCAGAAGCAATGTGTGACACAGCTTTTCTGTTGTGATCACTAAATATGGTGAATGCTGCTGCCAAGTGCCATCCAATGGAAAGGCAGAGATTTTCAATACAGGAAGCAGCGCTTCGAACCTTAGTAACAGTGTGTGACAAGTTTCAGCTTGTTTGGTGCAGTCAGTCAGGTGTGAGCTACAGTTAAGAGAAGGTGTGTTTTAAAGTGTGTAAATCATCCTCCATCATTACAACATTCCATGTCACGCATCACTTCCGGTATACGGCAGTTTCTGTCAAATAAAAACATTACTGTTGGTCCTCATCCATCTTACTCACCGGATCTGGCAACGTGCAACTTCTGGCTCTTCCCCAAAGTCAAAACGATTCAGGACATCGAGGCAGCTACAACAGCGCAACTAAAAACACTCACAAAAGAGCACTTCCAGAACTGCTTCAGAAAGTGGCAAGAATGATGGGTTAAGTGTCTTCTAAGGGAGGGGGAGTATTTTGAGTAGGATTAATGGCAATGTGTCTTTTACTATAATAAATTTTTTTAATTTAAATATTCTCCGTATTGTTTGATCACACCTTGTATTTGAGTGATTAGAAATATTTGTGTCCTTAATGTGTGTCAGTCACTGTATTGAGTATTCTACATATAATCTCACTTAATTTTTTAACCTTTTAAAAACTGAAATGGAAAATTTATGAAGTTAGTAAAAGGTATGCAGCTTTGTGATTTCTCCCAAACTGAATGTCTGTGCAACCACTACTAAAATTAAGAAATAGAAGGTTGCCAATACCATGGAAGCCCCACCTTATGCCCCTCCTATTCATTACCTTCTTCCTTCCTGCTATGCATGTGCACACACATTCACATAGACATGCTTACACACACAAAATAACTTGGTTTTCTTTAGAATTCTATTATCCAAACATACAGAGGGTGCCAAAAACGTGTACACATTTTAAAAAGGAAAAAGTGTATTAAAATTGTAATAGTCAATATATACAGATAACAAAAGGTGAATACAACTCACGTTTGACTTCTGCAATTACAAGAGATGCTCAAAGTGGTTACCATCAGCTTCTGATTACTGCGAACTACTGCTTGAGTCATGTTGACCAAAGTGTCCACTTGTATCAACTGCGCATGTTGTTTCAGTTTCTTCCTGAAATACTGCCAGTGTAGCCAGTTTTCTACCATACACCACATCCTTTAGGTAAAACTTTTTTTAGGTTTTTAGGTAAAAAAACTTTTACCATAGGTAAAAGTTAGGGGGTGTTAAGTTGGAGCTTCTGTGGCATACTCAAACCTCCATTGTCGTTTTACTTCCACAGTGTATTCAAATTTCAAATACCATTTCAAAATGGTCCTGTGCTCCTCAAATGACAACCGTGCTTCTGCCATTTTCTGACTGTTCTGCCTGTCACATGATGATGCTAGCATTCATTTGATTAACACCATCTTTTAAAGAAACGTCATACTACACATTGCTTCCATAATTCAATTCACCTTCATAAAGTAATACATAGATAACATCTTTTCAAATGTGTATACATTTTTTGGCACCCCGGTACATCCCCAAATTCTCTAGTTGTGCCCATATTTTAACTTTATACATACTATCTTCTTTTGTATACGACTTCTTTCACTCAACATTGTAAGATTATTACCATGTTTCCCCGAAAATAAGACCTAGCCGGACATTCAGCTGTAATGCGTCTTTTGGGGCAAAAATTAATATCAGACCCGGTCTTATTTTACTGTAATATATTATATAAGACCGGGTCTGATATTAATTTTTGCCCCAAAAGATGCATTAGAGCTGATTATCCAGCTAGGTCTTATTTTCGGGGAGACAGGGGATGTGACTTATTTTATGACTTACAAGAACATTTTCAGTGCTGTATAATTGCTGGGTCATAGATTATGTATATGTTTAATGTTAGCTGCTGCTGAAGCGTTTATATTAATTTATACTCCCACCAACAGAGTTCTCATTGCTCTATATTTTTCTCAACATTTAGTTTTGTTAGTTTTAGTCTTGCAGTGGGTGTGTATTGACGTCACATTTACTTTTAATTTGTATTTCTCTTTTCATCACATATTTGTTGGCCATTTTGATAACCTTTTGTTAAGTGCCTGTTTGTAGTTACCAATTTTTCTACTGAGTTTTTCATGTTAACTTGAAGCATCTCTTTATATATTATGGATATAAGCCTTTTGTTAGACATCTTTGCCCTTTCATGTCTTGCTTTTGCACTCTCTTTATGATATCTTGAACAGAAGTTCTTAGTTTTAATATAATTAAACTTGTTAATCCATAGCCCTCTGTGTCCTTAAGAAGTCTTTACTGATATTTAGGTCAGTATATTTATATATTCTTTATATAATAATTGTGTTGGGGTTTCCCAAGATCACCCCCTTGAACTTGAGTCATTAGGAGGACTCACAGGACTTGGCATAAAGTCTTACAGTTATGATTCATTTTTTTAAAAGTATACAAAGCAAACTCAGGAAAGGGAATGGATGCATGGGGCAACATCCAAGGGAAAACATACTCAAGTTTCCAAGGATTTTATCCCAGTAGAATCACACAGCACATGCTTAATTCCCCAGCAACAAGTTATGATAATGCATAGGAAATGTCAACCAAATAATCTCATTAGAGACTGGGGGCTGGTTGTATAGGCAGCGTCTGCCTAGGATGTACCAAAATTCCACATTCCCAGAAAGAAAGCAAGGAGTTAGTATAAACTGTATTGTTTGTAGAAACAAGTTAGGCATTATTAGCCACTCTTACCAGCTAATGGTGGAAACCTTTCTGAAACCTAAGTTCACAAATGCCAGCCAAGGACCAGACTTGCCAGCAGGTCTTTAGATCTGCAGCAAATGTTAACTTTTTTTAATTACAGTTCGTATATAGTTATACCTGGGGTTAATATTTTTCATGTATGGTGTGAGGTAATGGGTTAAGTTTTACACACATACACACATATAACTACATAAATATAGTTGTCCCTATATTATTAATTGAAAAGATTATTTTTCTGCTATGCCATCTTTATTATAAATCATGTATCCTTATTTGCATGGAGCTGTTTCGGACTCCCTTTTTTAATTTTTTGGTCTACTTGATATATTTTGCCGTACCATACTTTCTTTATAAGTCTGGTGTCCTGTAGAATGAGTCCTCTAACTTGATTGTTCTTCATGGTTATGTTTGCCCTTTATTTTTACATATAAATTTTACAATCAGCATTTTAAGTTTCAAATAGCAAAAATACAATTCCATAACAAAAATGGTTGGGATTTTGTTCAGGTAGATATTTGAGAAAATCTTGCAATCTACAAATACAGCGTATCCCTGTTTTTTAAATTTCTTTAATTTCTTTTGTAATGTTCAGTACTTTCTTTGAATCAAAGTTTCATACATCTTTCCTTAGATTAATTTCTAGATAGTTTATATTTTTTCTAGTTTTGTCGAGATAATAATTGACTTATAACATTGTATTAATTTAAGGTGTACAACATAATGATTTGTATATGTATATATTACAGAATGATTACCACAATAGTTTAGTTCTAACATCCACATCTCACATAGCTATAAACTGTTTTTTCTTGTGGTGAGAACTTTTAAGATTTACTCTCTTAGTAACTTTCAAATAGACAATATAGTATGGTTAACTATGGTCACCATGCTGTACATTGCATCCCCAGGACTTATCTTACAACTGGAAGTTTGTACCTTTTGTCCACCTTCAGTCATTTTTTTCACTCCCTATGTCCCACCTCTGGCAACCAACAATCTGTTTTTTGTATCTATAAGTTTGGTGTTTTTAGATTGCCCATATAAGTGGGATAAGAGAGTATTTGTCTCTGTCTCCATTGTAAATGGTATCCTTTAAATTTTTTAAAGTTCACGTTTGTTGTTGGTAATAGAAATCCAGTTGATTTGTGTATGTATATTCACCTTGTAGCCAGCATCTTTGTTCAGGCCCTTTATTTCCAATATGTTTTTGGATTTTGGGGGATGTTAAAATGTTTGCACACTTAATGTCTGTAAATAATGATAGGTTTATTACTTTCCAGTCCTTATGCATTTTATTTTTCTTGCCATACTTCACTGGCTTGGATTTGCAGTAAAATGTTAAATAGATGTGATTAGAGTGATCATCCCAATCTCATTCCCAGTCCAAAGGGAATGTTTCAGCATTTAACCCATAAAGTTCGATATTTGCTTTAGGGTTTTTCTTTTGGTAAACATTTTTATTTGTTGTGAATTGACATTACATTTCATCATCTATTGAGGTAATATGTGATCATTTTCCACTTTTTTCTTTTCCCCTTTTTCCACCTCTCCTCCCACCACTCCGGTTCAAGCCGTTTCTCAGTCTAGTTGAGTAGGACACAGCTCTCTAGCCCATGCTGATTTTATGAGCTTTGCACCGTCGTCGGTCAGCAGCTCACAGCAGTTCACGCAGCTCTCACCGGCTGCCGGCCCCCCACACTGGCTGCCAGCCACTCACGGTAGTACTCAGCAGGCCGGGGCAGCTCATACCAACCTTAGGCTGCTCTTGGCAGCCTAGCTCCAGGGAAAGCTGTTGTTCACAATCTTAGCTGTAGACGGCGTAGCTCACTAGCCCATGTGAAAATAAAACCTTGGACCTTGGCATTAGGAGCACTGCGCTCCAACCACCTGAGCCACTGGGCAGCCCCTCCTTTCTTTTTTAATGTGATGAATTATAGTACATTAGTTTCCTAAATGTTTATTCGGCTAACTTTGTATTATTAGAATAAACCTAATTTTATCATAGTGTATTACCTCTTACATATTGGTGGATTTGTTTTGCTAACATTTTGTTTGGGATTTTTCCATCTACACTAATGAATGAAGGTTGCCTGCATTTTTTTTCTCATATATTCTTTTCAGGTTTGGTATCTAGGTCATGTCTCACAAGATTAACTGGGAGAAGTGGTCCCTAAGTCTTGGTTTATTCTGTGGGAAGATCTTGTGTAATAGGGTTGTTATTTCTTCTTTAAATGTTTGGTAGACTTCATCAGTGAAGCTATCTGAGCCTCTAGTTTGGGGGAGGAAGGTTGTAATTAAGATTCAGTTTCTTCAAAGTCAGCAGTTTAAGGACTATTTTGTATTTCCAGTGTCTTTTTTGGTCAGTTTTGTAACTTGTAATTTTTAAAGAATTTGTCGATGTCATCTAAATTTTCATAATTTTTTTGTTCATAATTTTTTTATTGTCAGTAAAATCTGTTGTAATCTCTCACTCTTTTTTAAATTTATTTATTGGGGTGACAATTGTTAATGAAATTACATAATTTCAGGTGTACAATTCTGTATTACATCATCTATAAATCCCATTGTGTGTTCACCACCCAGAGTCAGTTCTCCTTCCATCACCATATATTTGATCCCCCTTACCCTCATCTCCCACCCCCCACCCCCCTTACCCTCCGGTAACCACTAAACTATTGTCTGTGTCTATGAGTTTTTGTTTCTCATTTGTTTGTCTTTTTTGTTGTTGTTTTTGGTTTATATACCACATATCAGTGAAATCATAGGGTTCTCTGCTTTTTCTGTGTGACTTATTTCACTTAGCATTATACTCTCAAGATCTATCCATGTTGTCACAAATGCTCCTATATCATCTTTCCTTAACGCCAAATAGTATTCCATTGTGTATATATACCACGACTTCTTTATCCATTTATCTATCAAAGAACATTTTGGTTGTTTCCATGTCTTGGCCACCGTAAACAAAGCTGCAATGAACATTGGAGCACACGTGTCTTTATGTATAAATGATTTCAAATTCTTTGGGTAGATACCCAGCAGAGGGATTGCTGGGTCATATGTTAATTCTATTGGTAATTTTTTTGAGGAACCTCCACACTGCCTTCCATAATGCCTGCACCAGTCTGCATTCCCACCAACAGTGTATCAGGGTTCCTTTTTCTCCACAGCCTCTCCAACACTTGTTGCTATTTGTCTTGTTGATGATAGCCATTCTGACTGGGGTGAGGTGATATCTCATTGTGGTTTTTATTTGCATTTCTCTGATGATTAGTGATGTTGAGCATTTTTTCATATGTCTATTTGCCATTTGTATATCCTCTTTGGAGAAATGTCTCTTCAGATCCTCTGCCCATTTTTCAATTGGGTTGTTTGCTTTTTCGTTGTTGAGTTTCATGAGTTCCTTGTACATTTTGGATATTAGACCCTTATTGGAGGAACTCTTTGCAAAAATCTTCTCCCATTCAGTCGGTTGCCTCTTTATTTTGTCGATGGTTTCTTTTGCTGTGCAGAAACTTTTAAGTTTCATATAGTCCCATTTGTTTATTTTAGCTTTTACTTCCATTGTCTTTGGAGTCAAATTCGTAAAATGCTCTTTGAACCCAAGGTCCATAAGTTTAGTACCTATGTTTTCTTCTATGCAGTTTATCAGGTCTTATGCTTAAGTCTTTGATCCATTTTGAATTAATTTTGGTACATGGTGACAGATAACAGTCCAGTTTCATTCTTTTGCACGTGGCTATCCAATTCTCCCAGCACCATTTATTGAAGAGGCTGTCTTTCCTCCATTTTATGTTTTTAGCTTCGTTGTCAAAAATTATCTGTCCATATTTATGTGGTTTTATTTCTGGGTTCTCAATTCTATTCCATTGGTCTATGTGTCTGTTTTTCTGCCAATACCATGCTGTTTTGATTATTGTAGCCCTGTAGTACAAGCTAAAGTCAGGCAGTGTAATACTTCAGCATTGTTCTTTTTTCTTAAGATTGCGTTGGCTATTCGGGGTCTTTTGTGGTTCCAAACAAATCTGATGATTTTTTGTTCTATTTCTTTAAAAAATGCCATTGGGATTTTGATGGGGATTGCATTAAATCTGTATATTGCTTTGGGTAATATGGCCATTTTAACTATGTTGATTCTTCCAATCCATGAGCATGGAATGTCTTTCCATTTCTTTGTGTCTTCTTCAATTTCTTTCAAAAATGTCTTATACGATGTTAGATGTGCGGATGTGGAAAAAAGGGAACACTAGTGCACTGTTGGTGGGATTGCAGATTAGTGCAGCCACTATGGAAAACAGTATGGAGGTATCTCAGGAATCTGAAAATGGAACTACCCTATGATCCAGTAATTCCACTCCTAGGCATCTACCCGGAGAAATCCAAAATTCCAATTCAAAAATCAGTATGCACTCCTATGTTTATTGCAGCACTTTACACAATAGCCAAGATATGGAAACAACCAAAATGCCCATCGGTAGATGACTGGATTAAGAAACTGTGGTACATTTATACAATGGAGTATTACGCAGCCATAAAGAGGAAAGAAATCTTATCTTTTGCAACAACATGGATGTAGAGAACATTATGTTAAGTGAAATAAGTCAGAAAGAGAAACACAAATACCATATGATCTCACTTATATGCGGAATCTAAAGAAAAGAATATGTGAATGAACTAATCAGAGACAATTTTGAGGACACAAAGAAAAAACCGAGAGTTGTTAGATGGGCGGGGGCGGGGGGAGGGTAGGGGGAAAGGTGAAGGGATTAGGAAGCAGCTGGTAACCACAAGATGGCCTCCCTCAGGGTTTTCTGAAAATTAATTTGGGGAACTTATTCAATAATGTTGTAAAGATTTTGTTGGGTATCTGATGGACATGCGTCCTATTTGGGAGACCACCTCAGAGATAATGTGGATGCCTGATCATGGCATTGTACACCAGAAGCTAAACATTAATGAATGCCAACTATAATTTTATATATATAATGTGATGGCTCGGTGTGAGGTCGGAGAGATAATGGATGGGGGGAGGGGGCTTCACAGTGTGAGGGATATAAATGATGAACGTCTAAGTATTACCTTGTCTTGTACACCTGAAACTAATAAAAAAAAATGTCTTATAGTTTTCAGCATATAAATCCTTCACGTCCTTGGTTAAGTTTATTCCTAGGTATTTTATTCTTTTTGCTGCAATTGCAAAGGGAATTGTTTTTTGTATTTCTTTTTCTGAGATTTCATTGTTAGTATATAGGAATGCAATGGACTTTTTTTTTTCTTTTGTAGCCAGCAACTTTACTGTATTCGTTGATTGTTTCTGATAGCTATTTAGTGGAGTCTTTAGGGTTTTCTATATATAGCATCATGTCATCTGCAAAGTGTGATAATTTAAATTCTTCATTCCCAATTTGGATGCCTTTTATTTCTTTCTCTTGCCTGATTGCTCTGGCAAGGACTTCCAACACTATGTTGAAGAGCAGAGGTGATAGGGACAGTCCTGTCGTGTTCCTGAACGTAGAGCAAAGGGCTTCAGTTTTTCACCATTAATTATGAGATTAGCTGAGGGCTTGTCATATATGGCCTTTATTATGTTAAGGTGTTTTCCTTCTATACCTATTTTATTAAGTGTTTTAATCATAAATGGATGTTGTATCTTGTCAAGTGCTTTTTCTGCATCAATTGATATAATCATATGATTTTTGTCATTTATTTTGTTTATGTGATGTATCACATTGATGGATTTGCGGATGTTGATCTCTCACTCTTAACATTAGTTATTTATACTTTCTTTTTGTTGCTGATTAATGTTACCAGGATGTTTCAATTTTGTAAGTCTTTTCAAAGAACGAACTTTGTCTTTTTTTAAAACTTGAGATGGTTGCTCAGCTCATTTATTTTTAGCCTATATATACAGATATGTTTCTATACATATACATAAATATGCATACTTATGTCTATGCATATGTGTATATATAAAGCTGTCGATTTTCCTCTAAGCATGGCTTTAGGAATATTCACAAGTCTTTTTACATTATATTCTTATCATTAATTCTATAAGGATATTTTCTTATTTCCATTGTGATATCATCTTCTATTCATGACTTAATCAGAAATATGGTGCTTAATTTCTAAACTGGGGGGTTTTCTTAGTCTATTTTTGTTATTGATGTCTAGCTTAATTCCACTGTGGTCACAGAGCCTACCCCATATAATTTCAGTCCTTTGAAATTAATTGACACTTGTTTTTGTAGTATGTGCATATGATCAGTTTTTGTAAATATTCCCTGTGTACTAAAAAAATTATACTGCATTTTAAGCAGTGTTTATGTTCATTAGTTCAAAATTTGCTAATGATTTTGTTTAAGTTTTCTGTATCTTTTTTGTCTGCTTTTTCTAGCAGTGAGTATGAGTGTGGATTTGTATATTTTCCCTCTTAGTTTTGTCAGTGTTTATATATTTTGAGGCTATGTTGTTATTCACAGACAGGCTGTTATTCACAGCATATTTTCCTGGCATATTGAATCAGCTATCATTAATGAAGTCTTTATCTTCTTCTCTAGTAATGCTTTTGTCTTGAAATCTACTTTGGAAACAGTATACTTTCCATATGAGTGATATGCCAAAAGCACCTTAGGGATCATGACACTCAGTGTTTATATAAAATACCTTTTTTTCTTTACTTTTATATCTTTGTATTTTGCTTTTTTCTTAATAACATTATAGTTTTTTTAAGCTGTCTTTTTATTTGTAGTTTAGATCTTACATACATTACCAAAATGTGTGCTTTTGAATCTACTACTTTTACCATTTGATTTTTCTTTGATCCTACTATTCTTTGTTCCTTTTTCTTTTAAAATTATTAAGTGGTTTTAATTGTTATTTTCTACTCCTTATTAAGTTGGTAGTTATACAGTCTTACTATTCTCTAAGTGATTTTTTTTTTTTTTTACAGATTACAATGTGCATAGTTGACATACCAGTGCATAATGACAATTTGTCTTTTTTTAACCACTCTTCTTGGACAGTGCATGAATCTTAGAATACTTAAACTCCACTTTCCCTCTGCCACCTTACATGTTTTTGTTGTTGTGTATGTTAAACCTGTCAAGGCATTATTATTTTATATAGTCAGTGTTCGATTAGATTTACTATCTCATTTGTATTTTCTGGTCATCTTCAACTCAGGGCTTCCATCTGAATCATTTTACATCTGAGGAAGTACCTTTAGTATTTCCTCTAGTGCACATCTACTGGTGATGAATAATCTCATTTTTCCCTGAAAATGTGTGTGTGTGTGTGTGTGTGTGTGTGTGTACACATACATACATATTTGCCACCCTCATACTTGAAGAATATTTTTCCTGGATATGATATTCTTGGTTGGCAGTTTTCTTTCTTGCCGCACTTTCACGGCATCCTTCACTATCCCATGATTTCTATTAAGACGTTACCTCTCAGTTTTATTGTTGTTATCTTGAAAAGTAATCATCTCCCCTCTTCTTTGGTTGTTTTGAGTTTTTTTCAGCAGTTTTTCCCTGATGTGCCCATGTGTGGATTTCTTTTTATTTATCCTGCTTGGTTTTCTGTGCTTTTATTTTGTGGTCTTTGTTCAGTTTTCAAAAATTGTCAGTCATTATTTTATCAGATATATGTCTGTCTCTTTCCCTCTTCTCCTTCTGGCAACTCTTAATTACATGCACATTAGTCCTTCTTGCAGTATTCTTTGTTTCTTAGACATTCTTTTGTCTTCGCCATTCTGTTGTCTCTCTTCATTCTAGATATTTATTCTGCACTACCTTCAATTAACTAATCTCTAGTCAGTGATGTCTAATTTGCTGTTAAATCCATCGTTGAGTTATCAATTTCTGTTTGGTACTTTCAGTTTATATTTTTCTTCAGGTTCACTTCTCTGCTGTGATTCTCAGTCTTGTCTTTTATTACCCTGAGTGGTAACCAAAGTCTGCCTACCATTCCTTAGGTTATGGTTATGGTTATGGTTATCTCTTGTTTCTGTTGGTTTTCATTCTAGTTTTCTTGCTTCATGTACCTGGTAGTTCCTTTTTTATGATTTGCTTTTTACCATGCATTTTATTTATGAATGTTTATAGAAATAATTTGAAGTCTAAGATGTTATCTTTCTTCAGATAAGATTTACATTTGCTTCTGTCCATTGTCTGGGCCATCAGCAGTCTTACTATTTCAGTCTAGCTTCGGAGATTGAAATGATTTAAAGATGAGTTGCTTTTCCCTTGGGAGCTTGTCTGCTGTAGATCCAACTCTACTTCTTAAGATATACTTCTAGAAGTAAAGAAGCCTTAAATGTGAAATTAACCTCTTAGGGTCTCCATGCTATCTTATATCGTGCTGAATTATTTTCACTTCTTGCTGGTTATCTATCAAACATCTTTAAGCAAATGTCTTTTTAAATATGGTTTCCTTCATCAGGAAGGGTAGGTCTGTCATTTGGAAGCAAGTCTGTTTCATTCTTACTGTAATTTTATTAGGTATTACCCTCTCAAAAAAAAACATAGCTTAGAGAAAGGTTAATTTTCTCCAAGGTTGTATATATGTTACAGTGCTTTCAATTAAGAAATGTATTCATAGCCTTTGTTCTTTTTGTTACATTATGCCGATATTTTGAGACCATAAATGAAGTGCAAAAGCCACTGTAGAGATCACGAGCCACAATGCACATACCAGGCAGCTATACCATAGAATATCATTCATGTTTTCATTGTGGTTACGTGTGACCAAGACAGGCTAGTAAGTAAGTGTACCTCTTATTAGGCACTAAATTCTTTATTGATAATTAAGTCACCACAAATGCCTTGTATCTGTAAAGTTAAATATTTAAAATAAAACCAACATTAACAGATCAGGATGTCATATCATTTTGAAATATAAAAGTGTGAGTTGGAAATTTATCATGTAGAATTGAAGCAAAATTCACTTGACATATAATTCAGCATTTTTTGTGTTTACTATACTTTGTCAACTTTATATTCCTATTCTTTCAACTTTACCACAACGACAGTCTGTTTTTTTGATCTTTTGTGAAAGAATGTCCAGGTAGAAGGGCCCTAAGCCTAATATTGCAGGAAATATTTGTTGAATGAAGGCGAATATAGTAGTGGTAGTAATTCTCTTTTTATTTATTTTCTTTTTATGAAAGGAACTGAAATGTTGATGCTTTGAATTCATTCCCCCTTTATTTAAAGTTGTAAATAATCTTATCTCTTTCTTTCTAACTTAGGGACAAATTAATTCCTAGTAAAGTGGGGATTTATTATATCCAGTTTGGTTTTATGATGGATAAAGCAAATACTCTTAACAGTGAACAGGTTTGTTTGCTCTCTTTATATACCGCAGTTAGCTTTACATTTTCTTGTTTACTTTAGGAATGAAATACTTTGTTTCAAAGTGAATTAATTATTCGATGCAGAGTACAAATAATGCAATTTTCAGAAATATTAGAATACAATATATTTAAATTATGTTAATTAAAATGACCTGATGTTGAAGTTACTTTTCCACTTTTCTTTGTGTCGAAGACTCAATTAGTAAGCATTTTAGTGTATAACATAAGGTTGCTTCTATCAATCATACATGAAAAATTTTCAGTTAATAATATTTCAGGTACTAGAATTTCAGATAATGATGTTTAAGGTAGTTTTAACATACATCATATCCATTCAATAAATGGTACTGTACTAAATTTTTAAAAATTACCTGCACTTTTCAATGCCTCTAAGTTTGTTCCTAGGTAGCTGTTAACATTCAAAAATTAATCTTTCATATACTTTTAATCCTGAGTTTTTAAGAGTTAGTTTTAAGAGATTAATGGAAATACATTTTAGAGTGTAACATTTCATTTCATTTAGTATATGCTATCATTTCTTCTGTTACTCTTGAATACAAAATCATTAATATATTGTTAATCAGAATTCTTCTTTTGTTTTAAAGATTATAGTTGATGTTCTACCTAATGAACCTGTGAAGTTAGTACCTAAAATTCAGCCAGATACACCAGCTGTTTCAAATGATCACTCAGTTGTCAATAGGACCTTGGTCAAAGATCTACATCTTATTATCACGGTAATGTTTATTTATATCCAAAATTGCAAAGGATAACAAAAATTATTTCTAGTTTTAGTGTGCAAAATAGTTATTATACAATCAGATTTTGATTATTCAGTTTAAGGTTATAGGAAAAATTTGTCTGGATGAATGAAATATTTATAAACATCTATGAATACAAAGAATGCATAACATTATACAGAGGGTGTGAAAAAAATGTATACACATTTTAAAAAAGGAAAAAACTATTATAATTATAATAATATATACCGATAACAAAAGATGAGTACAAGTCATATATATACATTTTTTTGGCAGCCCTGGTATATAAAATATATCCAAATATACTAAGTAAAACTGACTCAAGAATGCAGAAATCTGCATACCTTTCCTAATATATCCCCTTTAAGTCCTCTTTTTCATATATGTATTATGAATATGTGTCAAATAAATTGATTCCTCCATGTCCATTTCATTGAGGGGACAGAAGGAAATAATTAAGTAATTACTTTTAAGAGATCTGCTCTGATAACTGATCATAGTGAGCTCCTCAAAGTTTCTAGAGAGTAAGCAGCAATACAATTGCCAAGAATATTAACAAAAACAGGTAAAGCACAGTAGTGGTACTTCACCTTTATGGAAAATTTTGCTGGTGGAATACTTAACCCCTTTCCATTTATTTTCCAGTTTTAGACATATGAGTTGTTCTTAACTTCTCTTCCCCAGACCAGTGAATGCTAAAAGTATGTAAGAAGGTGAAACTTTAAAAAAGAGTCCTTTAAATGTAGAATGTTAGGAACAATTGTCTTAGATGGAAGCCTCTGGTTCTTTCATGGCTTCTGGGATTATTTTCTACCTGTGGAATACTTAATCTGAGAACTGAATTCTGTGCTTGGAGTAAAGGATCAGGATATTTGGGGCTTTATAAATATGTCATGTTTCTGATTTTTACATGTCCTTCTCTGGGTTTAATCTTCTTACCAGTTCTTCTAATTAGTTATTTTCCATTGTTTAAGGATGAGTACAACAATCAGACTGGAACTGATTTGGTTGGCACTGTAATAGTTACCATCAAAGGTTCTAATGAAGAAGATACTGATACACCACTCTTTATCGGAAAAGTTAGGACACTTGAATTTCCCTTTACGAAAGGCTCAGCTGAAATCACGGTAATTTTTGTAGATAAGATTTCTGTATTTTGTAGTTTAAACCACAGTAGTATAAGACCTGTTCTTTGTATGTATGGCTATGAAATTTTCTAATTATAAGATTAAATTGGAAAGTCAACTGAAATATTTTGTGATTTTGCTCTAAGCTAGGATCAAGTATTACTATTTAGTAAGACCCTCTTTTTGCCTGTGGATGACTGTTTTCTCTGCTTTTATTGATTTTTTTTAGCTTCCATGATAATCTAATCGTGTTTTATTGAAAAGCTACCATTTTGTGAACAGAAACAGAATAAAACATTGCCTATATAAAATACATAGCTTAGAAAAAATTAATAACACATATTATCTTTATTATTTTTCCCAAATGGAAATAGTTTTACTTATAAAAAAAAACGCAGAGCAAAAACTGAAAAATATTCACTATTTATTATCACCCTTTAGAGATGATGATGGTTAGTCACTTAGTATATAATCTCCAGACTTTTCTGTATATACGAGGTCTGACAATTAAGTTCGCGAACTCATCCTAGAAAAAAGTGCTACATACCTTACTGCTGAATATCACTACAGTCACCTTTGAAGTACTGCCCTTGGGAAGCTCTGCACCGACACCAGCGCCTAGTCCACCATAAAGTAATTTTGGAACTCTTTTTCTGGAGTGGCCATCAGAACTGTTGTCATCTTACGCTTGATGTTCTGAATGTCATCAAAGTATCTTCCTTTCCATATTTCCTTTACCTTCAGGTAAAGAAAGAAGTCATTGGGGACCAGATCAGGTGAGTAGGGAGGGTGTTCCAATACAGTTATTTGTTTACTGGCTAAAAACTACCTCACAGACAGTGCTGTGTGAGCTGGTGCACTGTTGTGATGCAAGAGCCATGAATTGTTGGCAGAAAGTTCAGGTTGTCTAACTTTTTAATGAAGGCTTTTCAGCACTTCCAAATAGTAAACTTGGTTAATTGTTTGTCCAGTTGGCACAAATTCATAGTGAATAATCCCTCTGATATCAAAAAAGGTTAGCAACATCATTTTGATTCTTGATATGGACTGATGGGACTTTCTCGGTTGTAGAGAATTGGCTGACTTTTTTGCTTTTGTTCATCGGTGAGCTCTTTCGGGACCATTTTTGCACACACCTTTCTCATGCCAAGATTTTCAGTTAAGATTTTCCTGTTTCTCCATGGATGTTTATTTGATCTGCTGTGCTTCTCACAGTCAGCCAACAATTTGACACACAATTTGATGAATTTTTGTAATGTCTTCATCAGTTCTGCTCGTTACTGGCTGCTCTGACTTCTCTTCATCAGTGATATGTTCTCTCCCCTCAGAAAAACGTTTAATCTATTTGTACACTGCCATTTTCTTCATGGCATTATCCCCACAAACTTGGACTAAAATGCCAAGTTTAACAAGAAATTGAATGTTTGTTCGTTGCTCTAATTCAAGCTGAGACATTCTCGCCACAGCACACAAAAGCATACAAAAACAGTAATGAACGCCACTCAGCAAAACACCGCCTCACATCAATATAAACACAGCTGTGAGACACTGATATACCAACATTATGAAACTTCATTGAACTGTTTGTATAGTGCTGCCAATGTAAGCTCACAGTGGCAAGTTTGCGAACTTAATTGTCAGGTCTCGTACACTAATGTTGCATGGATATCCTGTGTATATGACATATACATAGGGGGTGTAAAATTTCAATAATATAATAGAACACTGCTTTTATAAAAATCTTATTTAACACACCTTTGATATATTCATCAGTAAGTATAAACCTATGCCATTGTATTTATAATCATAATTTGTTTGATCAGTCCTAAATAAAAATTTAGTTCCTATACAAAGCTTGTTTTTATCAACAGTGCTTCCATCAGTTTTCTTCCATGTATATATTCTTTTGCATATATCTGATTATTTCCTTAAGAAATTGCTAGACGTAGAACTGGAGGCAGAGTCTTTTGGTAATTACTGCCAATTGCTCTTCAGTTTATATTCCCACCAGAATTATGTGTACATCCTCATATTATTACCAACCCTGAATGTGAACAATTTCTAAAATTCTAACCAAGTTTCCTATATTCAAAAAAAATATTTTCTTTGTTACTAGTAAGGTTGGACAATTTTCATATTTTTGATCTTTGTAGGATTGCCCCTCAATTGTATGTATTTTGGAATGTTTGTCATTTTCTTCTTAATTATATATTAAAGATATTAATGTTCTTTTGTATATAAATATTTTTTCCTGAGTTTGTCTTTTGTTGGGGTTTGTTTGTATTGGGTCCGGAGAAAAGATTATATTCACAGTGGTAACTCTGGTATCTTAAGATTATATTCACAGTGGTAACTCTGGTATCTTAAGATTATATTCACAGTGGTAACTCTGGTATCTTATGCATTTAGTCTTGGTTTGTCTGAATTTTATTTTTATCTTTTTTTCAAATTAACCAAGTTTCTTGATATCATTTAAAGAATTCTTCCTGAACCAATAAATTTGAAATGTCACTGTTTCTTGCATTTTTTCCGTATTTATCTTTATATCTAACCCACTGCTAATATCACTTTTTAAAAAATTAAAGTGTAGTTGACATACATTATTAGTCAGGGAGGCTGCTGGCTTATACCTGGTCTATAGTAGACATGTCTGTTGGGTTGGCAATGACAAACCCTTACATTTCCGTTTTAATTAGTTTCCAACATTTAAAGTTCTGGAGTTTTACAGACAGATCTGCATTTCTGACTTATTTGGAGAATTCTAAAAGAGCCAAGATTATCTCATGGCAGCAGGATTTTTCAGTCAGCTGTATCCATGCCTCTTCGTTTCCTCTCCTGACGGTGAGAGCAAGTGTCAGTTGATATTTACATTTACACTTGTTCTTTTATTTTTATTACAGTGGAGAGTAAAGTGAAAATTTATTGTATCCTAACAAAAATTAGGTAATAAAAGCCCCATGTTGAAAATCAAAGAAGTGGAGATATGTTGAACATGCAAAGTAGGTTTGTTTTGGAAGAATATACCTAGCCCACTTTACCTATTTCCTGTTTACATATGTCGTATTTCCATGGCCCCTCTGTAGGCTTTTGAAGTTGCTAACTCTGCTGTGCATATTTCTGAAGTTAAGATGGCGACTAAACTAATCCCCTGCAGCTGCATATGAAATCTAAGCTTCATGTCATACATATGAATTTCCACTAGAGGTTCCTAATGCCACACTGAAGAAGCAGAAAACTCTCAAGTCCTACTTGACACCTGACCATGTATTGATTTAGTAGGTCTGGGGCAGGGCTCTGCAATCTGATTTATAACAAGCAGGTGGTTCTTATCATTAGGGACAGTTAGGAAACACTGGCCCAGAACACCACCAGTATATGTAAATACTACACATTTCCTTGAGAAAAATGTGTATTACTTTCTTTATAATCTGAATTTATAACTTTTCAAATTTGTTAATTGTGTTATTCAAATTCTGTATATTATTTGCCTGCTTTTGTCTGGAAATTTCTAAAAGAGGTGTCTAAGTTTAATTCTGCTCTGCATTTGTCCATTTATCATATTCCAAATTCCCATTTGTATTTGGATCCAGTTTTGGACCCTTCAGTTCTCTTCATTTCTGTTACTCTATGTTTGCTTTTTTCTTGATAAGCTATACATCAGAGAGTATAAATGATAAAACTTTGAGATAGGAAGGACCTCCTTAAATAAGATATAAAGGAAGGCATTTTATCTTTAACTATATTAAAAATTAAAACTATATACCGTAGACATATCTTAAGCAGAATTAAAATGACAGTGACAATGCATTGAAAATTGTTGACACTAAATGATGTTATATAGAGATTCATTATATGGTTGTATAATAAAAAATTTTTTTAAAGATGACAAATTGGGTAGAAATATTGCTATATATATTACTGCATATGTATTGCTATGTACATATGTTATAGCAATATTTTCATATAAAATAGAGGATTAATATATTAAACGTGTTTTTTAAACCTCCTGAAGAACTACTTCCAAATCAAAGAGAAAAGACAATCTCATAGGAAAATAAATGACCAAAGAATATGAGTAGGCAATTAATGCAGGAGGAAAACAAATGACCAATAAACAAGAAGCATGATCTCAATACTAACCAAGGAAATGCTACTTACAACAATGACTGGTTGTTTTTAATCCATCTTTTTAGAAAAATAATACTTGATTGATATTAAATGTTGGCTAGCATTAGCAGAGTTAGATATTTTTATACACTAATGGTGAAAGGATATATTGATGCAGCCTTTTTGAAGGGAAATTTGATACTACCTATTAAATTATCTTAACAAGTCATTATATTTCTCATCTGTTCTGGAGAATACATATAGAAGTGTTATATTTTCTTTGCTGTATTATAAATAGCTAAAAAAGTATAAATTAAGTGTTCATCACCTAGTGAAAAAATATTATAGTGTAGTATGTCTATACTATGCATAAATTTTAAAAATTGGTATCTAGACATTCACTTTAATTGACCAACGAATCAAATTGAGTGTTGAAAGCAAACTGCTGAAGTATAAAGTGTGTTATTTTTTAAATGTGATCAGTATTTTATATGTGATCAGTATTTTATATTCAAGTAAATACATTGTAAACTGCTTTCAGAAACTAAGTGAAACTGGGAATTGGCTTAATGGTGGACTTGTATTTTATATTCCTTGGAAAACGAATTGTTAGGTATAATTTGTAATTTTGTTAATTTGTAGATTGTTCTACAGTGTTCTGTTGATTTAGATATTTGAATATTCTACTCTGTGAATTGTTGTCTAAAAAAACAGCTAGTATCTATTTCTTATAAGACTGAAATATTGTATTCATTATTAATATAAATATAAATATTTACATTAATACAAATATTTGTATTCATTATTTACTAGTTGTATACTATGGTCTTAAAGTGTATCAAAATACTTTTGTGTGCATTAATGACAAAAATACAATTTAAAAACATATTTAGAACTTTTCAGGACCTCTTGTGTGGTCACCTGGGACTGGTGTGTCTACTTCCATGGTAACAGCTGTAACTTAAACTCAGCATTGGGCTTTGGGCATTTCTTCGTGATTGTTTTTGTAACTTGCCCACCATCAGCTGTTTCACACTGCTTCAATTTATAGGTTGGTATAAGAAGATTTTGCAGGTCAAAATATAAGGGCCATTGATATTTCTGGTCTGAAAGAAAAGTAGTTTTACATTGTATATATTATGTAGTTTTACATTGTATATATTTTTGCATAATCTGTTGATAAGATCATTTGATTTTCAAACCAATACCAAAAGGTAAAAAGTTTTGTCTCGATTGGTCCTGGTGATGTTTGAATGAATGTGATGAATCTTAAGGGTGAGTCAATGCCTTTTACCTTTAAACTTCACTACTTACTCAAACAGCACAATGTGATATATAACATTTACACATTGACAAATACCTTTCTAAATCTTGTTTTTGTTACTGTTTTTTTTCCTTATAGAGTCTAGTGCTGGCAGAAAATAGTCCTGGAAAGGATAGTACTGAATATTTTATTGTATTTGAGCCTCAGTTACCAACTTTATCAAGAACATTAAAATCATATATCCTACCATTTGTGTTTTCTGATGGTAAGTATGTAGGAAAACAGAGGATTAAACTCTTTATGTTTGTGGTACTTGAGAAAAACTTGTTTTGCTTTTCCATTAATATTGTGCTTATTAGTTACTTAGTCATGTGATGACATATTTTAGAAAAGTCACAATTTTAAAATTGAAGTAAATTATCTGAATTTTTTTTTTAGATGTTAAGAAGCAGCAACAAATGCTAGCATTTGCAAAACAAAAGGATGAGTTATCTAGAGCTATTGAAATGTATAGAACTGTATTTGAAACCAGCAAACAACTTATTGATGAAATGAAGTGTAAGTCATTTTTTTATCCAAAGTTAATAAAAAGTTATGCTTTGGGGAAGGGTAAGGCAGAAAGATTGAGACCATGGGACACAAACATTGTCTACTTTCCTGGACTACAAGTAAACTGTAGATCACTGCAGACAGGTAGAATTGATGGTCTGTAGTATTCATTATTTGATCTACTTAAGATGAAGTATTCCTTCGTTTTAAATTAATTTATATCCTACTTACCTACAACAATTTTAGATTTTTTTGAATTAGAAATCTGAATTGGAAATTTAAGGATTTGACGTAACAGTAATGTTTATATCTAGCTGCAGCTTCTGGCAAAAGATATTAGATGACAGTATCCATAATGGAGAATGTGTAATTTGATTTTTAGTTTAAGTCATAGAATCGTTATATATTTTACTTAAAACATCTGCAGTATATAGCCTATGGAGTGTACAAGGTAGCACACACTGATAAAGAAATATGCAACTTATTTTTTAATCAATACGTGGCATGTTTGCTGCAATTCTTAATAATGTTTGTATACTATTAAACAAGGCATTTGCTGAGTTGTGCTCTTATCTCTTTTTCCATTGTTAGATTTTTTTTTTCACTATGGTTTTTGGCTTCGTGTTAGTTACATGGTTAAAATTTGGTCCATTACCAACAAATGTAATGTATACTGCCTGAATCAAGTACTCACTGTTGTATATCTATCCAAGGTCAAGCATATTTCAAGGATAATAGGAACTAAGTAGAGTAATGAGATAATCATTTGTAGCACTAAAAATTATTTTTATAAAGTCTTATTTGGTTATTGGAACATTATGCAATTATGTATAAATTATATATAGTCATGAATTAGGATTAAATAATTTATACAAGATTATTTGGAGTTTTTAGTGTAATATCTCTTTTTTTAATTAAAATTTATGGGGGTGACAATTGTTAGTAAAGTTACATAGATTTCAGGTGTATAATTCTGTATTACATTATCTGTTTCTCACATTGTGTGTTCACCACCCAGAGTCAGTTCTCTTTCCATCACCATATATTAGACCCCATTTACTAGAAGAGGGTAATATCTCTCTTAACCACATTATTTTTCTTATTTTTGTGTATCAGATCTGAACTTTAATTTTAGACTTTTAGTTTAATTTTGAATTTCTATAATCACTTAAAATTTTTCATTTTATTTTAGGTCAGTCATTGAAAGTGAAAAAAATAAGACATTGAAAATGTTTTCAGAAACTATATTTTGGGGGTTATTACAAATTGGTGCAATTTTTTTGTTTACTTGTTTTTAACTTTAGGCCAAGTTGAAGGAGCAAAATTAAAAGAAGCCCAGTTGCGAAATGAACTAAAAACACATAATATTGACATTCCTACCACACAGCAGGTACAGCTTCCAAGTATATGTGAAAGTTTTTGTTTGTTTTTTAATTGTAGTCTATAATTTTTTTTACTATTCATATTTTATTAGGAACGTTATGACCACTACTGTATGGGGGTACTAAGACATAAATGGATTATAGTCTAGTCACCTACTAGGTATTAAAAGGGGCTAACAAAATGATAGAGTGCTCTTTTCAAAGCATTTGCATTTTTATTTCTAATGTAATGACACCAGTAAGTGAAAATAATAATACACCAACTTGAGAACTGAAGAGACTGTGAAAGTTATAACCATTACATGTGGTGGCAGAGAAAATGAGAGAAAGTAACAAAAGAAAATAGATACTTTTAAAACCTTAATTTCTTTTAAATAACTCAGTTTCAAAGAGAAGTGCTATTATAGGTCATGTATTTCTTACCTAAGTTAAAAAAAAATGAGTGAGGTGAAAGCTTTACATTACTGTAACCATATTTTTAAAAATGATGCCTGCTTGATAACCTTATGTTCTTGAGTTGTCCAAATTGTTGATTTTTCTCTGCTGTCATTATGGACTGTCTGGTACGAGAGTAATTGGCCTGTAGTTAAGTTTTCTTTATAAATTACAGGTGCCACACATTGAAGCACTTATGAAAAGAAAAATATCAGAACAGGAAGAACTAAAGAAAAAACCTAGAAGATCATGTACTCTTCCAAACTATACTAAAGGCGGTGCAAATGTTTTGGGAAAGGTTTGTGTTTAAAGCTTTTAAGTGGCAGTATATTTTACTATGTTTTGTTTAAAATATGTTTTTAAATGACATAATAAAAGTGTCAGTTCCTTTGTACTTTTTAATTTTTTTCAATTAATTACTTGTTCTCATTACTGTAATAGGGATTTGGCAGAATTTAAAACCAAAATCCATAATTCTTGTTACTAGTGAGGGCCGTGGCAGAAATTTTTAACGTGTTAGTTCAAGGTTTATGGTCTACTTCGAGATGCTTTTGTGTCACACAGCTTTGTAGGTAGCCAAGACTTTTCCATGTGCCTCATACTTCAGTGAGACAACAAAAGAGAGAGAAAGATTAAAATTTTTCTGAGTCCTTGGTCTAATATTAGAGAGTAAATTCTGGGATGCACCTAGAACTCAAGAAAAATACCATAAGAATAAATGAAACACTTTATACATGTTTGCTACAAAAAGAATTCCATTTTTCCTTCTCTTCTATTTCTTTCCTCTTTGGTTCTACCTTTTGTCAAATGAATTGTGTTTTCATTTTTATCCTACTGTTACTCAGTCCTGAACATTCTATTTTATAGAAAGTATTTCTTATAGAACATCTTTAGTTTTTAATGGTGTGAAGGTTTGTGGTATATAACGTGTGCTTTACTTGTTAAACTTTTCCATTTAATACACATCTTACCTTACTGCTTTTACCTCTTGTTTTAAAATTGAGGAAACAAACCGAGGTACAGATTGATTAAAAATCTTTCTCGGGGCCGGCCCTGGTGGCTCAGGAGGTTAGAGCTCCATGCTCCTAACTCCGAAGGCTGCCGGTTCGATTCCCACATGGGCCAGTGGGCTCAACCACAAGGTTGGCAGTTCAATTCCTCGAGTTCTGCAAGGGATGGTGGGCTCCGACCCCTGCAACTAAGATTGAGCACGGCACGTTGAGCTGAGCTGCCTCCCGGATGGCTCAGTTGGTTGGAGCGTGGGCTCTCAACCACAAGGTTGCCAGTTCGATTCCTCGACTCCCGCAAGGGATGGTGGGCTGTGCCCCCTGCAACTAGCAACGGCAACTGGACCTGGAGCTGAGCTGTGCCCTCCACAACTAAGACTGAAAGGACAACAACTTGAAGCTGAATGGCACCCTCCACAACTAAGATTGAAAGGACAACAACTTGACTTGGAAAAACGTCTTGGAAGTACACACTGTTCCCCAGTAAAGTCCTGTTCCCCTTCCCCAATAAAATCTTAAAAAAAAAAAAAAAAATCTTACTCAAGGTTACATAGCAAAAAAGTGGCAGAGCCAGGTCTCAACAGTCAGATTCCAAAGTTTGTGCTGTTTATTACTGTTCTTCATTGCCTTTGTACATCATTCTTCCACAACCACTCTGTAAATTTTTTATAGTTATTTCTAGCTTTTACATGAGTAAATTGAAGTTCAGAGAACTTAAATAACTCATCAATATATAATTAGTAAGAAGCAGAACGTAGACATAAACAAAGGTCTCTGTGACTCTGAAGTCCATGGTAGTTTCTTTGTAAGTGGTTCCCTAACATCACAAGCAAACTGCACACTGAAAATAGAGGGTAATGGTTACTCTAAAAGTGTATAGCAGTGTTTACTATCAAAACCATGTTACATTATTATCCAAACCCAAAACATGAAAATTGAAAACTTAACAGTGTTAATATATAAACTGGAAAACAAGATGGTAATTTATAATTTTATAGCTTTAAATTGTTATTCCTCAAAACCAATTTACAGAATTTCTAGAAAGAAGCAGTTCTGTGATTCTAAGCATATTGATATCTATAATAACCTGGTTTAAGATACTAATTGTCCACATTCAGTGTTTCATTTGGTACAAAATTCTTGCTCAATATGTAAGATTTTTACCAAAGTATAAAATAAATTTTAGCAGAAGAAATACATTTTTAAGTCTTCCATTCAAATATTTCTCATCAGATGTCTTGAAAATCAGGGGAAAACCTTTGAAATCACATTTTATGTAGTTTCTCCTCTGTCCTCTCAGAAGTATAAGCCTGACCAGCAAGAGGAAATTTTTCAAATCATATTTAATCTTCCTTGCAATCCAACAGGATTTCTTATGTTGTTTAACATAGATACTGATGAGTAGGTTCCTTAAAAAAAAATTCTTCCTGGCATTTATCCTAAAACTAGGATAAATAAGTGGAATATAGTACGGGACAAGAAGAGATTTATAATGTGTATCTACTTTTAACATTGTGAATACCTCCATTAACTAGGACATTGCTCTCCTAATTGCAAACATCTTGAAATCCCATCTGTGTTCCTTTTTGTTTTAATAAGTGCCATTCATCTCCCATCCCTGAGAAAGAATTAGTAACATCCATGAAAATGGCTAGGGTGGACTTAAAACTGAAAAAGTAGTTAAAGCTTGAATGAACAAAACATTGTATGTGGTATACAAGGTAAAAAAAAAAAAAGTTCATGTCTTAGAAAGGATTAAATTTTTGAGAAAGTAAAATACAATACTGTGTATACTTTTTATCACCTGAAAGTTGAAGGAGAAAGTATAGTATTAAGGAGTCTAGTGAAAGCTTCCAATCATATCTTTGCTTTGAATTAATTACCCCAGTTAAGATTATGGTGCTTGTGAACAGTCACAAAATGGACACCTGTCCTAACACTTGTGGTCTGAAATAGAATGAGGTCACTTAATTTGATTTGTCTCTGCTAACTCTTCTTTGCTAGAACTTTTTTTTATCTTGATTTATATGTGCTAGTTTCTCTGCATGTCTGTTTTCTTACCTTTCTTCCACTAACTTCAAGAAAATTGGAAATACAAGGGTAGACATGATGTTTTTACCAGTGACACACAACTTTCTCATTTGCTAGGACAGGTTTTTTGCCCCCATTTCACATAAGAATGAAGGGTAGATGTGACACCATCACCCTTCAGTGCCGTGAATGAGGTTTTGAAATTGAACACAAAATTTCGACCTTGTTGGACTCAGCAAGAATTCTTGTGACTAAAGCATTAGTCCTAAGCTCCAAGGTATTCTTACAAGCAGAAGAAATGATTCTTATTTGTGACATTTAGATTTGTTTTCTGAAATAAATATATAGTATTAGAATAAAATATCTACTTAGAAGGGTATGCCATGTAATTTATGTTGAATGTTAAAACTTCATTTACTGTATGTGTATATTATTTAAATTTATTTTATGATTACTTAAGACATATACCAATAGTAGTGATATTAAATGTGAAAAAAATGTATATCATTAGTTAGCTGATAATATTCCAAATATTTTTGTTTGCTCATTTGCAAATTTATTGGAATTTAATCTGTGGAACAGTTTTCCCAAAATGTAACAGCAGAATAGACAGTTTAATATTCAAACCAGTAGGTTTTTAGTGATAATTTTTTAATTCATGTGAGTGTTTTTGCTGTTTAGATTTTGGCTTTTAAAATATTTAATACCACATTTTTATATAGAGTTTTATGCTTGATTTTTAAAATGGGTTACAGATTGCACACCTGGCACAAATTGAAGATGACAGAGCTGCAGTGGTGATTTCTTGGCATCTGGCGAGTGATATGGATTGTGTTGTCACCCTGACCACTGATGCTGCACGTCGCATCTATGATGAAACCCAAGGTCGTCAGCAGGTGTTGCCCCTTGATTCTGTTTATAAGAAGACTCTTCCAGACTGGAAAAGGTTAGAAAAAGTGGAAGTAATAACTTTTTCTGAAATTTCTTTTTTTATCAAAGAGCTGAATTTAAAAATGATTTCTCTAAAAGATGCCTAAAACAAACTGTGAAGTGACTCAAATTATCTACACTGTTTTATCTTCATCTTCATCACAAATGTGTATACTTCATTAAGATCAGTATTACAGTGTATTTAGTTATATATTCTGGCCATGTTTAATTTGCCAATTAAATGTTATTTGTATATATGACACACACAAATGCAGGCACATGCACACACAAACCCAAAGCAAATTTTTGGTTTTTTGCAACAGCTAGTATGGAATGATTTCATTATCATTAACAATATAAAATTGCTTTATTTGGAGTTAGGGTAAAAATACATGTCTTTTTCCTATTTATATAATGTGAAAATAAGCAGCAATTTAGGTAGAGAGGGTCTCTAGTGGAACGACCAATAGCAAAGTTGAAATGTAAGAGACCATCTAGTTAGGATGTTTTATTCTTATTTTAATATGAATCTAATTTCTTTAAGTAATTATTTCTTCATTTACTTTTCAAAGTATGTTTTTAGGGAATAACCACGCAAACCAATTAGGTATTTTTAATCTAAATTTTAAAATACTTTATGTGTACTCTGATTGTGACTGTTTTTAAAGTTCACTTATAAGACTAGGAAAAAGGGTAACAAAACAAAAAAAAATGAAATGTATAAGAATATTGACCATTAATTTTCTCAGATTTCTAAACAAAGCTTTGTAAGGCCTACAGTTGGATGGGAATAGGGACTTTAAGGCGAATGATAACTCTTTAAGAGTCTACTATGTTATTAAACTAACATTTCATTTTGTAATCTAAAAATAGATTAAGGAAACAATTGGAATTTGAACTCATCTATCTGCTTCTAAAGTTTCTCACCCACCTACTCATCAGTATCTATTTTAAACAACATAAGAAATCCTGTTGGATTGCAATTACTGTGTTGATAAGGGTAATAATACCTTTTGTGAGAATAATTTTCTCTCCAGGAGGGCTTCTCTTATGTCCATAATCCCTGAAGACCAATTTAAGAATCTTCGATTTAGGGAAAGTATGAATTTGGTATTTAGAGCTAATGTTTGCTCTAGAAACTAGTTATCCTCTCTATTTCTGGTATTATACGTCTCATTGGGATTGGGTTAACTAGCTTCTAGAGCCAAGCCTACCCTCCACCACTCCTACCTTCAAGATTTCGTAAAAGCTATAGTATGTGGAAGGGAAAGGTCCTGACACCCCAGTCAGCCTCCATCTCTTGGATTCCATTGTTACCTCCAGGCTTCAGTTGCTCATTACACTGTGTGGGAAGGACAGAGAGCCAGGTACTGAGGTACTCTCCCACTTGTGTCTCAGTCTTGGTCCTTACCCCCTATCCCTCCATTCTGTTGCCCTCTCCCTATGACACAGTCATATCTTTAGCATCCTCTTTTAGGGTCAGCTTTAGAGGGTGCTTTTCTCCTTTCCTTGTCAAACTAAACAGCTAGTTTATATAGATTTTATAAACTAATTGAGGGTAGTACAGAAAAAACTAAGTAGATATTTTTATATGGTAAATACTGTTTTCATTTTAGGGCACTATAGTTAATCATTCAGGAGTTTCACTTGTGGATAAGGAATTGATTAAACGATGACAATAATATGTGATATATGCATGTTTTTCATATTTTGTATTTTTTAATTAAAAAGTTGTGTGTGTTTTAATACTTTTTTAAAATTTCTTTTTATTCAGACCTCTACCTCATTACCGAAATGGAAAATTATTTTTTAGACCCATTGGAGATCCAGTCTTTGCCCGAAATTTGTTAACATTTCCAGATAACGTAGAACATTGTGAAACAGGTAAAGGAAATTGCAGTGGCTTTATATAGATGTTACGTTTGTGATCCACATATATAAATTACTGATTATGGAATTTGTTCTTATTTAATTTATAAGTGATAGTTTTATTAATATTTCTTTTTTTCCTGTTAGAGGAAAGTGTTGAATAAAATCCTAATGTTAGCAGTCTTTTGTAAAAAAAAAAATTGAAATGTGTTCATATTTTAGTATGACCAAAAACAATGTCCTAATTTTAAAAATGTATTTATTGAATGTTTTAGTATTTGGTATGCTGTTAGGAGACACCATTATTTTGGATAATTTGGATGCTGCCAATCATTATAGGAAAGAGGTATGTATTTGAATTCTTTTTTAATTTTAGCTCTAACTATATATTTTTTAATTTAATGTATTAGAGACCTATATAGAAGTAATTTCATTATGATACATGTGCAAATAACTAAGTAACCTATCAAAACCAATTTAAATCCTACATGTTGAAAAGCAACATAAAATTGGGTAAAATATATGAATGAATGGGACCAACATGTAAATTAAAATGAAACGTGGTTTGGGGCTATGAAATTATCAAAGACTCAAAACTGATGTCTGTCATTGATGATGGTATTGGAAAAAAGCTTACACTCAGATAATGTTGGTGGAAATGTAATTTTATGTAGCCTTTGTTTATTAGTTGTTAGAGCTGCCGTAACCAAGTATCACAGACTGGGTAGCTTAAACAATAGAAATTTGTTGTCTCTCAGTTCCGAAGGCTTGAAATCCAATTCAAAGTGTGGACAAGGCTGATGCTTTTTGAGGGCTGTGAGAGAAGGATGTGTTCCAGACCTCTGTCCTTGGCTTGCAGATGGTCGGTCATATTCTTCTGTTCACATCTGTGTGTAACTATGTCCCTTCTTATAAGGATGCAACTCATTGGTTTAGGGGCCAACCTAATTACCATATTTTAACTTGATTACGTCTATAAATACCCTGTTTTCAAATGAGGTCACATTTTGAGGAACTGTGGGTTAGGACTCCAATGTATGAATTTTGAAGGGCACAATTCAACCTATAACACCTTTGAAGGCACATTTTGGCAATATAAATGTTTCAGTCCTCTGTTGTTACATAACAGCACATTTTGGCAATATAAATGTTTCAGTCCTCTGTTGTTACATAACAAACACTCAAAAGTTAGTGGCTTCAAACATAATGACATATTAGTGCTCATATCTCTGTGGGTTTCTCCAAGTAGTGTTAGCTGGTTGCAGTGATGGCTAGTTGCACTTGGGATGGTGGAAGCTGCAGAATGCCTCACTCACACAGCTAGCAATTCGTTGCCATTTGGGAATTCGGCTGGAATAAGCCAGAAGCTGAGCTGGCATAGTCTGCTGGGATTATTATTCTCACACACACCCCAACCCCAGAGTACTGTGAGATAATGCTATTAATATCTTTAAAACCCTTTTGTCTATCTAGAGGATCTAGGAAGCAGTGCCTTAAATCTGAGTTCTTAACAAAGAGACATCCTTGACTTAATTTTGACTCACAGACATTTTACTGGCTGTGCGTTGGATCTCTCCATTTCTTTTTCAAGAACATTTTGTTTGCCGAACAGGCCAGGGATGAAAAACAGTTCTTCTACCCAGCAAGTCCTGGGTTAGAAATATTTCCTTGAAATTAGTTCCTTCCTTAGTTTATCTTCTACTCATACTGGCTAGTTGATTCTGGCTGCTGGCTAGACACTCAGCTGGGACTGTAGACTGGCAGACTTGGATCTCTCCATATGAGCCTCTCCACGTGACTACTTAGGCTTTTTTAAAATGGCATCTGGGTTCCAAAAAGAGGTGTTCCAAGCAGTGAAGGCAGAAGCTGCTGGTCTCTTAAGTCCCAGCCTTGGAAAATACATTTGTTTGGTTGGTCAAAATTTGGCTAGCCCAGATCCAAGTGTGGGGGGTGGGGGGGAGATGGGAATAGACTCTCCCTTCTCCATGAGAGAAGAAGCAAACATTTGCAACAATCTTTAGGCCATCATAGGATATTAAAATAATTTACTTTACGGACATACTCCCACAAGTTTAGGAAGAGAGGTGTACAAGAATATTCATGTGAATATTAAAGAATTTTTAATGGGAAACTTTGGAAACAGTGTAAATGTCCATCAGTCTGGATTAGAGAAATTCACTATAGTAATTTATACAGTTGAGTAGTGTGTAGCTATTAAAAAGAATGTAATAGACTTATAAGTCCTAGCAAGGAAGATGTACAAAACATGTTTTGTGGAAAAGTTGCAAAATTATAACGTATAAGATGATGCCCTTTTAATAAATAAGGTTATGTACTTTAAACAAACTGGAAGAATATGTTGTATAGTTTTAGATACATTAAGAAGGATTATCACTTCTATATTACTTTTAAATTTTGCTTAAAAAAGAAATATACTCTGAAGTAGGGTCTTTCAGAGGGCTATTGTAAAGATTGAATAAAATAGTACTTGTAAAGCATTAAGCAAAAAGCCTAGATAAGGTAAAATTTCAGTAAAGAAAGTTCTCTTTGGATCTGTGATCCGAAGATCTTGAATTCTTTGATACACAAGAAGTAATTAAATTTAATAAGCATTGTATTAGGGGCTTAGAAATGCTGGGTGATAAGCATGTATGGAAAACACAGGTTTTCAAATTATTATAACTGAAAATGAGTAAGAATGTTTGTAATTATATAAGAAAAGTAAACAGTTTAAAATATGAGCCAGTATCTATAAACATTGTATTCTAGAATTGTGGGTACCTTGGAGACTATCTACCCTTGCTTTCTAGATGAAAAACTTTACACTCAAAACAAATTATTAATGTAGGAGAAAAAAAAAACAATGTACCAAACCACACTACTGATTCATGGCAGAACTAGAACTAGTCAGAGCAGTTTTTCTTTGGGTCTAGTTAAGAAGAAATAATAAAAGTATCTTAAATTTAGGAAAGCTAAATTAGTGAGATGATTGAAAATTGTACAGCTAGTTGGGGGTTAGTATTTGGCATCTTCAGAAATGATTCTTGTGAACCTAATAATGGCTATAATATACCAGAAAACAGTTGTGAATGGGGGACTTGCTATATTCTAGTAGTGATTAGCATATTTACATGTTCTGAATTACAGAACAGATACCATACCCATTAAATGTAATGACACCATGGAATCTATTAGAAGATGAGAAACTTACTAGTGAGGATAGAATTAACAGATTGGGTAATAACTAGAAGATTCTTGTTAGTTCAATCAGATATTTGCACACCCACCATGTATTAGACACAGTGGTATGCTATTAAATGTTCAACATCTGGCTGTCTGGGGTGTGTTGTGGTGGGACCCTGGTTGTTTTGCCAGTCCCATGGTGTAAATACTCATATCATGGCTGATTTCCAGCTCCTATGTGCAGTAACTGAATGAGGCATTCAGGAGACCTGGCTCTCATGACCCAGTAAATGCTGCCTCCAGCACACTACTATGCAGAATGCTAATAAAAAAGAAAAGTATTAAATTGTTTTCCTAGAGAATTCATCAATATAAACAAATTGGCCCTCATGTCTGTTTGCAGCCTGCACGCATAATACTTGGATGGTCTGAAAAAAACTCAAGATAAACATTTGGTTTCATATGGTGCTGGACTGATAGTATCCTTATGTATCTGATCAGAGGAAACATAGATGCTCTCTGAATTCACCTTTATCTTAGCACTGAAAAAATTTCCATGTTGAACATAAGACCAAATATTTTTATGTATGTTTAATATAGTTTAAGAAATGAAATTGTTGAAAATGAGGAAAGAGGAAGTCAATTTAAAAATCAAATAGAGCTTCTAAAAATTAAAAAAATAATAATAAATACTCACTGGACAGGTTTAACAGCTTAAGAGAGAATTAGTCAATTTGAAAGTAGGTAAGAAAAATTATCCAAACTGTGGCCCAGAGAGAAGGAATGTAAGAGAGAGGTTGGAAATTTTGGGGATAGAATAAGAAAAATCTCAACAAAAGTCTAATCATAGTAGCAAGAGAAGAGGGAGAAGAAGATCATAGGCAACAATATTTGAAACACTAATGGCTGAAAACTCTAGAACTGATGAAACACACCAATAGATAACTTCAAAAAATGTAATAGAGTATATGTGACAAAAGCAGGTGCAGTACATGTTCCTCATAGTTGGTATAGCACATATTGATTTTTTTGCTTCTAAAATTTTGGATAACTATATAATTCCAACAATTAAATGTTGTTTTAAAGCTCCTCTGAGGAAAAGGTTTTTATGGCATTTCCTTGGTAACATTGTTAGGTTTTAGTAGTCTTTGTTACTGTTTTCTCTTCCTAAATTCTTCATGCCATTTATCCTACTTCAACCCCTTGTTTATTCCACCCCTTACTAATTCCTACAGCAGTTGTGAATAGGTATTTCCTGGAGATGTAGGGCTGTTGTTCACTCACTGAATTTACAAAAGCTGTCATCTTTTTTGTCCTAATAGAGTACTTAGTAGGATAGAATCATAAGATTGGAGATTATTTTGAGCATTGAAAAACTATCCCTAAATATATTGTTTGCAGAATTGTTGTAAAAGGGGGGAGCCAACCTGTCCTTTCTGCCTGAGGCTTATAACTCATATTGTCAATCTGTTAAGAGAGAATAGACAATCTGTAAATTTGAGTGTGTTTGTTATTTAAGATGGTATTAAATCCTTAAAAACATGGCCTGAATCCTGATAATGGATAGTTCGTGAATCTAGTTTGTATTTTTAATGTTCATTTTTAGAAAACATATAAATCCAAACCAAAACTGCGAAAGTAAGATATTGTTTGTTTTACTAAAAGATTAATTTTACCAAAGAATTCATAGGTTTTCTTCAAATAGGCATCTTATTACATTAAAATTTTTTTCTAAGTATCCAATTTGATGGAGAAACATTTGTAAAGTACCCCTAGAATTATATTAAAAGAGTAACTACTAGTTAAGATTTTTCTATTACATGACCTATTATTACTTTAACATTTTTAAAATATCAGGTTTTATTTAATCTTTTAGTTTTATAATTCAGAGACTATTTAACCTTCAATATTAGATCGGTATAGGTATTTTTATGTGTCAAATTATAATCTTCAGTTGTTTTTAATCTATGTATTCTGTATCATTGGGTGGATGTGCCATTTATGTAACTTACTGAAACATGTTTTATGTTTTTCATTATTAAAACAGTGTTTCAGGGCACATTGTTCATATCTGTGATTATTTTTTCAGAATAAATTCTTAGAAGTGGAATTGCTCGGTCATGCATAATGTTAAACTTTTTAACACTTACACATTTTTCCTTTGAGAAGGACTGTCCCAGAGCAGATTCATACAAGAAGACTCTTTCTCCACAGCTCTCCCAACACTCAGTCTTGGGTGTCATGTGGTGTGGTGTATGGTGCATGCATGCGTGTGTGTGTATGTGTTTACATTTTTAGTAGTGAAAATATCTCATTTAAATTCTGCTTCTCTGGTTACCAGTGAACTTAAATATTTTATTTTTTTATATTTCCTAGACCTTTTCGAAAGAACCTTCTTAAAGATCATGAAATACTAAATCTAGTGTCTTTTTTATTCTGTCACTTATCTGAAGAATTTAATTCTTGACTACCTCTACCTACTTTTTTCCAGGACTTAGGTTTTACTACATAATTCTAGTTCCCCCCATCTCTCACATTACTAGCTCTTCTACTTCCCACAACTGAAATCATAGAATTGCCCTTTGAAGATTCAGCCCTATACTTTTCAGTCTGTGTTTTCTTCAGTGTAATATTCTCTCTTTGCTATCCTTGGTCGTCTGGATATTTGTATATAATAGAAGGAAACTGAGCTAGTAATGCTACCTTGATACTGCCGTGGCTTTCAGAAACACGGACTGCTCTGGCTTGTCACTCTCCCTTCCTCTTATCAATCAAGCTGTCCATTTCACTTGTTTTTCATTTGTGCTGTCACTATTCTACTTTAGGCTAACACTTGAGAATTAGTCTAATTCATCTCCCTGCCTCTATTTTTATCCCCCGTGCATCTTACGCACGAGTAGCTTACTAATTTTGTGAAAATACTAGCATGATCATGTCATTTCTAAACTCAGAATCCTTAAATGATTTCCCCTTTCATAGAACAATTGAAATAAGTTTTATAGACTCACTAGTTAATATCTGTTTACTTAAAATAGGTTGTTAAAATTACACACTGTCCTACACTGCTCACCAGAGATGGAGATCGCATTCGAAGTAATGGAAAGTTTGGGGGCCTTCAGAATAAAGCTCCTCCAATGGACAAACTTCGGGGAATGGTATTTGGAGCTCCAGTACCAAAACAGTGTGTGGTCTTAGGGGAACAAATAGGTAGGTTGAATAAGTACTTAAATAACAATTATTCATTTGATTTGAATCCTTTATTTGGCACATGTGTATTGATATTCTAAATGAAAACTTTAACCAGTAACAAATATGAATAAGATGTTTGTTCATGACATGTGACCTTCCTCCCCCATTTTCTCTTCTGTAGGCTGTGTCACCTTGTTTCTAGTCAGCCAGTGTAATTGTTTCTACATCTATGCTCTAAAGTACGTATACAGTTGACCCTTGAACAAAACAAGTTTGAACTGCACTGGTCCAATTATACGTGGGTTTTTTCAGTAAATATACAGTTGGCCCTCCATATCCCCAGATTTCTCATCCATGGATCTAACCAGCCATGAATCAAAAACAGTGTTTTCAATCTGCAATTGGGAATCTGTGGATGTGGAACTGTATGAATTGTTCTACGCCATGTTATATAAGGGACTTGAGCATCTGTGGATTTTGGTGTCCATGGAGGCAGGGGGTTGGGGATTGGTCAGCACCCCAACCCCACTTTGTTCAAGGGTCACCTGTACTTTTCTAAGAGGTCCCATACAGGCCATTACAGAGCCTGTTTGCTCTTAATTTTATATAGTTCTAATATGCTTTGATATCTACTTTTTCAGGAAAAAGTAGTTTATTATTGTTAACTTTTTTTAAATGGTAAATACACATAATATTAAATTTATCATCTTAACCATTTTTAAATGTACAGTTCAGTAGTGTTAAGAACATTCACATTATTTTACAACCAATCTCCAAAAAGTCTTGTCATTTTGCAAAACCGAAACTCTGTACCTGTTAACCAGCAACTCCTCATTCTCCTTTCCCCCAGCCCCTGGAAACCACCATTCTACTTTCTGTCTCTATGAACTTAAATATTTCAGGCATATTATATAAGTGTAATCATATAGTATTTGTCCTTTTGTGACTGGCTTATTTCATTTAGCATGTCTACAAGGTGCATATGTGTTATAGCAAACATCAGAATACCCTTTTTTTTAAGGCTGAATAATATTCTGTTATGTGTATGTACCATATTTTGTTAACTTTTATTAAAGTATAGTATACATAGAGAAACATGTACATTTCATAAACATCCATCTTGATAAATTTTCACAAAATGAACACTGCCCCTGTATTAAGAAATAGAACGTTATCAGCACCACAGATGGTCTCTGGTGCCCTCTTCCAATCATTGCCCAACTACCTCTCCAAAGGACAACAGCCTTCTTAAAACAGCATAGGTTAATTTTGTCCATTTTCATACCTTATGGAAATGGAATCATACAATGCATACTCTTGTGTGTCTTTGTTCATTCAACAATACACATGTAATTATTTCTTTGTGTAAAATATACCACAGTTTATTTCTTTATTCTAGTATTAAGAATTAAGTAGTATCCAGTTTGGGGTTATAACTTCAGCCCCCCAGGCATGTTCAAAGTAGTAGTTGGGAAACATACTGATAAGAAGGTTGCTTTGTATTCTTTTATGAGATGATCATTCAGGTGCAGCTATAAGAGCAGACACAAGAGGGCTCAAGAAAACAAAGTTTATTATACTCACAGGTCCTAGAGACAGGAGGCATCACACATCACACAGGGCGACACGAAAAAATGTGGTCAGGAGACAAGAGACAAGAGGAAGGAGAGTGCTTAGACCACAGCCTTTCTTAGGGTTTTTGCAGCAAAGGCAAGGCAGAAGAAGGGTAAGCAGTTTAGCACTGACTACTCTGAGTAATTTCAATGGGCTTTGGGTTATAGGCATTGTCTCTAGCTAATTTCCTGGTACCTGGCCCTGAGATGATTAAGGCAGTGTGCACAGGACAGATAGAGGAGGTGTTGCTCTGGATTGGGCAGTTGGTATAGTAGAGGCATGTTGGGCCCTTTGCTATCTCCAAGAATTGGCTAGCTCTGGGAGGGACGGTCTCTCCCCAGCCAGAAAAGTTTTTTAAGATGGCAAAACATCATAACATGCAGAAAACTAAGATAATATACATAAAAGGTTCGTACTTCTATTTATGATGGCAGTGAATGCATGCGAAAATCTTCTCTGTAGACAACAAATGAAATCTAAACAAACTGGTAAGAAATGAGAAAAAAACAATTCAGTCAGAGGCAGTGAATCAACATACAAAGCCTCAACTCATCCCTGTAGCACTACAATTTATGACAGTGTTGGCAAACAAAATGAATTGCCTGTAGAACTTTTAAAATACCAGGTGCCATATTGACAGAATTTTCAGTTCATATAGGCATCTGAATGTCACCATAACAGTGAAGCATTATCTATAGATCTTAAGGGAAGAAAAGATTGTAATTAAAGATTTCTGAGCACTAAATATTTTTTTAAAAAATCAAATGAGACAATTTAAGATTACTGATATGGATGGGGTGGCCAGATGGCTCAGTTGGTTAGAGCACGAGCTCTGAACAACAGAATTGCCATTTCAATTCCCACATGAGATGGTGGTGGGCTGTGTCCCCTGCAAGTAAAGACTGAGTATGGTGACTGGACTTGAAGCTAAGCTGCACCCTCCACAACTAAATTGAAGGACAACTGCTTGGAGCTGATGGAACCTGGAGAAAACACACTGTCCCCCAATATTCCCTAATAAAAATTATTTTTAAAAAAGATTACTGATATGGATAAAATACTTTTGGTTGTAAACAAAAACAGCCAGCCCTGGCCACTTTAAGCAAAACAGGAATGTATCGGAAGGAAATTGGAAGAAATCATAGATTCAAAGGAGATTTGAAACAGCCAAGACAGAAACAAGAATGGCTCCGGGACATTCAGCAGCCTTGAAGTCCTTACACCTTCACCCCGAAGTGCGTCTTTTAACAGGACTCAGCTCCTACAACTCCTAGGAAGAGATTTTCCCTCCTGAATGAGCCAGCCAGAATAACAATCAGAACAGAGCTTTGAGGAATTTCCTTGTGTATCATAGGATGTTTGCAGAGAAAAAACAGTTTTCAACTAGACAGTCACCACAAAAAATGTCTGTACTAGCACAGTTAAAAGCAGAGTGCTTGTCTTGTAAATAATTTTGCCTACACGGTGTTTTGCATTATAGTATTTGATATAAGAGCAAATCAGAGCATAAAACAGAATGTAAAAAATTAGTATTTACATATTATAAAATAAGATGATTAGAAATAAGAACTTGAATAACGTAAATACATTGAGTTCCTTCATTAAAAAGCAAAGACATTTAGATTTAAAAAATCTAGCTATATAAAAATAGCTGGCATTTATTGAGTACTTCATATGTTTCAGGAAATATCACAAAGTTTATATGAATAAAGAGAAACTTGTAGAAATTTAAATAACATACCCAAACCTACGTGGTCAGTAAACTAGACAGAAATCTGTATCTAAAGATTGTTTGTATCTCTCCATGACACTGCTTTGTATCTTTACAAGAAATCTACCTTCTAAACAAAATGCTACAAGGTAAACATCTTAAATTAACAAAAATGTAATGTAAACATTAAATAGAAGAAATCTCCAGTAACAGTATTAATGCTAAAATTACTTTCAAGGCAAAGGCACTAAAGGACAAAGATAAATTCATTTTGATAAAGATATATTCTATACTAGAGGTGCAAAAGTTAATAAACTTGATGTATTATAATAAGTTACACAATCAGAATTCTTAAAACTGTTCATAATACAAAGATAGAAACATTGTTATGAGAAACTGTTATTCCATGACAGGTCATTAATCAAAAAAAAAAAAAAAAAAAGGAATTTCCACTTAATAAGTTGTAATACCAGCCATTACCTTTTTAGATATTTATAGAATATGTCACCAAAGTTGGTCGTAATTTCAGTTGATGAAATTGCTTTGCTACTCAGCTGCAGTGAGACTACAAATTATAAAAAGCAAAATTTACTTAGGACATTTTATGACAACATGTAATAGAATTAAAATTAGCTTATTCCTTTCCTCCCAATGGAACTCCAAATAGTAGACATTTAGAAACTATTGTTTCATCAAAAAAGAAAAAGTTTAAGTATTAGAAAGTACAAGAGCATTACAAATTAGACCTAGGAGATACGAAGACATTTGAAATCAAATGTAAACCTACAAGTTTAATGCTTTTATTATTAAATGAGAAAGAAAATAAACTAATCAACTCAAATGGCAGGAGGAAAACTGATTTCAAGAAACAAGTACAACTAATTAGGAAAAAGAAAACCTTTACGTTGAATACATAATTCCTAGAAATGATCTTTGGGCAAAACAAATATAAAAGGAATAATGGCTCCCAGGATATATTCAGACATAGAGATTTCTTAGGTTTGATTTTATATATAAAAATAATAATTTGCCAATAATATATTTGCCAATATATATGATAGTATTTCCAAATAAAATGGGCTAAATTCCAGAAAATTGCAAATGAACAAAATTAAATAAGGCAGAAAATTTATATAGACCATTACCTGAGAAAGTGTTCAAAAAATTAACTCTATCTTACAGGTTTTTTTGTTTGTTTTTAAATATAAATTGTTGCAGAATACAGATAAATAGGGACAATACAGGTTATTTTATGAAACTAGTAACAAACCTATTTCCAAAAATAACACAGAAAAAGAAAACTAATATGTACTATTCTTCAGCTGTGTTCAGGAAGTTCTTGGTACAGTTACATAGAAATAAAAGAGAGCTTAATATTGAAAGAAAGAGTTTATTTAATGTTCCTTTACCTAGTGACTTTGCGCCAGACATGCATGACTTGCTTCTTTTCTTTTTAGTTCCGTAGTCTGTCACTCCTTTAGAGAAAACTTCCCTGATAACCCTATCTAAATAAAATTGGAGAGAAGTACTGGAAGAAGTGAGAAAAAATATTTTACAGTTTTTAAAAGTTCACATAAAATTTTAAAGTACCATGAAAAAATAGAAAAGTAAATAACAGACTAGGGAGAAAGATGCAACATATGGTAGACAGATTATAGTCTTACTACAGAGGGTGCCAAAAATATGTATACCCATTTTAAGAAAGGAAAAAACTATTAAAACTGTAATACTCAGTATATGCTGATAACAAAAGATGAATACGTCACGTTTGATTTCTGCAGTTTTACAAGAGGTGCTCAAAATGGTTACCATCAGTGTAATTTTACTACAGTTTTTTTTTTCTTAAAATGTGTTTACATTTTTTGGTATCCTGTATCAAAAACAACCTTTAAATATCAAGAAATCAAAGATTAATAGAAAAATGAGTAGATAACATGAATAAGCAATTTTCAGTTGAATAGTAGTAGCTAATACTTGAAGGCTTACGTGTGTACCATATACTTTATTAAGCTTTTTATAAACCATCACTGAATGGTTTCATTTACTGCTATTCTCCCCGTTGTACAGATGAGGAAGTTGAGGCTCAGAAAGATTAGATTATTTTCCCAAGTTCAGAACAGTGTAGTTATTTGCACAGTGAGGCAAAAGAGTAGAAATAAAATTGTTTATTTATAGATTACATAATTGAGATAATTTTATTCTCTTTTATTCTTTTCTATTTTTCCAGGTCTGCCGCAATGAACAATGTGTGTCATTTTTATAATCAGAAAAATTTACTAATTGTTTTTTAACACTCATATTCTTTGAACCAGTAATTGACTTTCTAGGAAACATGCCTAAATAAACAATCCTAAATACAGAAATGGCTTTTTTCACTCAGGTGAAGATAACAGCCTTGTTTTTGAAGCAAAACACTAGAAATGTTAAATGTTTTAATTTATAATCTGGGAAATGACTTTTACAATAGTAATATGGAATAGAATATAATGTTAAATGGAAAGTGACTAGAGAATATAAATGCAGGTATCAGACATGTTAAAAATTAAACCTGCAAACTTGTGGACTGAAACAAATGAGATGTAGACCTACTGGGTTTTTCCCCAACTTTCCTTTTTTTCTATATCTGTAGAGATCTTATAAGTAGAAGTACTTTTTAAAAAAATATATTAAAATGAAGTAAGTAGGGACATTGTAGAAGCCAAAATATGGACAGAAGAAAAAGTTAATAGCAACCGAAGAAAGGAAAATCTTTTTTAATAACCAATGAGTAATCAATATGTAGTTTATAATCATGATATCATTAAACTCATTAATACTTTTATTATGTTCATATCTTCCAAATATGTATTATGTAGCAGGCAAGCTTAGACAGTATTTATACTTATTGCATCATGCTTTATTTATTCTAATATTTAATCTCTCAATTATTGCTGTCCATTTATTGGTTTTTTTTGTTGTTTTAAGTAAAGCCATTCTTAATGTTTTTAAAAATACTGACCAAGATTATTTAAGTGCTATGGTTTTGAGGGCAAGGATGTTTTATATTGTTTTAATTTGTGGAAATAAATTGAGTAGCATAGTGCATTCCTATGGACCTACCTATCACCTAGCTACTCTTATTTCAGTTACACCGACCCCCTCACAACTTGCCTCCTTCGTCTTGTCTCTGGGTAGATTATTTTGAAATAAATCAAAGCAGAGATTCTAGTATATTTTTTTCTTAGTTACAAGTGCTTATCAGTTCTTTGCCAATAAAGTTCTTAGAATCATGGAGAATTCAAAAATTTGAAGAGACCTAAATATTTTTAGTAAAGTCTACCTACCTATTCAACTGCTTAAATCGTCCAGTGGAGAGAAAATTGCTTCTGCCTTTCAATTCTTTTGTATTATATTTAGTAGCTTTTCTTATGTGGTCATTCCCCAAGATAAAATGAAATAATCTATTATCTTAATACGTATCATACAGAAATTAATGCGTTGTAATTTGAACTTTCTTTATATGAACTGATTTTTAAAAGTATTTTGCTGTTTTCCTACCGTGTTTCCCTGAAAATAAGACCTAGCCAGACCATCAGCTCTAATGTGTCTTTTAGAGCAAAAATTAATGTAAGACCTGGTCTTATATATTATATTTTACCCAGTCTTATAGTAAAATAAGACCGGGCATTATATTAATTTTTGCTCCAAAAGGCACATTAGAGCTGATGATCCGGCTAGGTCTTATTTTTGGGGAAACATGGTAGTAAAGCTTCATCAGTTAGTTCTTTTTTCAGATAATTGAAAAGTTCAGACAACATACCATATAAAAAGGTCTAAAATCATTTATATACGGAAGTGAATGTGAATTTTGAATTTTTCTCTTTGGCAAAATTAAATGAGTTAGGAAAGAATTTTGTAGACACCATGGTAAATAGAAGTTACATTTCATATACAAAAAATTAGAGGCATGTTTTAAATTAAGCTGCTACTGTCCCTTTTATGCATAAGATATGAAACCTGTTAGTGCTGCATTTAATGGGAAATATTTCATATTCTTTGCGCTTATAAATAACAAGACTAATGTTATTTAAAGCATTTGAGTATACTCCTTTCTTGAGTATTTAAAAGGTAAAAGAACCTTACAACTAACTTATTATATTAAAAAATAGGATTTAAAGCCTTAATGATATGAAGTTTTATGTTGTCTTGTGAAGAATGGCAGCATCGCTGACATGAGTCTGGACGTGACTCTAACTCATTCACATATAAAATAAGTATTATTTTATGTGCATAGAAAATATTTCTTTACTCTGAAATTGGAAGTACTACTAGACCAGAAAAGAAGCCTTTTTTCTAGATACCTTTAAGAGGTCCTCACAAGTCATAAAGAATTAAGGAACATGAGGATCTTGTAATCACGCAGTTACATATATAGAATTGGTATTTAAATATATAAATATATTCATAGACATACACAGATATGCGTGTGTGTCTATTTGCACACTCTGGAGGTAGATTCCCAGAATGTTTGGGTGTTTATATGTCCACTGCTATGAATATTGATCATCTTTGTGTGGCACTACAACCATTTAGAATATAACCATTTAAAACTGTATAAATTTTTGGCCCATGGACTAGTTTGCTGATCTCTGGACTAGAGTATAGTCACTGTATTTAATATTTAGTATCTAGTAAATGATACAGGCAGGCTATAAGTAGTCGCAAATTTGAATAATACAATACATTTTTAAACAAGCAATTTAAGGATAATTAAGGTTTTTGAAATTTAAGTATTTTATCAAAAGTGTGTTTTTGAAGGCTATGTTTAAAATAATGGTCATCATATCTGTTAGAAGCAGTGATTTTTTTTACAGTAGTATATTTAATGCATTTGCACCCCCTAAATTTGTCTATGTGGAATTAGATTGAATACTGAATATCAAACAGGAGGTCAATCCTGACTGAGCAATTGATCCCATTCACAGAATACTTTTATGATATCAGTAGTTTTACTCAAATGTCTGGTTTCTTTGCAGATCTTCTTCAACAGTATCGTAATGCTGTAGACAAGTTGAACGATCTGTCTAAGGACCTTAACAATCAATTAGAGTATCTTCAGTCTCCTGAAATGAAGAAGAAAAAACAAGAACTTGATGAACGAGAGAAAAATCTGAAACTAATAGAACAAAAACTAGGTATGTGCTTACTTTTTCCAATGTCCACTTTCTCTACATGAAGGTAAATACTTATGATTAAAGAGGTTCAACTACAAGAAGAAAGAATGTGAATAATCCAGAACTTAAATCAACAGACACTCTTGACCTTGAAGTCATATGGTGTTGGTAAACTGTTCTGTCACCAAGAGTAGTAAGACTCACTCAGTGTTATTTATTTATTCTATTTCTATAAATTAAGATGTATTTGCTTTACTTGCTTATAATAATTCCAGTCTTTTTTCTTTTTTTTAGCTTCAGGTGTACAAAACAATGTAATAGACATTTATCATTTATATCCCTCACACAGTGATAACCTCCCTCCCCCCATCTACTACCCTTCTGACATCACACACAGCCATTACATTTCCACTGTCTCTATTCCTAATGCTGTACTCCGCTTCTTGTAACTATATATATATAAATTGTAGTTGACATTCATTACTGTTCAGCTTCAGCTTCAGGTGTACAGTGCAGTGATCAGGCATCTACATCGTCCCTGAGGTGGTCTCCCTAAGGAGACAAGTGTCCATCGGATACCCTACAAAATCTTTACGTTATTGATTACATTCCCCAAAATGACTTTCGTATCCCCGTGGCAATCTTGTGGTTACCAATTGTGCTTTCTAATGCCAGTCTTTTAAAAGTTAATTTTCTACATTTTTTATCTTTACAGGTATGACTCCCACACATAAGTGTAATGATTCATTGCGTCATCCAACAAAGGTTGAAATAACAGATTGTCCAATTCCTCCTAAAAGAATGAGAAGAGAAGCTACAAGACAAAATAGGTGAGTCTGTTTATGACCTGAGTGTTATCATTGGTTAGTTTATCAAAGCTCCTGGCTCATCATACTTCAAAAAAATAGCATGAGTTTTATTTCTAATTTGCCCCTTGAGCCAGAATGGGTTTTTGTTGTTGTTATTGTTTTTTGTTTGTTTTTTAATTTAAGTGATGGATAGTGAAGGAAGACATAATCATTATATTCTTCTAGGATAATAAATTATTTTTGCTAATTATTTGAAAACATTAATAGTTTATTTTTATGTTATGTTAAAATTTAATGTTAAGATTTAAATTGCTCTTCTGTTGTTTGGTTTATATTATGAATACACTGCATTCTGCTTCATTGGATCAGCAACTTGATAAGTATAGAATATGCAAAACCATTTGTACATTACCTGTTTTAAAATTGCTTATAACGTTTGGTTTACCATTCAGATAGCTCACCAAAAAAGCAACAAAGCTGTCTGTTGTTTACCTAACTCCATGGTAAGAAAACTTTCCTTTTTAGATTAGATATTAGGAAGGCCATCCCACAGAAGCATACCATGATACTAGGGTTTCTTGTACATTATCTCAAAAAGTTTAAATATAGACTTGGCCTGTTAAGTGTCTCACATTGACCTTAGGAGAGTTCCTTTGAGACTGTGATGTTTGCAATTGGTATATTCCGTACCCTGTCCATCTACATAGTCTACATTTATACAGTAACTGTTTGAATGCTCATTTTATGCTGTATGTTGCTGAGTGAGTAAAAGTGGGATGGTTCTCCCACACACACACAGCGCTCTACAGTCCTGTGCAGAAGGACAATTCAAAGAAGTAAAAATTTTTCTGTATATAAACATGTTAATTTTATTATCTAATCTAAACATGTTAATGTTAATTTCTATGAAAGAAAAATGGATGAAGTGATATAAAATAATGGGGTAACTATATTGGTTGTCCAGAAAGATGCATTTTAGCAGAGAAGTGAAGGATGAGAAGAAACCAGCCATATAGGGATTGGTTTCAGTTAGCGAAAATAGATGTGAAAGCTCTGGGAAAAATAAGTGTGGCATGTTTGAGGAACTGAAAAGAAGATGCTTGTGTAGCTAAAGATGTTTGTGATGCTTATGTAGCCTCATGGTGGGCAAGAGGGAGAGAGTTCCAAGATGTGTTTGGAGAGGTAGGTGGAAGCCAAATTATGTCCCCTCCCCCTTGAAAATCATGTTCCAAAAAATTGTAGGATAAAAATTTTTTATGTTCTAAGTCCATTGACATCTTTTAAGTACCATGTTTCCCTGAAACTAAGACCTACCTGGACCATCAGCTCTAATGCGTCTTTTGGGACAAAAATTAATATAAGACATGGTCTTATTTTAATATAATATAGGACCAGGTATAATATAATATAATGTAATATAATGTAATGTAATATAATACTGGGTCTTATATAAGACTGGGTATAATATATAACATAATATAACACCAGGTCTTAATTAATTTTTGCTCCAAAAGACACGTTAGAGCTGATGGTCCGGCTAGGTCTTATTTTCAGGGAAACACAGTACTTAACATTAGCTGCTAGCAGGAGGGAACAGTGTGTTGGAATAGCTGCCTTTAAAGTAAATTATTAGGGAGAACTACTAAAATGATAATGAGATTATAAGAATACAGTAGTCATGAGTATGAGGTGTTTCCACACACTGGGCATGTAAATGAGTTGTGTTTATACAGTATATAGAAACTATTAAGTTGACCATTGAAAGTGTATTGGGACAGTTTAGCATCAGGAAAAGTATTTGCAGTGGATTTAAACACATAATTTTTAAAATTAAGTTCAAAATGATGCAAGAAAATCTTTACTGATCATCAATGGCAGTTGCTAGGGCACTGCCTCATTACTGTAAAAATTGATGTATTCTTCTAGAAAAGACATGTGTTCTGTCTTATATGAACTATCTTCCCAATAGTTGGAAAAAAACCTTTATAGAAGTTCTTTTTAAAGTTCTTTATGTAAGAATAAAATACAATAGGCATGATAAAATCACATCACAATTTTTTTGCCCTGATAAAATTATAGATCTAGACAAAAATATAATCAGTGGATACCCAAGATTAGGTAGAAAGTAGATGAGTAAGCTTAATGGAAAGATCAAATTTACACACCTAAACCTGTCATGTCCTGTGCTATGAGGGTTGTGGGGAACAGTTTGTGGGGAGCGAGGAGGGCGTGGCAGGGTTAAGAAAAGACGGTAGCCATGAATAGAGTTTAAACGGTGCCTAGGGACCTGCAGCCTCAAGGACTGGGCTGGGTGCCTAATCGGGCCTAGCATAGCTTTTATTAGTTAGGTGGGGAAGAAAAGGAGATAAAGCTTGTCAATCTCAAGATCTGTAAATCCCACACATCATAATAGGAAACTGATTCAAGCCAATCACCCTTGCCTGCAGGCAGCTGAACAGTAAGTCTCAGGATGTATGTACTTCCCCAAGGGACAAAACTTATATGCATATGAATAGATGGAGAGCCCATCATTGAATCACTTCCCTTGCAGGTTGTGGGAAGAAATGCAGCCATGGAGGCAGAGGCTCTCCTTAGCCGGGGGAGGGTGGGGGGCTGTACCCACCTTTGCGAACCTTGTGTGTTCTCCTGTTGATCCCCACTCAACTGGGCCTGGCTTGAGTTGTCCACCCTCACCCCGTGGGGAATCTTACTCGTCATTGGCTGACCAGCCATCTTTTTGGGACCAAACAGGGCAACATAAGTTGCAAACACAAAGGTGAAGCAAAGTCCCTGAAAGGATCCGTCTCACAGACTCTCCTTTCTTTGGGGGCAGGTACAAGGAGACAGACGGGTAGGCTGCTGCGTGGCAATATCAACCCACTCATCAGTCTTAGCAACACTAAAAGCAGGACATTTACTATAATGTGATTCAGTAGGAGGTAACCTAAATCTAATGAAGCTTCTAGTCAGCCTTCCTCAACTGGGAGTCTGTAGAAGAATTAAGCCCTGCGGAAAACTAAGTGACTGTTTTCCCTAGGATGGTATATAGCTGGTAACAGTCTAGATGCATACATAAGAAGGAGGTTAATTCATTGCATCTATACTTTGCATAGATACCTTAGGCATTAGAGCTGAAATCTCTCACAAATTTGAGAAGGGCTCAATTTAACCAAGTGCACAGGAAAAAAGGAGAATTTAGGGATGAGTTAAATGATGCCATTAGGAAACAATCAGCCAAATCCAAAATGTCAAGACCTTGTATAGGAAAAATGATTGGCTTTGTTAATAAATCAATGACATAAAAGAAGGATAGGGAGAAAGATAAACTGTTGTAGAATAAAAATGATTGAAAGATGTAACAATCAAATGCAGTGTGTAAACCTTTTTTGGATCTGGATTCGAATCTTTAAAATGACAACTTTTTAAAAATTTGGAGGAATTTTAATATCATCTGGATATTAGATATATTAAGAAATTAATTGTGTGTATAACATTATAGTACTTACATTAAAATAAATACACATATATGGTTAGAAATGCGTACTGAGGTATGTATCAGTTAAGTGACTTGATGTCTGGGATATATTCTGAAATACTGCAGGAGGGGAAAAGCATGACAGATTGGACAGAATGTTACAATTACTGAAGCTTTTTTATGTAGTCTTGCCACAATTTTTAAAGAAGTGTTTTATTAAAGATGGAGAGGATTTTCCAGTTTCCTAAGAGACCATTGAAGAAATTCCTGCTGAGCAGTTTTAAAGTACATATAATTGAAGGTCACACAGTGGCCCAAGGCCTTACAATAGCACTACTACAGATGTCACTGATTTGGATCTTATTAATTGTTTGTAGCAATTCAGAGCCTGGCATGGGCTAAAGTTTATTTTTCAGTTTATCATTATGTTGTTAGTATTATTACTATCATTTACAAAGTCAACATGTTTATAAATCAAATGGTAAAGCTTGTGTTGTACTGTAAAGTGAGCCATACATGCAAATTAAAAATTTCTAGGAGCCATATTGAAAAAGTAACAGTGAGATTAATTTTAATAATAGATTTTATTGAATCCACTTATACAAAATGTTATCATTATAACATGTAAACAGCATGAAAAATTATTAATAAGGTATTTAAAAAAATTTTTTTCATACAAAGTCTTCGAAATTCTGAAGACAGCAAGTCTGTATTAGGGCTAGCTACATTGCAAGTGTTCTGGAGCCACACTTGGTAGTGGCTACCGAATTGGACAGCAAAGTATAGAAAGAGCTTATGATGATGATATCTTGCTCGTATCCTGTGCGTCCTCACCTTATCCCATTCCCTGCAGGCAACCTTTATTTTATTTTAACGTTTAGTTTTATTCTGTTGTTGCATACGTTTTTTATACATATACACACTCACGTCTGTCTTGTTTTATCAGCTTTCAGACAGTACAGCTCACCCAACCCCTTAGTGTGGAGGTCTCTCTTGCCTGGCCCACCTAATGACGTTTGGACTGAGTTGTTCTGAATTATTTTAGAATTTTTTCTCTAGCGTGATTTTTAGTTATACTCTATCCTACAATGCATGTTACGGATACCACGACCAGAAAGAAGCCAAGCGGCACTCAGAGAGTTAGAAGAGTCAGCTTTATGACGCCAGAGGGTTCAGCGGGATCCTTCCCAAAAGACTGAGCCCCTAGCAAGGTTTTGAGCAGGTTTTTATGGGTTGGGGAGTTCCTTGACTTGGGGAAAGGGTAGGTGTCGTCTGGTGATTGGCTCGGAGTGTGGCTTGAAGGCAGTGTTGAGGAAGTGGGCTGGGGCTTAGGCTGGGGACTTCTCTTCCGCTGGGGCCACCATTTTAGCTCAGTTCCATGTGGCAGGGAACCATCTTAGGTCAGTTTCTCCATCACAACAACCTTGTCTTCCGTGTTTTTTTCATAGGTAGAAGGCAATAAACCACAGGCATTATAATGGCTATGTAAATATTTAGTACTAGGCAGAGTTGTGTGCTAGGATTACATTTCCTTCTCTGTAGGGTTCTAGGTCACCAGTCAGTGTTCCAAACATACGGATCAAATAAATCTACCATACTGTATCAGCTTAAAATCATGTTAAATTTTAATCCAATTCTTATTCAGACTGTTTCTTAAATGTTGTTAATTTTTCTGGAGTTCCTAATTGCATTTCTTTTTTATTTCACTAATTATTTTGATCACATACTCTAACTTCTGCTCCAGTGACTAGTAACTACTGTAGACCTCTTGGGTCTTCTTGCCTACTCTGTTGGGTTGAATCCACTGTGTCTTGGATTCCTTGTCTTTCTCTCATAACTTTCTTAGGAAACGTGTAAAAAGAAATTTGGAGTCCTTGCATGTCTGAAAATGTCTTCATTCTGCCTTCACATTTGAATGAAGTTTTCTGGGGATAATAGGAAAGAAACAAGGCTGGAATATATTAAAGGAGGAGGGACTGGGAAATAGTCTAGAGACAGTGGCAGACAGTCTGCCAGATGGAACCCAGAGACAGTAGACTCAGAGAAGTCCTGTCCGAAAGAAGAGGGATGAGAGAAAACTGGAAAAGATGAGGAAACCACAGCTCGAATATACCAAATTTTCAAAGCAAAACTTTGAAAGCTTTGTTCCCTTGTTTCTAGGCAATACAACTCCCGCATGGAATTAGATAACAATGACAATTAGTTACTTAAATGTTGATATATTATTGGCTTCAGGTATAGTTGGTGACACCCTAAAGTTTTGTCTAATGCTGATATCTAGGACGCTAGCAACCTGACATTTGGCTCTCCAGCCACACACTTAAAGCAAAGCCTGCTGGCCCACTGACCCTGCTCTTAAAATTACTTAAAATCTCTTGTCCCACTTAAAATTTCCACTCAGAGAGGAGACTTGATGGGAAAATAGTTCTGTTTTTTGTAACAGGAGAAGAAATCCAGGCCAGCAACACAGTCCTCTTTCTTAAATTTAATTGTACAACCAAGAATCATGCATGCAGGTGGGGGAGGGGGATCAACAACGTGAGAGAAAATCCAAGATAATTAGCAAAACCAACCCTAGAAGATAATTCAACCAAATTCCTTTCAAAGTTCATAATTCTTAATTGGATTGTAGAAGTTACGTTTATGAAACTGAAGGGGTATTAGGAGGAACATACAGACAGGACAAGATTACAGATTACAAATACTGTTCCTGAAATAAAAAATTCAAAACACTAAAATTAAAGAAACTTCCCAAGAAAACAGAAAAAATTTGTGAAGACAAAGGAGGAGACTTGGAGAACCAATTCAGACTATTAGGAGTTCTAGAAAGAAGAAAATGAAGAAGAAAAAATATGTGGAAGAGAATTTCCCAGGGTTAATGAAAGGGCCCTTGAACGCCCAGCACAGTGACAGACAAAAGAGGCCCCAAGATAATTCATAATAAAATTTTACAATATCAAGGAAAGGTGGAAGAGTGTAAATGTTTTCCGAGAACAAAGAAAATGATATTGTCAATGCAGATTTTGGTACACACAAAACAAGTTGCCAAAAAGTTACCCATTGTTGAGCTTTGTGTTGTCAGTGTGAGAAGTTTTAGGTTGAAAATTTGGTATAGTCTAGCCTATGGCTTCCTCCCCTTTTGCATCCTGTTTATCTTTGGGAAATTTAAAGTCACTTTAAATTTTCATTTAAAATGTAAATTTCTTAAGTTTCTATTTAAAGTTTAAATGACTGTTTAATTAGTAATTTCCTCATTTCCAATCTCTGCCTATATTCCATGAATCTTGAACTACTAATCCTCACACTATCTCAAAAACACTAGAGCATTTGACATTAAAGTATCTTAACAGTACTGAAATAATGGTTTATTTTATCTATACAATCAGGAATAAATTTAACAGTAGGAAATAGCAACGTAATGTATGCGTGCATGTATGTTTATATGTTTTTGTTTATATTGTATATATATTACATATATATTGTAAACTTTCATAAAGATTACATAACCATATTTCATCAACTCTAAGATGTCATTAATTATAAGAAACACTATTAGTTCATGAAACATTTTAAAGAAAAACTACAAATTAACTCATGACATTAAAAGGTAGATTTCACAGATGTTAAATGTGGAAAAACGTGGGTCTTAAGATCAACAAAATATGCTTAGCAATGCGTGATACTACGCAGTAGACTCATTTTCTTCAATAGAGACTTCCATTTTCTAATTCATTTTCTACTTATAAAGATTCCAGTTAGCTCTTTATCAAAAATGTGCATTTTCTATTTGGAGATAGAAGTTCAGGGAACTATGATTAGAAATAAAGTATCTAGATATATATGAGTAAAAATACCTGCGTAGATATACCAAGGTATTCACTATGCTCATCTCCATGTGAATGGAATTATGAATATTTAAAAATGTTTTTTCTTTCGCTTTTATTTTATAACATTTTTGTAATAAGCATTATAATTCCTGTTAATTTTTCAAAGGAGAATGGGGAAAAATAAACGAAACTCTTCAGATTTGGGATCTGAAATATACCATTTTAAAGAACTGTGATACAAATTACTTACCCCTTTTTCTACATATGTTTACTGCTTTTATTTTGAGGCTTTCTGGGGTTTTTTTTATTGGGAGGGGGCATACATGTGAAAGAACTGATTATATACAAGGATTTGATTAAATGTTTATACTGAGAGTTATCATAATTAATGGAACATAATTACATTGGATATTTCACCATACAGGTCTGATGAGGGACTTTGAGAAAGGAAAACTTTGACACATATATTTTATTATGTTTTTTTCCCACTATGACCAGGACTATAACCAAAATGGATGTGTGAAAGTTGACAGAGAAGAGGGAGGGGACCATTGGTCTCAGTAAGAATGCCCTGCCTTCTGCAGCTCTGTTTCAGAAGACCAAGAAGTGACTTTTACCAGACTGAATATTTCTGGGGATGATACAGGAATCTGGGCATTCATTTCCATGTCAATCCAGATGGGACTGGGGGCAACCATTCAATTTTATGAATCTCACTGGATAAAATGGATTTACTGTAATTATTCCAGTCATCATGCCGTTTGCTTATCAGTCATTATCTTGCAAATGTGTCAGAGGAAAATGTGCAAATATGGCAGTGACTGTAAAACTGGCACATAGCATTTATTAATCCTGAAGAAAACTGTATGTACTATTTTTCATTATGATTATTATGGATATGCTAGAACTATTTCTTGGAAACAAACCTTTTTACTACTATTGTGTGAATTTATTTAACAAAACTGTTTTGTGTGTTGTGTCTAAGGAAAGTTCCAGAGGTTAGGTATTTAATTGTAAATATGTGAGGAAATTCTTAATGAAGAATTCAAAATAAAAGAAAAAGCACAGGTATCTGGGAATTCAAATGTTAAAATACATGGGAAAATATTAAATTGATGAGTGAACTTGTGACAGCAGTAGCATTTTAAATTTCTAAAGACTTATCCTGTATGTATATAAAATATGCAGCAGCATCATTTTTTATAAGTATTGTTTGACTATATGCGTGTTAGATTACATAGTCTCAGCCTTAATTCTACATTTACATTACTTTGTAATTTTTTTATTACTATTTTTAAAGGGTTAAAGAAGTTGTACACTTCCGCATTAATGCAATTACGGTCTGTTAGAAGGTTGCTCAAAAACATTTGAATTGCGTATTAATTCAAGCTAACATATGTCAATATATATATATATGTCTTTGTGTAAGTCCAGTCGTATTGATCTGTGAAGTTACTTTGTAAGGAAATCCTTTTGGTACAGTTTTGTGTCCCAAGAAAATGTGTGTGTTTTTTAATCCTTTCTGAATGTTACAGTGAGGTTAATAAAAATGATTTTGTTTTCCTATTGAATAAATGTGTTTTCTTTTTTTTAATTGAAAGCTCCATAAAAGTTACCTTGTTAAAAACTATTATGATGTTAGTCTATCTTTATAACTGGAAGTCATTTAACTGTTTGCTTGAAGAAAGAAACAAAAAATGATAATAAAATTATCTAAAGGAAAGATTCCATTCCTTTTAAATGAAACTTGTCCTTATTAGATAAATACTAGTGCTAAAAAGATACAAGTTCCATCTTGTATATTTTTTATGCTTTTGATTCTATGATATGGTTACTTACAATCATTCTGAGTGAGATTAATTCAGTTATATTTTTAGCATATGATTTTCAAATATTTTTTAGTAAAATATTTGAATTTGTTTCATTTTTATACTGTTAAAATGATTTCAGGGGGATCCCCCATTCCGGACCCCCTCCCGCTCGGGAGCTGCAACCTCTTCTCCTGCCTCTAATAAACTATCCTCTTTTAAAAAAAAAAAAAAATGATTTCAGTTATATCTGCTAGGCATTTTCATGGATTCATCTCTTTTCCTTCGTGGTTATGTAATTATAAACTAACTTACAGATGTTAATTTAAGATATTTTATTTTGCATGTCTGTTGAACAGATAGCACCTCTTTTGACTTCAAAAAGAGGTTGCTACTTTTTAGCATGTACAGTCATCCCTCAGTATCCACATGGGATTGGTTACAGGACTCCCTGCTGATACCAAATTTGAGACTCTTTAAGTCTCTCATATAAGATGACATAGTATTTGCACATAACCTACACATGTCCTCTTTATACTTTAAATCATCTCTAGATTACGTATAATACCTAATACAATGTAAATGCTATGTAAATTGTTGTTATACTGTATTTTAGGGAATAATGACAAGACAAAAAGTCTGTGCATGTTCCATACAGATGCATCTGTCATAGGCTTAACTACATGTCAGCAACAACATAAATTTATATAGACTTTAAAATGAAAAATGTTATTAGAGATACAGTGGGGACATTTTATATATATAATGATAAAGGAGTCAATCCATCAGGAAAATATGAAAATTATAAATATATGTGCACCTAATAACAGAGCACCAAAATATATGAAGCACAAATTGATGGAACTGAAGAAAATTCAACAATAATAGGTGGAGACTGTATAGCCCATTTTCATTTAAAAAATTTTTTCAATTATAGTTCACATACAATACATTAGTTTCAGGGGTAAAACATAATGATTAAACATTTATATAATTTACAAAATGACCATCCTGATATGTCCACTATGCATCCGACACCATACAGTTATTACAATGTCATTGACTATATTCCCTATGCTATAGTTTACATCCTGTGACTGTTTTAACTGGCAATTTGTACAGCTTAATCCCTACCCCTTTTACACCCTTTCCCCCAACCTCCCTTCCCTCTCGCAAACCATTAATTTGTTCTCTGTTATCTATGTGTTTGCTTCTGTTTTGTTTGTTCATTTATTTTGTTTTTTAGATTCCACATATAAGTGAAATCATATGACGTTTTTCTTTCTCCGACTTACTTCACTTAGCATAATATCCTCTAGGTCCATATGTGTTGTCGCAAATGGCAAGATTTCATTATTTTTTTATGGCTGAGTAATATTCCATTGTATACATGTACCACCTCTTCTTTATTAAATGGATTGATGGGCATTTAAGTTGCTTCCATATCTTGGCTATTGTAAAGAACGCTGCAGTGAATGTAGGGATGCTTATATTTTTCAAACTAGTGTTTTGGATTTCTTTAGTTAAATACCCAGAAGCGGAATTGCTGGGTCATAATGTAGTACTATTTTTAATTTTTTTTTGGAATCTCCATATGGTTTTCCATAGTGACTACACCAACTTACAGTCCCACCAACAGTGCATGAGGGTTCCCTTTTCTTCATAACCTCACCAACATTTGATGTTTGTTGATTTATTGATGATAGCCATTATGACAGGTACGAGGTGATATCTCATTGTGGTTTTAATTTGCATTTCCCTGATGATTAGCGATGTTGAGCATCTTTTAAAATGTCTGTTGGGTATCTGTATGTCCTCTTTGAAGAAATGTCTATTCAGGTCTTCTGCCCATTATTTACTTGGTTTATTTTTTCGATCTTAAATTGTATGAGAAGAGTTTCTTATATATTTTGGATATTAACCCCTTTTGGATATTAACCCCTTTGGATGTATAATTAGTGATTATCTTCTCCCATTCAGTAGGTTGTCTTTTCATTTTGTTGATGGTTCTCTTCACTGCAAAAACTTAGTTTGATGTAGTCCCATTTGTTTATTTTTTCTTTTGTTTCCATATGTGAGGAGACAGATCCAAAAAAATGTTACGAAGAGTGATGTCAAAGGGCTTACTGCCTTTGTTTTATCAGTTTTATGGTTTGAGTTTTATGGTTTCAGCTCTTACATTTAAGTCTTTAATCCACTTTGAGTTTATTCTTGTGAGTGTAAGAAAGTGAGAAAGTGATCCAGTTTCATTATTTTTGCGTGTGTTTGTCCAGTTTTCCCAACACCATTTATTGAAGAGACTGTCTTTACCCCATTGTATATTCTTGCTTTTTTGTCATAGATTAATTGACCACATAAGCATGGGTTTATTTCTGGGCTTAAAGAAAGTTTGTTCCTGATCTTAAAAAGTTTTCAGCTTTTAACTTTTGAGTGTGATGTTAGCTGTGGGTTTGTCACATAATAGCCTTTATTATGTAGAGGTATGCTCTTCTATCCTTGCTTTGCTGAGAGTTATCATAAATGGATATTGGATTGTGTTGGATCCTTTTTCTGCATCTATTGATATGATCATGTGATTTTTAGCCTTCATTTTGTTTATGTAGTGTATCACATTGATTTATGGATATTGAACCAACCTTGCATACCAGGAATGAATCTTACTTGAAGATGGTGTACTCGTGTAATCTTTTTAATGTATTGCTGACTGTGGTTTGCTATTATTTCGTTTAGGAGTTTTGCATCTATGCTCATCAGGGATATTGGCCCATAATATTCTCTCTCTCTTTTTCTTTCTTTTGTAGTGTCTAGTGTCTTTGGTTTTGGTATCAGGTATACCCCATTTTCTATAATAGAACAAGTAGACATAAAACTAACAACACGATAGAAGACTTAAAGACTACTATAAGCCAACTTGGTTTAACAGACATATAAAACATTCTACCCAATAACAACAATAGTATACATTCTTCTCAAGCACACGTGGAATGTTCTCCAGGATAGCCCATAGACGAGGCCATAAAATAAACCTCAACAAATTTAAAGGACAGATATAATACAAAGTATGTTCTCTGATCACAATGCAGTCAAATTAGAAATAACAGGGAAACTTTGGGAAACTCACAAATGTGTAGAAATTAAACAATATATTCCTAGATAACCAGTGAGTCATAGAGGAAATGAAAGAGAATTAAGAAAATACTTTTATGTGAGTGAGGACAACATACCAAGAGTTAATGGGATGCATCTAAAGTAGTGCTTACAGAGAAATATAGCTGTAAATGACCATATTAAGAAGAAAGATCTCAAATGAACAACCTTTCACCTTAAGACACTGGGAAACAGGAGAAAACTAAAGGTAAAATAAGTAGAAGGAGGAAAATAAAGATTAGGGTGGAAATGACCAGAATGAAATAGAGACTAGATACACAAGAGACAAAAAGCAATAAAAACAGAAGTTGGTTTTTTGCAAAAAAAAAAAAATCAGCAAAATTGACAACCGTTTAGTTAGACCAAGAAAAAAAGAATACTTTAGAATAGAGAATATACTAGAATTAGAAGTAAAAGAGGTACATTGCTACTAACCTTACATAAATAAAAAAGATTATAAAACAATACAATGAATAGTTATATGTGAACAGATTAGACAGATGAAATGGACAAATTCCTAGAAAGACATGAACTGACTCAAGAAGAAATTTACAACCTGAATAGACCTATAACAAGTGAAGAGATTGAATTAGTAGTAACAAAGAAAAACTACCCAGAAAGAAAAGCCTAGGCCCAGAAGTTACCACTGAATCCTACCAAACTTTTAAGAAATTAATACCAATTCTTCACAAACTCGTCCAAAAAAAATTAGAGGGAATACTTCCCATCTCATTCTATTAGGCCAATAGTACCTAGATAACCAAATCCAAAGACATCATAAGAAAACTACAGACCATTATCTCTTATGAACATGAATGTAAAAATCCTCAGCAAAATACTAGTAAAACAAATTTATCAACATATAAAAAGAATTATACACCCTTACCAAGTAGGATTTATTCCCAGAATGTAAGATTGGCTTAACATCTGAAAATCAACTGAGGTAATTAATGCATTACATCAGTAAATCTTTTTTTTAAAGATTTTATTGGGGAAGGGGAACAGGACTTTATTGGGGAACAGTTTCTACTTCCAGGGCTTTTTCCAAGTTAAGTTGTTGTCCTTTCAATCTTAGTTGTGGAGGGCGCAGCTCAGCTCCAAGTCCAGTTGCTGTTGTTAGTTGCAGGGGTGTAGCCCACCATCCCTTGCGGGAGTCGAGGAATCAAACGGGCAGCCTTGTGGTTGAGAGCCCACTGACCCAGGTGGGAATCGAACTGGCAGCCTTCGGTGTTAGGAGCACGGAGCTCCAACCACCTGAGCCACCAGGCCGGCCCTAGAATTTTTTTTTTAATCACATGATCTTGTGCATAGATGCAAAAACATTTAACAACATCAAACCCCTTTTCAAAACGAAAAACACACTAGTAATAGAAGGGCATTTCTTCAACCAGATAAAGTTCATCTATGAAAAAACCAGAGCTTAATGATGAAACTGGATTCTTTTTCTCTAAGATTAGGAACAAGACAAGGATGTCTGCTCTTGCCACTTTCACTCAGCAGTATACTAAAGGTACTAACCTCTAGGTTCTAGGCAAGAAAAAGAAATAAAAGTCACCCAGATTAGAAAGGAAGGGGTACTATATGTATATGACATAATCTTGTACATAGGCAACCCTAAAAATATTTCACTAAAAACCCATTAGAACTAATAAATCAGTTCAGCAAGTTTGCAGATACAAGATCAATATACAAAATCTGTTATATCTCTATATACTTGCAATGAACAATCCAAAAATGAAATTAAGAAAATCTTATTCACAATAGCATCAAAAAAGAATTAAATACTTAGGAATACATTTAACAAAAGAAGTACAAAATTTGTACTCTAAAAATTGCAAAATTTTGAAAGAAATTAAAGATCTAAATAAATGAAAAAGCATCTTATATCATGTATTGGAAAACCAGACATGATCTTAAGATGGTAGTACTCCTCAAACTAATCTACTCATTCAAAAAAAACTGTCAGAATCCAGTTGGCTTCTTTGCCCAAAGTAACAAGCTGATTCTACAGTTCATGTGGCATTACAAGCAGCACAGAATAGCTGAAACAATATTGTAAAGGAAGAACAAAGGAGGACTCACAATTCCCAGTTGCACAACTTAATAGAAAGCAACAGTAATTAAGGCAATGTGATACTGGCATAAAGATAGACATATAAATGAATGGAAGAAAATTGAGAGTTCAGAAATAAACCTATGCTTCTATGTGGTCAGTTGACTTGCAACAAGGGTGTCAAGACTAACCAAAGGGGAAACAACAGTCTTTTTGATAAATGGTGCTGAGAAAACTGGATAGCCATTTGCAAAAGTATTAAGTTGGACCCTTACCTCACACCATGGACAAAAATAAACTCAAAATGCATCAAAGACCTAAGTATAAAAACAAGATCATAAATTATAAACTAGAAGAAAACCTACAGATAAATCTTAATCTTAGATATGGCAAAGAATTCTTAGGTATGACACCAAAAGCAAGAACAACAAAATGAAATGAGATAAATTGGACAAAAATTAGACACTTTTTTGCTTCAAAGCATCTTCAAAGTGAAATGAAAACCAGTAGAATAGGAGAAAATATATACAAATAATATATCTGATAAGAGACATATCTAGAATATATAAAGAACCCTTAAAACTCAATAAAAATTTTAATCAAAACTATGTTGTTAGCATAAAAACACATTTAGATCAATGGAACAAGAGTCTAGAAATAAACCCACACATATGTGATCAATTAATTTATGACAAAGACACTAAGAATATACAATGGGGAAAAGACTGTCTTTTCAATAAAGGGTGTTGGGAAAACTGGACAGCCACTTGCAAAAGAGTGAAACTGGACCACTATCTTACACCATACACAAAAATTAATTCAAATGGATTAATGACTTGAATGTGAAACCTGAAACCGTAAAACTCCTAGAAGAAAACATAGGCAGTAAACTCCTTAACATCAGTCTTGGGGATGATTTTTGGATCTGGCTCCAAAAGCGAAGGCAACTAAAGCCAAAATAAACAAGCGGGACTACATCAAACTAAAAAGCTGCACAGCAAAGGAGATCATCAACAATATGAAAAGACAGCATACCAAATGGGAGAAAATATTTGCAAATCATATATCTGATAATATCTAAAATATATATAAATAAGTCATACAACTCAGTAGTGGGGGGGGGAGGAAGGAAGGAAGGAAGGAAGGAAGGAAGGAAGGAGGGAGGGAGGGAGGGAGGGAGGGAGGGAGGGAGGGAGGGAGGGAAAGAAGGAAGGAAGGAAGGAAGGAAGGAAGGAAGGAAGGAAGGAAGGAAGGAAGGAAGGAAGGAAGGAAGGAAGGAAGGAAAAGAAAGAAAAAAGGGAAAAAATCTGAATAGACATTTTTCCAAAGAAGAGCTACAGGTGGCCAACAGGTACATGAAAAGATGCTCAACATCACTAATCATCAGGGAAATGAAAATCAAAACCACAGTGAGGTAGTGGTTAAAAAATATATACACCCCCATGTTCATTGCAGCATTATTTATAATACACACATATGCCATAGAATACTATTCAGCCATTTAAAAAAAAAGTGAAATCTTGCCATTTGCAACAGCATAAATGGACCTTGAGAGCATTATGCTAAGTGAAATAAATCAGACAGAAAGAACTACTGTATGATCTCACATGTGGAATCTAAAAACAAACAACAACAAACCAAGCTCATAGAAACAGAGAACAGATTGGTGGTTGCCAGAGGTGGGGAGTGAGAGGTGGATGAAAAGGGTAAAGGGGGTGAAAAAGTACAAACTTCCAGTTATAAAATAAATCAGTCATAATTATATAATGTACAGCATGGTGACTAGTTAATAATACTGTACTGCATATTTAAAAGTTGCTAACAGATTTTAAAACTTATCATTACAAAAAAAAGTTTGTTACTGTGGCGATGGATGTTAAGTAGATTTATTGTGATTATTTCACAATATATACAAATACTAAGTCAAATTGTACAACTAAAACTAATGTAATGTTGTCTATTATACCTTAATTAGAAAAATAAACTTAAAAATATAATAATTCTTAAAAAAAGAAGAAATTTAAAAATCTAGTAGTCCTAAAAAAAGAAAGAAAAGGAATAGAAAATCTACTTTTCTGAGTAATACTATAAATAAATAATAGAAGGGGAAAAAAAAGAGAAAAATCCTAAAACAATAAGAGAGGGAATATGGTAACGTAATGATATTCTGGTCAGGAATTTGGAGGTCATGAACACTATGCCCTGCTCTCAGAGTCAAGCCTTCCCCAGAAGACAGTGTTTTTTTGACTCTGAATAAGAGTAAAAACTGATTTGAGCCTCAATATGAGTAAAGACTGGAGTCAGGTATATAGAGCTTTCCAGACACAGACAAATGGACCATCATTTCCGTAAAATATTTATTTCCGTGTTTCAAAACATCACCCAAAGCTTTTTATCAGGAGATAGAGGGTATAGATCTACATTTTGTCAAGAATGTGCTTTTTAAAGGATTTTTTCTTATTGTGGCCACCCAGCAGCCTACCCGTCTGTCTCCTTGTACCTGCCCCCAAAGAAAGGAGAGTCTGTGAGACGGATCCTTTCAGGGACTTTGCTTCACCTTTGTGTTTGCAACTTATGTCTCCCAGTTTGGTCCCAGAAAGATGGCTGGTCTGCCAATGACGAGTAAGATTCCCCATAGGGTGAGGGGGGACAACTCAAGCCAGGCGCAGTTGAGTGGGGACCAACAGGAGAACCCACGGGTTCATAGAGGTGGGCACAGCCCCCCACCTTCCCCAGACTAAGGAAAGCCTCTGCCTCTGTGGCTGCATTTCTTCCCAAAACCTGCAGGGCAAGAGATTCAATGGTGTGTTCTCCATCTATTCATATGCATATAGGTTTTGTCCCTTGGGGAAGTACAGATGTCCGGAGACTTATGGTTCTGCTGCCTGCAGGTGAGGGTGATTGGCTTCAATCAATTTCCTATTATAATGTGTGGGATTCACAGATCTTGAGATTGACAAGCTTTATCCTCACCTAAGTAATAAAAGCTGATGCGTAGGCTGGATTAGGCATGAGTCCAGTCCTTAAGGCTGCATGACCCCTTGGCCCCGCTTAACTCTATTCATGACTACTGTCTTTTCTTAACCCTGCGCTGCCCTCGTCTCTCACCACAAAACCCACGTCGCGCGGGACGCGACATCTTATTGTGAAATGTATTTTTTATTTATTTTAATATACATAAAAATATTAAGCAAACATCCATTTAATAACTAAATAACTACAAGGTCAAGAACAAGAACACTGCTCTAAAGGCACCCATGTGCCCTTCTGACCTCTCACCCGCCTTCCTCCCTGGAGGTACCACCACCTTGCCTTGTTTCTCTCTTGCTTGTCTTTATAATTTTACCACCTAATATGCATCTATAAACAACATAGTCTTGGCATTTTTGAACTTTACATAAAGTTGAAAATCATATTTTAATGGAATAGAGTCTTCTCTAACTTGCTTCTTGTGCTTAATGTGCTTGTGAAATTCATCCACGTTGATGTGCCTTATCAGTAGTTATCCATAGAATTCTATTCTATTCTATGGATGTGCCACAATTTATCCATTTTACTTGAATGAACATTTGACTTAAAAACAACGCTGCTGGAACATTGCAATAGAAGTCTCCTGGTGCACCTGTGCAAGATCTTCTCTAGGTTATACATCTAGGGGTGTGATTACGGGTTTTAGGGTATGAGACTGTTCAAATATAAAAAGTAATGCAGAACTGTTTCCCAAAGCAGTTGTTTTGAACTGCTCCATTTTGAACTCCATCCAGCCACGTATGAGAATTTCTCTCTGTATTCACACTAACACTTGATGTTGTCAGATTTTTAAATTTTTGTCAACCTGGTAATATGTAGTGGTATCTATTAGTCTTAGATATTATTATAATTAATTAATTATTAGTTTGCGTTCCATGATTACTAATGAGGTTGGGCATATTTTTTATTGGCTATTTGAGTTTCTTCTTTTGTGGAGTACAGATTCCAGTCTTGTGTCCGTTTTTCTATTGGATTGTCTTTTTCTTGTTGATTTGTTATTGTTAATTCATTAAGTTCCTCTATCAGTTCTTCATCAGTCGTATGTTGCAAACATGTGAGAGGGCCTGGAAGCACCAGGGAAAGCTTCAGAGAAGGATGAGGACTGCCACGGTCTGGAGGGCGGAGTTGAAGTTCTCTGGGCATGAAAATTCCACACAGAGGGAACAATCTTTATGCAAATTTACATTTGCTTAAGGTCCTCCAATCAAACATAACTGGAAAAGGTAAAAAGAGGAAAAAACCCTTTCCCTCCTTCAGCCCTCCTCGGGTAAATTGGATTTGTTTTTGCATTTCTTATTTTTGAAGACTAATTTTAATGTGGATGAAATGGATTTGTGTGCTTCTCCAGCCTGGGCTTTAGCTCTGCGCTGTGTTTTGAGGCTCATCTCAGATAAAGTACAACATATCCCTGAGCAGAGACAAACTGGAGGAAACTATCCTCTAAGAAAAATTGTTTTCATTGTCCAGACTTGCTGCCTTTCAAATTTGAAATATCTTCAAGAAGTATTTAAATTCCCAACCTAATGGGATTATTCATAATGAATTTAACCTCCAGAAGACATAATTTATTTGCATCTCCCTGGGAATCGTTAAGGCATAGCAGCTCAAAGTTTAAAATGGATTTTCCTTTTATTGGTTCTCTCTATAGGTGACAGTTCTTTCTGGCTAAGCATTGATTTGGCGATGCTTGGTTCTTAATTCCAGCTTTTTTAAGGCACAGTTATGAAAAACTAATTCGAAAGCAACATACCTTTGAAACCTTATTTGGCCTCTCATTACCTCATCCATGAGGGTGGGAAGCACTCTGGCTGGAGATCACATGCTTTGGCCTAGGGAGAGGGTGACTCTTATTTTGTTCTCTGACTGGGCCTCAGAGTGGGGTGGAGAAGGGCTGAAAATAGTCATTTCTTGGCTGCATTGGTCAGGTGGGAGGGCCTCTCTCATATGGGTCCATTTACAAGGAAAAAGAGAAACAAGCCTCTGGAAGTTGGCCTCACCACTTACAGTGAATGTGATGTGAGCAGAGTTGGTAAAGGCCCAAGGAAAACTTTACAGAGGTTTAGATTTATTCAAGTTGTTTACATACATTAAAAGATTAAGCTGAAATGTACTCTTCTGTTCAAAGTTTGAGTTTTCAACTTCTTTTCAAGTTAGCATCCCCAGATCTCAGTTCTCACCCCAATTTCATGCCTCTTTCCCACCTATCTATTAGATATGTTAATTTGGTCAACTGTCTTGTAAAAGTCAGACACCTACCCACTTTCTTTCACACATTCAACCAATGTTATTAAACAAGTAATATATGCCAGGCACTGTGCCAGGTATAGGGCTAAAGTATGAATAAGATTAATAAGATAGTTTTTCTTCAACAAACCTTTATTCAAAACTAATCGATAGTGTTGGAGGTCAGAATCAATGTGACATTTGGGAAGGATTAATGATCGGAAGAGGGCATGAGGGGCCCTGGCTGTTGGTCATGATTTGCTTCATGATCTGGGTGCTGGTTATGTGTTTACTTTGAAAATTCATTTATAAATCTCTTATAACTTGTGCGCTTTGGGTAAGAATGCTATATTTTGATAAAATTTACATTAGAAAACCATCATCTACAAATATTTACTTTTAAAAAAACTTTATGCCATTTGCGACAACATGAATAGATCTTGAGAGTATAATGCTAAGCGAAATAAGTCAGACAGAAAAAGCAGAGAACCATATGATTTCACTGATATGTGGTATATAAACCAAAAACAATAAAAGAACAAGACAAACAAATGAGAAACAAAAACTCATAGACACAGACAATAGTTTAATGGTTACCAGAGGGTTAGCGGGGAGGGAGGTGGAAAATGGGGTAAAGGGGGTCAAATACATGGTGATGGAAGGAGAACTGACTCTGGGCGGTGAACACACAATGTGAGATATAAATGATGTATTACAGAATTGCACACCTGAAATCTATGTAACTTTACTAACAATTGTCACTCCAATAAACTTTAATTTAAAAAAAGAAATAACCTTTATGAAATTGGAACCCCTAGTACTAAAGAGAAGGATGTTTTGAGGGTTGAAACACATTGGAATTGAGTTCTGGTGTATTTTTTCTAATGTTCTTCCTATTTCTCCCAGGAATCCTGGCACTACTTTGCCCCCAAACAACCATTTGGAAAGCATAACCTCAGAATATTCAGGGAATAAAATATTTGGCTTTATGTTTTTAAAAGTTAGGGAAAAACATGTAAGTGTAGGAAAACTAAGGCACCTTCCTCCTTAACCCTTCAACGTTCTTTGAATATGAAACTTTTGTCTCACCTTGTATTTTTCGTTAGTCAAAAGATATTGGCAACTTTTATCTGCCCATAGCTTATTATTTATGCTGTTATAGTCTTTTTAACCAATAAATGTTCAAAGATGTCAGTGGGTCTTAGATGGTGGGCTGTATTCGAGCAGACCCTTCCTTGCTCTGCACTACTAAATGACTAGGCCAGAACATTTAAACATAATGTAGCACCATGGTGCTGTGTTCTTACTTAGCTCCTGAGGATGAGTTTAAAAGTGATTAAGTCTGAGAAGACTGAGCCAAGGAAAGCTCATGCAAATATCCAGCTTCATCAACAACTAAACAACCAGGTCTCCAGCGCTTAATCAACTTGTTTTTAATAATATAAACTTCAAAAAGTTACCAAAATACATGAGGCAATAACAGAAAGGAGAAGAGCTTGCCCTGAGTAAAGTTACGATTTACAGCAGTTCAGTGCTTTCTCATTTTTTAATTTTATTATTTACATTGACGTATACTAATGTTTTAGCCTTTATAAACACTATGTTTGTGTTAAACAAACATAGTGTGGCCTTTAGTTCATTTTGGGTCTCTTAGAGTGACTATATAATTTATTGTCCAAACCCAGGGCACTTTTGAAGATGAAAGCAGACACTAAAAATAATTAATAGTGTTAACTAATCCACAACAGGAATAACCTAGGACTGGCCCGGGCAAATCAGGACATCTGGTCACTCTACCTAGTTTTAGATAAGGGAAAAACAAAAACAAACAAAAATACTGGAAGTTTCTTTTTTTCCACCAGCCTATACTGACTCATATTCATTCCTCCTCAATCCTGCCTGGCTTCCCTGCCTCACCTACCTCCTGGGTACTTCTAAAACCACATACCTTAGTCTAGATAATCTACTAGCTGGGCCCTGCCTTTGTTTTTTAAAAACATACAGTGTACAGTGTCACATTAATTGCAATTGCTTCCTTTCTTTCAATCACATTCATTTTACATATCATAGCTGATTTAAAGCAAAACAAAACAAAAATAAAATACTCAGTTTAAACCCACACTTTTCCATGGTCTTTCCTACTTAAAATTCACGTTTTCTGATTGCCTCCAGCTCTATATGTTCATTATCACTTAGGTACACTGTCTTAACTATGCTGTACTCTATTTACTGAATGTAACTTTGTATGTGTTCTGAAGTCATTTCATACTTGTGTGTCTTTCTTCCCAGTCAGTTAAAATAATAAAAGACTAAATCTGTTTTCTCTCTGGCTTCCGTGTTGCTTGGTATAGTATTCAATATGAAAAACTTCCTCAATATGCTTACTGACAAAAATAAATCATTGGACGGCCACAAAATTTCAAGAACATCTTCTTATCCCCCCAAACACATTTTCTTATTGTTCCCAGATTTAAGTTGAAATACAGTTGACTTTTGTTATTCTTAGATTCTGTATTTGTGAATTAGCCTACTCACTAAATATATTTGTAGTTCCAATAGCAATACTTGTAGCACTTTCATGGTCATTTGTGGACTTGCTCAGAGCAGTGAAAAACTTGACTTGCCCAATGCGCTCTCTCCCAGTTGAGGTCCTGCAAGGCAAGGCTCTGCCTTCTTGTTTTAGCTCTCATACTATAAACAAGTGTCCTTTTCATGATAAATAGAGTGCTACATTTTCTTTTGCATTTTTGTACTTTTTGTCAGTGATTTCACTGTTTAAAATGGCCCCCAAGCATAGTGCTGAAGTGCTGCCCAGCGTTTCTAAACACAAGAAGGCTGTGATGTGCCTTATGGAGAAACTACATGTTAGTTCAGGCATTAGTTACAGTGGTGTTAGCCCTGAGTTCAATGTTAATGAATCAATAATATATACTAAATAAGATGTCTTTAATAGAAACACGCTTAAACAAGGTTATGTATTCATTGGTTGACAAAAACATTGTAGAAACTTACCCTGTATTTCCCCTAGGAGCAATTCTCTGTATTCACTAATTCAGTGTTCACAGCAACTTTGTAGAACATAGTACAATAAATAATGAAAATTGACTATACTCAAATACTCAAACCATTGTTTAGAACTGCACAACCTGAAATACTAGAAAGAGTTAATTTGCTCGTGAATACTATTCTAATGACTATGGACCAAGATTGTGCTAAAATTGAATAACTTATTTTATAATCATCAAACTCATTCTACCTATATAAGACATTTTGTTGATTCCAAAACAAGCAATTCTCATTCCATAAATAAATAATGAACTACATACAACATAGTTTGATGTGGCTCATAAAAATGAAGACATTATTTCCTAAACTGTTATAGCTCTCTTGGAAAGAAACAAAATTCTAAGAGCCTATTTTTGTTAGTGATTTCTTATGAAGAAAAAGTGTGTTCAAACCATACCATAAGTGTGACAACAATAAATTCTCAAATGTAGTATTTGGACTATATTTAGCTATAGGAAGCATTCTTAGAACTAAGAAACATCTGAAAAAAAATTAAGGGATATGGAATTAGTAACTAATTTCATCTTTTTGAGGAAGAAGAAGTTATTCATGATTGAATTGCCTGATGATCTAAGTTTATTTTTGTGGAGTTATTAATCCTCCCAAAGATTTCATTGAATTGCCCTAAACTAAATTTCTTTGAAATACATCTGGCAATTAAGCTCACAAACTCATCCTAGAAAAAGTGCTACATACCTCATTGCTGAATAACACTATGGTCACCTTGGAAGTACTCCCCTTGGGAAGCTATGCATTGATGTCAGTGCCTAGTCCACCCTGCAAAGCAATTTTGGAACTCTTTTTCTGGAATGGCTATCAGAGTTATCATCATATTACCCTTGATTTCTTGAATGCCTTCAAAATGTCTTCCTTTCAATCTTTCCTTTATCTCTGGGTAAAAAAGAAATCTTTGGGAGCCAGATGAGGTGAGTAGGGAGGGTATTCCAATACAGTTATTTGTTGACTGGCTAAAAACTTCCTCACAGACAGCATAGTGTGAGCTGGTGCATTGTCATGATGCAAGAGGCATGAATTGTTGGCGAAAAGTTCAGGTCGTCTAACTTTTTCACGCAGCCTTTTCAACACCTCTAAACAGTAAATTGATTAACTGTTTGTCCAGTTGGTACAAATTCATAATGAATAATCCCTCTGATATCAAAAAAGGTTAGCAACATCGTTGCAACAAGTTTGCAAACTTAATTGGCAGACCTGGTATATAGGATGAAATCTCCCAAACAATAAGCTGAGCTATTTGTCTTCTCTTGGGGAGCAGGAGAGAGAAAACTGGGCTAGAAGTCAAGAGATCAGCATTCCATTCCTGTCTGTCGCATTTACAAGTAATCATTCTACTTGAATTATGCACAGGCCTTCTTGATAGCCACTTCTTTATATTTCTTATTTGGAAAGAAAACTACAGTAGATGGTCAGCTTCCCACATCTGTTAACACGATAAAATGATGACAAAGCTCTGGAAACTGATTGCAAATTTGTTGCAATGCTGAAGTAGTGAGTAACAATAACATTGTGAATGTTTATTCTCCACTTACAGTGTTTCAGGCACTGTGTTAAGCAATTAGGTAACTCACCTAATCCTCCCAGCAGCCACATGAGGCAGTCCTATTTTTAGAGAAGGAAATGACGGATTGAGAGGCTTATTGATTTGTCTGAGATCATTCTGCTAGGGAAGTGAGGGTACCCAATTTTGAACAGTACACTAACTCTGTTGCATGAATTCTTAAACACTATTTTTTTTTATGCATGAGTTAAGGCATGATTTTAACTTTTCAAAGTTTTGAAGTTCTCAGGTGATAGTTTAAAATATATTAATGCACACACTCCTGATCAATATAGGGAACTTTTAAAATCAATTATGTGCGTAATTTTTTTCTTATTTATTGATTGATTGATTGATTTAATTTTTTTCAATTAGAGTTGAGATTCAATATTATTTTATATAAATTTCAGGTGTACAGCATAATAATTAGACATTTATAAAATTTAAGAAGCGATCCCTCTGACTAGCCTAGTACCCACCTGGCATTACGTATACATAATTATTACCATATCATTGATGGTATTCCCTATGCTTTACATCCCCATGACTATTTTGTAACTGCCAATTTGTACTCTTTAATCCCTTCTCCTTTTTTCACCTACATCCCCAACCCTGTTGCGACCTGCACAACACAAGCCGTGGGAAGGCGAGGGAGGCGGCGAGAGTTAAATTATAATAAACAGACAGAGACTCAAATACAGTTAAATCACAGAGGACCAAGGGACTCGCAGCCTCAAGAGACTAGAGACCCGAATCGGGTCACTGTCGGTATTTATTGATTTTTTTACAATATAAATCACATGACCAGGGGCAGGGTCTGTGAAACTCTTACACCACATGACAAACATTTTTCCAATTCCCATAATTGTCCCATAGCAACCGATGCACACCATCTCTAAGTAACCAAGGTGCAGTGTACACAATCCCTGGGGGAGCAAGTCTCACAAGGTGAAACTATCCCATGAGCCAAGCAGGAAGAGCGAGAACTTATCACTCCAATGGGTCCTTTACACTTGAGGGTGCAGGACAATAGTTGAGGCATGCATCAGCAGCATCTCAGAAAGAATTAGAGGAGGGGTACAACTACCTCCTAACTTTATTATGCTAACTCTTGGGGTTCTAGGGGGGTCCTGTCTGGCTTAAGTCGTCCCTCCCATGAGGAAACTTACTCGTCTTTGACTGCAGACCCTGTTTACAAGGACCAAACATGGAGACTTCGGATAACATAAACTCAACCCCAATGAGGGACAATCCCGCAGGGTCATCTTTCCCTAAGGAAAGACTGGAGGGGACGGACGGCTAGGCTGCTGTGTGACTACACAACCCCCCTCCCATTTGACAACCATCAAAATATTCTCTATATATGTGAGTTTGTTTCTGTTTTGTTTATTTATTTGGTTCTTTAGATTCCACATAGAAGTAAAATCACATTGCCTCTGTCATTCTCTGTCTGACACTTCACTAGCACAATACGCTCCAGGTACATCCATGCTGCCACAGATAGCAAAAACCCATTTCTTTCCACATCCAAACAATATTTCATTACATATATGTACCACCTACTCTTTATCCATTCTTCTATACACAGACACCCAGGCTGCCTCCACATCTTGGCCATTGTAAACAATGTAGTAATAAACATGCATGCACATGTCCCCTCACAGTAGTGTTTTGGGTTTCTTCAGATAAATACCCAGAAGTGGGATTACTGGGTCCTTATTTGTCTCCTCTTATAGCCTTTGTTTTAAAGTCTATTTTGTCTGGTATAAGTATTGCTACCTCGGCTTTTTTTGTTTGTTTATTTTCATTTTCATGAAATATCTTTTTCCATCCCTTTACTTTACATCTATGTGTATCTTTCAACATGAAGAGAGTCTCTTGTAGGCAGCATATGTAAGGATTTTGTTTTCTTATCCATTCAGTCCTCCTATGTATTTTGATTGGAACATTTAATTCATTAACATTCAAAGTAATTGTTGATATGAGTATGTAGCTATTGCCATTTTATTATTCATAATTTTGATCTTTTTATTTTCCATCTTAAAGAAGTTCCTCTAACATTCCTTGTGATACTGGTTTGGTGGTGACGAACTCCTTTAGCTTTTTCTTGTGTAGGGAGCTCTTTATCTGTCCTTCAATTTTAAATGATAGCCTTGCTGGGTAGTAGTTGTAGATCCTTTCTTTTCATCACGTTGACTATTTCCTGCCAATCCTTTCTGGCTTGCAAAGTTTCTGTTGAGAAATCAGCTGACAATCTTATGGGAGCTCCCTTATACGTTGCTAGTTGCTTTTTTCTTGTTGCTTTTAAGATTCTCTGTCTTAACTTTTGTCATTTTAATTATGTGTCTTGGTGTGGGCCTGTTTAGGTTAGTCTTGTTTGGGACTCTTTACACTTTCTGGACTTGTATATCTATTTCCTTTGCCAGGTTAGGAAAGTTTTCAGTCATTATTTCTTCAAATAGCTTCTCAATTCTTTGCTTTCTCTCTTCTCCTTTGGGTACCCTTCTAATGAGAATGTTGTTACTCTTGATGTTGTCTCAAAGGTCTGTTAAATTATCCTTACTTTTATTTGTTTATTTATTTTTTGGATTCTTTTTTATTTTTGCTGTTCCAATTGGATGTTTTCTCCTACCTTTTCTTCCAAATCACTGATTCAGTCCTCTGCTTCATCTATTCTGCTGGTGATTCCTATTAGTGCATTCTTCGTTTCAGTTATTGTATTCTTCATTTCTGACTAGTTCTTTTTTATGGTTTTTATGTCCTTTATTATGCTTGCTATGTCTATTGAAGTTCTCAGTATGTTCCTTGAACATCCTTATATCCATTGTTTTGTACTCTGTATCTGGTAGGTTGTTTGCCTCAATTTCATTTAGTTCTCCTTCCAGAGTTTTATTCTGTTCTTTCATTTGGGACATATTTCTTTGTTTGCTCATTTTGGCTGCCTCCCTGTGTTTGTTTCTATGTATTAGGTAGATCTGCTATGATCTCAGTCTTGGCCAGGTGGCCTTATGTAGTAGGTGCCCTGTGGGGCCCAGTGGCACAGTCTCCCTGTTCATTTGCTCCAGGTGCTCCAGGTGCTCCAGGAGTGTCCCTTGTGTGGATTGTGTGTTCCATCCTGTCATAGCTGAACCTTGATTGTTATTGGCATGTAAGTGGGTGGGATTGACCCTCAGGCTGATTGGCTGTGGGGTTTGGCCATGTCCACAGCTTACGGTCTGTTATGTGGGGGGCTTACCCCATTAAGTGAGATTCGCCCCAGTGGGCTCTGGTGCCTGCTGAGACTGCCCTTTGTGTGTGCCACTTGTGGAGCTTATTGGGTGGTGCTCTGTTGTGCTCTGAAGCCAGCCTCCAAGTATGCTGGTTATGGGGCCTCTTAGGAAGGGCTCTGGTGCAGGCCCAAGTCACCCACTGCCTATGACTGCCCAGGAGCTACCTGGGTGGAGTTACAAAGTGATCTGCAGTTGTTTGCTTCATGTGCTGAAGCTGGAGGCATGTGGGAGAGGCCATGCTGCGAACCAAGGATGTCTACCACCAGTACTTGGGCTGCGGTAACTTTGCAAAAAGCCAGGACTCCCCAAGGCCTGCTGCCACTTGCCAGCTTCCTTAAGGTTCAGCCACTGATAAAGTCTCATGCAGTATATAGGTTGGGTGAGGCAGGGTCTCAGGGAGTCACTAGAGTGGGAACAGTTTTGGTCACCAGGTTAATGTAGATTCTGATTTAGTGCCAGTGCTGAGTCTGGAGCTATTCAGCAAAAGTCCCTGAGCACACCGAGGCCAGTTGCTGCCCACTTGGGGCCCACGGACTCCAATAGTTTTCCAAGAAAGAGTGCAATGTAGGCATAGCTGGCTGCTTGCCTAGAAAGTGTGTCCAGCAATGGTGTTGGGAGAGTTGGGGTGGGGGGGTTCCCAGTGGAGCTCACCAGACCAATTCAGATTCAGATTTGGCCATGTAGGGGCGGGCTCAACACAGGAAAGATAGTCTGCCTACTGGCTGCATGGGAGGAGGACCTCACACAGGGAAAATGGAGACTGTCCTCCAGCCCTCGCCCTAAGGCCATACAACCTAGTCTGTCCCTCGCATGCCTCCGATGCCCACTGAGTCTCTGTCCCTCTCCCAGAGCCCAGGGTGAGTGCCTGTGAATGAAAAAGTCTGGGTAATCCCTTTAAGAGAATATCTGGCTTTCCCACAGCATGCCATCTGACCCAGATGGTTGGAATCCCCACTGATTTTCACAGCCAGATATTGTGGGGGGCTCCTCTTCCCAGCACCAGTACTCTGGTCTGGGAAGCATGTTGTGGGGCTGGGATCGTTCATTCCTCCAGGGAGAACCCCCAAAGCCAAGATATTCCTTCTGATTCTCATTTGCCACACGGAGGTGTAGAGCCAGCCATTTCACATCTCTGCCCTTCCTACCAGTCTTCACATGGCTTCTTTTTTATGTCCTTAGTTATAAACCTTCTGTTCATCTAGACTTTAGTTGGTTCTCCAGGTTGATTTTTCTATAATTTAGTTGTAATTTTAATGCGTTCATGGAAGGAAGCAGGCACAGTGTGCTTCCGTTGTGGATCTCTCAATAAGGGAAATTTGCTCCTGGCATCTCTCAACAAAGATGATTAAAATAATGGCCAGAATCCTTAACATGTCATCAAATCAATCAATTGATAAATAAATCAGTCTTGGATTCAGAAGATATTGAGATTCTGAATCTTTAGCTATGTAGTGTTAAGTAAAAAACGTTCACAGCCAAAACCTTTCTTTCTTTCTTTCTTTTTTTTTTTTTTTTTTTTAAAGAAAGGGCTTATTAGGCCATTGCTAGCAAGGAAAAGACCAGGTCCTGGGGCATGATGTCTGAGCCACCAGCAGCATGGCTACACGGAAGAGACAAACATGTCCACTGCCCTGGTGTTGATGGGCTTTTTTTATAGAATCAATTTGGGGAAGAAAGACGTAAATTGTTTTAAAAGAATTTACATTGGCCATAAATAAAGGGGGTGGGAGACGGTGATGTAGAGCTAGTTCAAGGAGAGGCACAGAGTCCCTACGGAGGAGGTGTTTGCTCCTGTGGATTGGCTGTGGGCAGCAGATTGGAAAGGTCCTGTGTAAGCTAGAAGTAGAGGCTCCAAGGCACAGTGGCTTTCGGCTATTCCCTTTAGATAATCTCAGAAGTGGTAATTTGGAAATTAATTTAAAATTCCAACACACATTCAGGAATGCAAGCAGTCTTTTATTGGTTTTGTCCTGCAGTTGTTAACTGATTAACCTCTCTTGTCTCTTTCTTCCACCCTCTGGCTTGCTGTAATTTAATTTAGGATATCTCAGAATTTTCTCCTTGTCAATAGTAAATGGGATATTTGCAAATAAGTAAGTTAAGAAAAATTGAAGGTTTTTATTCTGTTTCAGTCTATTTGAGCAAAGCCTTTAAGAAGACAGGAAAGTAGCTATTGTTTGTAAATTTTGAAGTCTGGGGATTCATTGAATTCATTCTGAAGTTGCCTTATCCAATGCAATCCTTTGTCAAATGGAGGTAAACAAAATTGTATCAACCTGTTCATGTAAGAAATGTCCAAACCTGTAGAAATTTTTTGTGAGTTTAATTGAGCCAACTGATGACAATTGCCAGGAAGCAAAATCTCAACAGATTGAGAAAATGCTCTGGAGAATGGCAATTTTGTAGTTTATTTTATACATTAGAATCAAAGGAGGAGTCATAAGGAGGATTATATGAAATCCATTGGTGATAGATTACGGGGTAGGAGAAGGCAAAGTGGGGAAATCTCTGGGATAAGATAAAAAGTAAAATGGAGAAACACATACTTTTGTTTTTACATTGATGGGTATAGGATAGTTAATAATTAACACAGCACATAGAGATAGTATGAGGGGAACGAGATAATAATGAGGGGCTCTCTGTCTAGTGTTCTAGTGCGGTGAGTATACATTAAGGGGTCTGGGAAAGGAAAGTACTCTGATATTTCAAAGGTATGCTATCTTAGATGCAAAAAGACAATAGACAGGCTCACTTAAGGTAAAGATGGACCTTTGTCAAGGAAGCTACAGGCCTAGGACATGACTACCCACTATGACTCGCTTTTAGTTAGAAATATTTGTGTTCAGACCACCCAATGTGGTGACTTTCCGTCTCTGAGTTTGTAAGGCCTACCTTGCAGGCCCACCCTGAGCTTGTCAGGTTTAGTATGTGGCCTCTTTTCATCCACAAACTGAACCTTGGCATTCCAAAACAGTGACCAAGCTAGACAGTGCAGCCAGTTAGTTTTTCTCAGAGACATTTCTGTCTCTTTTTCTCTTCCAAACTGCATTTTTTTTTTTTAAGAATGAAGGGCATCTTATCACTAACTTATGAATGTGTAAAACATTTTCTTAGGGTGCATTGCTTTGCAATCAAAATTTATTCAAGATATACAGTCTACAAGAACTTTCTGTTTTCATCGTTAGATAAGCGGCACAGAGAAGCAGTAAAGACACTTAAAAGTACATTTAGAAATCAGGGGGAAATTTTTTGTTGTTTGTTTTAAAAAGCAAAGACGAGGAATGAAAAGGGTGGGACGCCCAGGCTAGTCTTATGACTCTTGACCGCATCCTTGATGCAAGATAATTTCATCTTAATGTCTTGTGCCCAGAGGACTGAGCATGGGGGTGGGGAAAATGTACCAGTCTGCTGCTTCGATAATGATCAGCCATCTTCCTTCCCCAGGCAGCTGAATGGGAGTCTAAGTGTTCTGGGGCCCAGCAGGCTCACTACTTCATGAGAACTGCCCCCACGTGCAGACCCTGATGAGCACCTTTTATCATGACCAACAGTGAGCAAACGGGTTTTATGAAGTAGTTTTACTTTGCAGTTTTGCTTTAGGTAAATTGGTCACAAAATCAAGAGTGCAAGTTACAATAAGGCACTTCTATTTTTAAAAATGGAAGAAATTCCTTCAGATTTGTTATAGGAAATTTACAGTTTTCAAGAGCTTGCTTAAGGTAGTTGGTGGCTTATAAAGAATTCACACTTGCAGCATTCTGCCAATTATGTCCACATTACTGCATATGGCTGGGGCCAGATGACCTGCCCAATTAGTCTGTTTCCTAACATGCTTAAGCTCTCTCTATCCTCAGAAAGCTTCTCTTTGCCTCCTGGAGGACTCTCTGGTTCCTGAGTTTGATGTGCCCCTTCCTCTGGCTAGAGAAGAGAAAGGGAAGAGGGTTTCTTGGGGTCTTCACCTCAAGTCTTCCTGAAAGCCAACACTCTTCTTCCACCTTCCAGAGCAGCCCCACAGTGGGTACATTTGGACTTGTGTCTAGAGAAACACATGTGACAAATATTATCTCACTGAATTGACTATACCGCAGAAACTTTACACCCTTCATTGCACAGGAATGCCTGGAAGCTCTGGAAACTCAGAGCCCATGTCAGTTTTGGCTCACTTGTGAATCCCCAATATTTTTGCACAATGCCTAGCATGGAATGGACGCTCAGAGTCAAATTTATTACCGATAAATGCCATTTAGATGATTAGTTAGTGGTCATCTCAATGAAAAGTTAGTCTTCAAACTCTGGGACAAGAATATAGCTTCCTAGTATGACTCTGATTCAATGGAAAAAAAATAGATTTGACTTGATCAATTCAACTTCACTCTCAAGTTTGAGAATTATCTGAAGAAGAGTTGTGGTTGTTAGCTGTTAGTTGTAAACATACACACTTGTGTGTTTTCTTCAGTTTTTCCTTCTGTCACTCTTCTTCATTTCGATGCTGTTTCTTCTCTATGACACTTCATGAACAAAAATGGTGTTAGGATGGGGAGGACAGTGAAGTCACACAGAAAGATATAGATTGGTTACTCAAGACAACTCTTTATCCCTTTTTGTTATTTTCCCCTCAGGGTGGCTCTTTTGAAGGCAGGGATGACATCAGTCCATTATTTGCATGATCTTCCATTTAGAAAGTTCATGGGCAGACTATGTCCTTACATTGTTTAATTTTCTGCTTGGCTCTTACAAAGTTTCTCTTAGGGAACTTTCTTCCATTTGCAAATCCAAAGACCCAACATCCCCATCAAAGCATATTAGAAATAAAATGGACCAATGGCTTCATTTTGTAGGGAACGCAGCAAAGCTATATTGTCCGCTTAATTCCCAGCCAACAGTGTCCCGTTAGCTCACAGATATTACAGTTAATCTATGCAGTTTGCAAATAACCTCACTCTAGTGTTTGTTAGATGCAGCGAGTTAACTCAAATACATAGCTCTCTCCAACACCCTGAGAATACACTTTGTTTTGGATTTTATGTAACATTCTTCTGTGGAGTTGCTTCATCCCCCAAAGAAATTGGTAGAGATAAGAGTAACGCATGAACAGGCAGAAAATAATTCAAGCAAGTGAAAAGACAAATGGCTAACAGTGTCTGAACTGTTCAGAAGCAAAGGTGACTTGTGGAGTAAATGGTTTTAATATTGATAGAAAAAGGAAGTTCAGAGAAGGACATCAGAGGCAGAGCCTGAGATTGCCTTTCAAAGATTAGTGTTGCATATATTAGAACCTGCTGCTGCGCTTCAGAAGCTGTCGGGAAGGGGTGGGGCTGTCCCTTCTACTGTCCTCTGCTGCCCTGCACGTGGACTTGGAAACTGTTAAACGGATGGATAAGAGTTGGGTAAAGAAAGAGAAGAGGATCCGTGTTCGTTTCCCCCTAAACTCTCCTAAGTCCAAATGTGGGGGAATGGCCACGTCTTGCCAGAGGAGGAAATCCGAGTCGCTTCTGATAAAGGACTGATAAAGATGTCCCTCTCACACTGGGAAGCCGGCACCCAGGCCCAACTTGAGGACTGTGACTTGCCGACTTCGGCCACTTCCCGAGGGGCCGGACCGCGCCTGTTGGAAGGTGGGAGGCGGAGTTGCCCGGCTGCTGGGAAGAGACCAAAGGAATGAGTAATTGGAAATTCTGTAACACAGACCCTTCTCCCTACCCCTTTAGCCCTTTCACCCCCAAGCCCCCTGCAGAGAGGCAAGGGGACTGGAGACAGGGAGACGTGGTGGAGGGAGAGTCACGTTTCGGAGAGGGAAGTGAAATAAAGAGGGCGGCACCCGGGGGGACCTGTGCGTCATTGAGGGACCAAGGAGAAGCACGGGCGCACGGGGTGGAAAAGGAGAAGTGGGAGTGAGAGCCGGAGGGGGCGGCCACCGAGCGCGGTGGGGCGCCCTGCAGCGCCCGAGCCTCCTGCCGTCTCCGGCCGCGCCCCAGCCGCCCGCAGCCCTGCGCGTCCGCCCCTACCCGCCGCGCTCGGGATCCAGCAGGCGGAGCGCCCGTCGCACGCGGAATGTGGCCTCGAACTCGGCCCCGGCCCCACGCGCCCTGGTGCTGGGCGCTGGCGCTGCTGGTCCTGGGCGGCGCGGGGCTGTGCCACGCCGGCCCTCAACCCAAGCTCCCCGCGCAACCCGGAGCCAGGAGCAAGTAAGTGCGCGGCCCCTCTCCCGGTCCCCAGGACGGCGAGGCTGCTTCCTTCCTGGAGCCCCGGGTCCCCGCATGCCCGTCCCGGGACCCCGAAGCTGCCCTGCCAGAGGCGGTGAGCAGTCCCTGAGGTGCCCCGTGGGTTGCCCGGGGCAGCCCCTCCTCCCGGGTGACCTCGCCAGCGCCTCAAGCAGCGTTTCCTCCCGGGCTGTGGGGCGCAGGGAGTGTCCCACAAAGCAGAGCCATCAGAAAACTCCTCCCAGGAATTATTGGAGTTTCTGGGATGCTTCTCACTGTCCCTTGTCGGGAAAAGGTGCACGCTCTCCAAAGGCTCACCCGCTCACCCTTCCGTCCGTTTTGTTGAGCTCCCGCCTCCACAGAGACCACGACCTTCCTGACCCTGGCCCCATCCGCTGCTGTATCAGCTTGTCCCCTCTCCCCCAGGCTCATTGTCCTCTGGATGTATACCATGCCTTTCTCCCTCTCCCTTCTTCACCCCAGGAACTGGTGCGCCTACATCGTGAACAAGAATGTGAGCTGCTCTGTGATGGAAGGAAGTGAGAGTTTTATTCAGGCGCAGTACAACTGTGCCTGGAACCAGATGCCCTGTCCGTCCGCGCTGGTGTAAGTCCTGGAGCCGAGGAGCCTGCGGGGCGCTCCGCGGCCGAGGCGGTGGGGGTGGGGTCTGAGCGTGGGGCTCCAGCCCGTCCCTAAATCTCTTCCAGAGCAGGTGAAGCCTCCGTAGCTGAAAAGTTTAAGCGCTAAGCGAGGTCCCGGGCACGCTGGGGTATTGAAGAAGTAAGTGTATGTTGCCCTGAGTGAGCCTTGAGGATGCGTTCGACTTGCGAGCTTGTGATCACCAGGGTACAGGAGGGGATGAACAAAGCCCCCACCCCCACTTCTCTTTTTCTCTTTCAATTTTATTACTAACCTAAGGCAGCTGGACCTAATTAGATCCATATTGTGTGTTCTGGGGCACAGAGATTCCAAAATGCATACTGCTAAAATTGTTTAATGTAGGATTAACTGAGTGTCCTAAAACAGGCGGTTTTGTCCAGATGCCCCCATAAAACTGACATTTTCCAGTGTTGTAGATCTCTAACGTCCCAGGAATAACTTGCTGAAAAGAGTGTCATCGTTTTTTTCAAGTTAGATCTGGGGATTGGCTAGGAGGTTGTCAGGAGAGAATGGTTCTTAAAAACAAGGGGAAGAACTCATCATCTTTTTGCTTATAAAGATTTCACCATCTTTAAAAAAAAAAAAAAGGAAGCGATGCAATAGAGTACAGATTCCGTTAAATACCTCACACTCATTCAACTGTCACCCGGCCAAGTCTTTGTGTTTTTGTGTAAGTCAGACATCCGAGGATGAGTGGATGTGAATAAATGGCTGTTGGGGAACACATGTGATAGTTGAATTTGTTTTCCCCTACGAATAAGTTGCTTGTCTTAGAGCACAGTTGTCATTACAGCAAAGAATAATAGCCAGTAGGCAGATCTGTCTTTGGCAAAGCAAAGGGACAGACTGAAACTTGTACTCCAGGAAACCTCATTCCGGAAGGCAGTCGATGAGCCTTCAGGCAGGTGAGGTGCAGGTGGTTTCTAAATCACCCTCCATGGGCTATGGTGGGTGTTGCAAACAGGAATGGGAGAATTCCTGTTAGGCCAAGGACTTAGAAGCGATCCCTACTTTTTAATACACAGAGAAACAGGCTGACGTGGACTCGCTGGCTGTCACACTGAGTTGGGTAGATTGTCAGGGGGATGCGGTACTATCACACTGCCTGCATCTCTAGTCAGTAAAATGCAGACCTCATAGTCAATGGCCAGCAGTCAGTGAACGGAGAACCAAGTAAGAGTTGTACACTGTGGTAGAGACATGCCATTTGAATGGATTTCTTTAAAATTAGAATTGTTAGTCAGTAATGTTTCATTTGTTTTCCACAAGAACAGCATTTTGTGCATTGCTATAACCTTAATGCTTACTTGTAACAACTCAGAAATAAATAATTTATCTTTTGGGGAGGTAATGCTTTTCATTTAAATGATTTACAAAAATTTCTGAAATTATTTTAGTGCTTGGAAAATCAAACGATGACTTAATTTTTGTATTTGACCAAAACTCAGTGAAACAAATTCTGTCTCAAGTGGGGAGCAAATCACCTGCAGATCAGCAGGTTAATGAAAGGCAGTTGGAGTGTATTGATGCCACCCAATGGGAAGGGCAACAAAAACTTGCTATTAAATATACAGATGTTTCTGTTGTTTTATTAAACAAAACCAAAATAAGTGACCTCAGTATTTTTCTTCAGTAAACATGTAAACAATTCAAGTGTGTTTTCACATTTTAAGTACTGCTTTGTAAGTGTGAAATTTAAAAAATAAAAACAGACTGTTTTAGCTGATCAAGCTGAAAATCTTGAAATTAATTTAAGCAGCTAATTCAGTCTTGATCTTTTTGTTTGTTTCTTTAGAGACAGGAAAGGAATGGTTTACCTTATTTTTCAACTAAACTTTGCAGTTTAGTGGATGAATGAAGGCAAAGGGGGAAACATTTCGTTTAAAGAAATGTTTCTTTAATGTTAAAGAGGAAGAATGGCTGTTTAGCACGGAATTTCCCAGGTGTTTTTGATGAGTCTAGAAGCCTAACTTCTCCCAATTCACAGGTACTGTCAGGTGAGGTATTTATTTGATCCTTGAAACCTGAGACCTGTGGAAGTGAAGGTTCTTTGGAGCCTCATCCTAATCCTGGAGTGACTGAGGGCTGCTTTCTGGGTGGTGTTAGAGTTATAGGTATACCTTGTTGGATTGCACTTCACAGGTGTTGTGATTTTTACAAATTGAAGGCAAGACCCTTCACCAAGAACCTTCACCAGCAAAATGATTACAACTTGCTCTATAATGCTCGCTTTCTTGTGGTGGTCTGGAAATGAACCCGCGGTATCTCTGAGGTGTGCCTGAACAGGACTGGCGGTTGGCCAAGACGCAGGAGCTAGAAATGAATTTTTGCAGCTGTTGACAGTTGGGCCTCTGGGAGTGGCAGGGTGAGCCAGTAAGGCCTTGGTAGAGTTGGAGCAGAGCTGAGCTGTGGTCTGTTTAGGGCTTGGAGGGAAAGGAGAAAGAGAAGCCAGGCCAGGGGAGACAGCAAAACCAGGATTTGTTTTTTCTTTTTCTTTTGTTGTTGTTATTTTATTTCTTTTTTGTTTTTATTTGTTCATTTTTAAAGCCAGGATTTGGAGGAGGAAACTCCATTTTGGAGACCCCAAGAGGCTGAGGGGTCCAGAAAGGCCAGAGGTGCTAGCTAGCAGGAAGACTTGCTCATGAAAAAAGAGGCAGTTCCAGGTCCATGGGGTACGGGCATTGTAGTTGGTGTGAGATTAGGGAGTGGGTCGTGAGGAAACCCAATTACCCAGGAATCACATGTGTTTCAAAGGCTTTGATAGAAAAAGGGAGTTGATAGTAACCAAGCAGGTGAAGAATTACTTCAAGAGAGAGAACTCTGCATGTTTTAAGAGAGAAGTGAAGAAGAAGCCAAAGGTAGAGACTGAATATGCTGAGACTGAGGTGGGAATCAGCTAGGAAGCAAGGGGCTTGAGGGGAAGTCCACACAAGAGGAGAACGTTTGTGCCTGGCCACATCATTAGGTGCTAAGCTTCCATGGGCATTTCCAGAAAGTTGATGATGCACATTTGAATATGTGAACAGTCTTAGATTCCAGATTATGAATTTGGGTATCAACATCTGAAACTAGGAGCAGAGAGGGCTTTTTTATGATATGTGGGCATTTTGAGCAATCATTATTATGAAACTAAAGTACCTTCTGAGGGTAAGGCACTGTGTTAGGGCTTTTCATCCTATATATTAGTTTAATTCTTGCCACAACCCTTCAAGATGAATACCATTGTCTCCATTTTCCATGAGGAAATGGGCACAAGATGTTCCTTGCTTGTGGTCACATGATGATAGGTGGCTGAGCTGCCTCCACCTACAGGGCTGCTGGCCTTTGTGGGCTGGTTGGTCTCTGTCCCTGTGTTAATGGAGATTGCGTTTGTGTGTTTTAGTGTGTGCCTTCTGCAGGCTGCTCAATACTCAATTATAAAGAACATTTACATTCTTTTATGGAAGGCAATTCCCATATGAAAGTGAGAACTGTTTGTGTGCATGTGTGTGTGTTCACACGCTTAAATCCCTTAACTGTGGGTCATTTGCTACAATGACTATGTACACTACTATGCTGAACAGGGTTTCTTATTTTAATAAAACACTGGCAGATTTTATTTGATTTGCCTGGGTTGTTAGGCTAGTTGTTTAAAGGGTGATGGTAGTAAGACCAGTGTTGTGGAGGAGGATAACTGTATGAGCCAGTAAGCTTGGCCTCTTCGGGACACTCACATATATAGCCTGTTTCCCCGAAAATAAGGCCTAGCCAGACAATCAGCTCTAAAGTGTCTTTTGGAGCAAAAATTAATATAAGATCCAGTCTTATTTTATTGTAATATAAAACCGGGTCTTTATAATAGTATAATATAATATAGTATAGCATAGTATAGTATAATATAATATAATACAATATAAAATATAATACAATATAATAATATAATATATAATACCAGGTCTTATATTAATTTTTGCTCCAAAAGACACCTTAGAGCTGATTGTCCGGCTAGGTCTTATTTTTGGGGAAACGCGGTATTCCTGAGCTCTGCCACCATCATAAGGGGATGGTGTTAAAAACATGCTTCTGGAAAAACAACTCAAAGCCCATTCCCTTAATTAGTGATACCATTCCTGTGTATAAAGAATTCTTAATTTTTATTAACATTTTCACTCATTTTGGAATTTAGGGATCTGTCTGTCAGAATCAGTCTCTCTGGCACTAGATGTGAGGAGGGGTCTGGGTCCCCAAGGCACAGGATTGCTTTAACAGAAACCGACTTGTCTTCCCTCAGCTAATCCAAAAGGCAGCTGAGTAGGACGTGAGGAGGAGCTAAGGGGGATTATCACGTAGACTTCTGTAGGGAGGGGACAGCTGTTCGTAGACTGTAAAGTAGCATAAAGCTGGATAGTAGTGATTTACCGTTTACTCCTAATTCTTAATTCTAAGGATTTTTCCCCCTCTGAGCTAACTGTTTTACTTTATACTCCCATATTAAGAAAGCCCAATCACCTTTAAAATTTCATTGCATTGAAGAGTTTTTGTGATTAATTATAAAACCATTAGCAGTTCAGCCCTGTTAACATCAGACTGCCACCCACCCATGTTGCACTAGGATGGTCCTGGCAGGTGTACGTCTCTGAATCTGCAATCTCTGGAGCAGCACGTAAGCTTGGAGAGAGTCTGTCTTGGTCATGAGCTGGGTTTAGGGACACATTTCGGAAGACATGGGAATGTGAGCAACTTACAATTCTTTCCATGGGTATTGGTTTGGATGACTTTCCTGGAAGGCTTAATGCAGTGTCCAGGGCCTGAGTTAGTTATAATATCTCCCTGGAGTGCATCGATGTAAGTCGATGAGCCCCTTTGCGTTCATTGCCTTCCATCTTTACAGAAGGGCATGTAGTTAGGAAGTAGCAGAGCATGGCTCCAAATCCAGGTCTGTTATCTCCAAGCCTTACGCTCTTCCCTCTCCATACCCCTGCAACCCTTTGCTGTATAAACCCACACCTTGGGATGAGTATCCCGAGGGGTGTGTGTGTGTGTGAGAGAGAGAGCGAGAGACCAGCCCCACTGCGCTGTGATGTTGGCACCTCTGGTGAGTTGGGAAGGGAGGAGGTCAGGGCCTGAGGCTTCATAGGGCCCCGCTACTCAGGTTGGTAGAAATAGCACCATCTTTCTACTCCTTCTTGGACTAGGCATTGTTGTGTGTAATGCATCATTCGTGCTCATGGCAGTAATTCCAGATAATTACATAACCTCCCACTCAGCTCGCAGTGGTCCAGCCAAGTGCTGTTAGTACTGGAGGCGTTTGGGGGCGTCCTGTGTGCAGAGCAGCTGCCTTGCTGGTACCTTGTTAGACCAGAGGATCCCAGATGTCAGGCAGCATTATTTTCTTGTATTCATTTCCCCTCCCAACGCAAGGCTGAGGCTCTGCTGGTCTGGCTGGAGCTTCCTGCCCTCTGATACCACAAACTGACTTGGGCATAGAAGCATGTACCCACCTTCACCCCACCCCCTTCTTGGATGAGTTGCATCTCAGTAGAAACTTACCTATTAGCTCTTTTTAAAAAATCTCATTAGCTGTGGGAGGGATTTGGTTGGATGGGGCCAACTGGAGAAGCCTGTGCTGCTGTGATAACACAGACTAAGAATTTGCAAATTTGCAGCAGGTGTGAGTTCTAAGTGCTGACTTTCCAGAACTCCCGTAATTCTCAGATTCCAAGGGGAGCAGATGGTCATTCAGTTGGAAGAAAAGTTGTCTATTAGGGAGCAATCTCAGCCAGAAAAAGCTTTTTCTTTTCTTTTTTTTTTTTCTTTTAAACAAAGAACAGTTAAGACTGGGGGGAAAATACAGGCTTACATCTTCTGGAGCCAATTCTACATTTTCTGCATCTCCAGAAACAAAATTCCATTCAATTCAAAAACGTGCTCCTTGTGTGTATAGCTTTAGGGCAGGGGTGTCCAAACTTTTTTCAACGTTTTTCACCAAGGGCCATATGCGGCAAAATACACAAACAGCCAGGCTACTCACTCGAGGTGAAGTACGTATTGCCTCACCTGGTTTATTTAAGTAAACTAAATATATTTTTGGAATTTGCTGCGGGCTAATAAAAAATGGATTGCAGGCCGTAGTTGGCCCACGGGCCACAGTTTGGACACCCCTGCTTTAGGGGATTCTTTTTCGCTTCAACTTTTAAACAAACATCTTGCAATCGATTGGCTGTTATGGGCCTTGCTCCTTGGGATGGAAGAAAACCTTAATCATTTGAGCTAGCATGGGAGGACATTTGTGACCATGTGCATGGCGGCCTCCAGACCCTGAGAGCCTCACAGCCTTTTGGGCCTGTATCCCATGTTCTCCCTAGACATCTCAGACCTTCCTTTCAAGCTTCTTTGTTATTTTGGTCTTTTCCTCTCCCTTGGTTCCCAGCAGATAAGATGCTGTGTTTGTAGAACCTTTTGGTGTTTCCAGAACACTTCCATGCTCGTTATTTTATTTTTTTTCTCATGACAAGCTAAGCCAGATTAAGTAGGACAGTGACAGGAGTCTTGGAAAAAGAATTATGCTTACGGGCTACATTTTTACCTTTCTTATCTTTGAGAAAAAAATTAATGGGATTCAAATAGAGATTATGGCTTTAAGAAATACAGTTTGCTTGTTGTTAAACCCGATTTAGTCCCCTTAATTGGTCTTCCTTCGCTGATCTATTCTACCACGATGGCATTTGGTAAATGAATTAAAATTCTGAGATAGGAAAAAAAGGTGAGGTGGATAGGGGCAGGCATTCTCTGAGGTAATCCCGTGAGGCTGGCTAGTGTGGTCAACCTGTTCTGGAAAAGGAGATAGAAAACTTGGTTTCTGGCCTCCTGAATTCCACCACCCCCAAACTGTGTGACTTCAGTGAAGTCCCTCGACCTCTCTGAGGCACAGTTTCCTCATCATTGTGTTACCAGAGAGGCAACATAGCTGACAGAACTTTGAAAAAGCACCCTATTAAATTCATGTAAGTACACTTAGCAGGAATGTCATGTCTAATGAACACTCACTCCTCACTGCTTGTTGGGAGTGTTGTTGCCTCCTCAGGTGGTCTTATCTTTCAGGGCTTTGAATTTGAAGTTCATGCTTTCTGACGTGTTAGAGAAACACTGCCGTACTAAAGAGTGAAATAAAGTCAGTGAACTAAGAAATGACTAAAATTGAATTTTAAGCATGAAGTTAAACTCTTAGAGGCTGCTTTGGAAGCAGAGCCAGCAGTAGAATTTCTTCAGGGAATGTAGGTAAGTGAGTACAGTTGATTTGAAGTAAATGCTCCCGTGCCTGTGGGCAATGATTATTGGTTCTGCAGGTGTTTGAGTGCCGGTGGTAGAACCGCACAGAGGTCAGCTGGGTGTTCCAGGCTGCTATGAGTGGTGCTGATCCACGGACATGAACACACTGCTTTCGTTTTTGATATTAAAGTGTTCTAATGTTTCCTGAGTATGAACAATGTGGTAGGTACTGCATACGACAGTCACAGTGTTCTACACACTGTCCTTTAAAACCTAAGACTGACAAACTGGGCCAGTGTTCACATTACTTCCAGACTGTCACCCAAATGTTTTGATTTATTGTTGGTTATAAGAATGCTTTTACTACTCAGAATTAATTGCTTAATTCTGTCCTTAATGAAGCCATTTTCGGTACTTAAAAGTAACAATGAACCACTTGATAAAGTGATGCGAGTGTGACTTCTTGTGGGGACAAAGCCCCCAAAAACAGTTTCCAGGCTCTCTCTCGGCCTCACATTGAAAGGTGCTGGCTCGGGTAGTAAATGGCCATCAACTGTGATCAGATGGCCAGCAGCTGTGGCTAGTTGGCCGTCAGCTGTAACCCGTAAGCCATTGTCCACTAATATAACTGCTGTGGCTACGCTAGCAGAAAGAAATGGGGGCTAGCAAGAGCAGATTGCAGAGAGGCGGGTGCCGCCGGTGATATATAGCGCTATAGTGCTATATAGAGAATATAGTGCTATGACTCCCCTACTTATGACTGGCCATGGGTGTTCCTTTTTGGCCTTACCGTGTCCTGCGTTCTTGGGAGGAGAGTGGGAGCTGAGACCCTGCACGACAAATGGCGCAGTGAGCAGGGTCCCCTGCACGACACTTCTTATGAAGAATGATTTTCCTGGGAGGATCAAGAGAGGAACACAGTAGTTTTCAACGTGGTGGTAGTTCGCATTGGAGGGAAAATAATGAAATGCTTAAAGTGAAACTCACTAATAAGTTTTCTTTCATTCCTGTTTTAAAGTGGTAATGGCTGCTGAGAAGTGAGGAGGGTTCAAACTAACTAAATTCCTGGTTTGAAAATGCTGTAGAAGGAAACTTTTCTGGGTGTGTCAGGGCCCAGCTGCTCTTTTTATTTTTTTCCACCTAAAAAAATGTTAGAAGATTAGGGAATACGCCTAAAAGTTATTTTTTGCAGCGTCAGACTTTCAGGACAGTGTATTTTATTGTACATTTGGTTAAAAGAAATTTGGTTAAGAGACAAATGGTTTAGGCGACGCCTTCTCAAACTGGTCATTTTGATGAAAGGAAATTTACTCTGAGGCTTCTCAACTTTTTCCTAACTTATCCCATCTTCATATACATTTGTGATTGTACAGTGTCTGCCGAATGTGGGAGATTAATTCGGTAATCTTTTACAGAGATTCACTCACAGTCCATTATCAAACAAGGTACTAGAGATCTCCCTCTTGCTTCATGTTGTTTCCAACATCTGCTCAACAGGGATGCTGTTAAAGGATAACGAGATAAGGGCCAAAACTTTTTCTAAACTGTAGTGGTGAAAATGCCACTTGTTTTTCTGCTAACAGGCTTTTCCACTTATCTCGAAAATGGACTCGAAAGCTGTGTTAGTGATTGCGACAGCACTCAGGGTGGGGATGAGTTTCACAATCCAACCCTTCACTGGGAGATCTTTTCACCATTAAAGTGTTTCTCTGTCTCAGTCAGTTTCAACCCAAAGAGTTCTCACATGCTGGTGAAATTAAGACCTTAGGCAGGGAGGCATAGAGAGTTTTTCTGAGTACTGTGCAGAATCTCGAATCTGGACTGCTGTCCTGACAGTGTTCAGGCCTGGTTTGTGTGTCAGGTGGCCTACCACGTCTTCAGCTGGTTTCAACTGGCGCAGCAGCTTTAGAGGACCACAAAGCCAGATCAGAGCCCTGTCTTGGTCATAATAAATGATGCACTCTTTTCTCATCCCAACATGTTGCATCATCCTCTGGCCATTCTCAAAATAATTGGGAGTCACTCTGTTCTATCCTTGTAAAAAACAACTAGAAAGATATAACACAGATTCCCGATGGCACAAGAGGGGAAAGCAGAAATTTCTTTAATGGCTCGTTTCCCGAAACAGATAGCAAGGCATCCTCTAAACGTGCTTTGTCAGAAGTGTCACTGGGAAAAGAATCCATGAGTAGACTGTCTGATTTTCAAAATGCTAATTTATGCCTTTGATATTTTCTGTTATTTTATACCAAATGCCAATCTGAAGGTGGTTATAAAAAAATTGTTTTGACTTTTTTTTCTTCATCATTGATCTATACCTTTAAAAGTGCAAAAATAAATATAGAACTGAGTTCCCAATAGACACATAATTAATTGGTGTGTGTCTGATGAGTAATCTAATACATTACAAAACAAAAAGACTTTAGTAAAATCCTCATTTTGAAATTCTGAAAAAGATTCAATGATGCTGGTTTTGGTTTCTACTTAACTGAGAGATATTATTGGATAGTCAAGACAAGATTATCTAGCACTCTGCTTTCCCAGTCCTGAAGAGACTTTAAGATACCCTAATGAAGAAATATATATAGTTGTTTAAAAAAAAACACCCAGCTTTAGTGAGATATAATTTATATAAACTGTATGTATTTAAAGTTGTATAGTTTAATATTTTAACATATACATGTATATGTGTGTATATATATATATATATATATATATCCATGAAACCAATACCACAATCAAGATATTGAACATTTCCATTACCCCCCAATTTTCTCACATTCCTTTGTAATCCTTCCCTCCAGTTCCTCCCCACACACCCCTTCTCCAGGCTGATCTGCTTCCCATCATCGCAGATGAGTTTGCAGTTTCTAGAGTTTTGTGTAACAGTCATACAGTATGTACTCTTTTATTTTAGACTTTTTTCATTCAGCATAATGGTTTTGAAGTACATCCATTTTATACTATATATCAAAAGTTGATTACTTTCTGTTATGGACTAGTATTCCTTTGTTATGTGTATATCACCATTTGCATACAGTAGTTTTGTAGCTGAGGACTCAGGGTGAAATACAGAGTGTAGAAAATCATTTATATTGATAGTAAGGTCACTTCTCTGATTTTTCTAAAGACCAATCAAGATGGTGGCTATATAACAGATGTAGAACACTAGATAAAACCATGATTGAGAAAAAAATCCACATTTCACATTGATAGTCCTAGCAAATGTTGGATTAAGGCTACATAATTAGTATAGGCCATTTTGAATTGGCAGAAAGCTCAATAGGTTTAAAAAAGACGTTATTTGAAGGCTGTTGGTTACTCACTTTCATTAAATAAGTTTCTTTGTGCAGGGCTTATGCCTGGCACAGGACTAGGCCCCACAGGGACACAGCAGGGAACCCGACCTCTTACTTGCCCTCTATAAGTTCACGTTCAGTAGGTGAAATTAGACATAAACAGAAATCATTACAAAATAAAAGGTAAAAATGAGAATTGCACAAATAGCTGAGGATATTCAGAGGTGGAAGAAAATGTTTCCAGCTAGGGGGAATGTGAGCACTTATTTGCTCATGGTGACATTTTAGCAGGACTTTGAAGGATGGTTCTAATTAAATACATGCAGATGTGAGAGGAGGCCAGCATATGCCAATAAAGAGCATGAGCAAGGGGCTAGAGTTGGGACATCCATAGGGAAGAGTAAATCAAAGTGCTGGCAGGTCTGGTTTCTTCTGAGGACTGGGAGGGAAGGATCTGTTCTAGGCCTCTGTGGTGTGTAGATGGCTATCTTTTACCAACAGCTTCCATCTACCGTGTTTCCCTAAAAATAAGACCTAGCCGGACCATCAGCTCTAATGCGTCTTTTGGCGCGAAAATTAATGTAAGACCTGGTATATTATATTATATTATATTATATTTATTATATTTATATTATACTCGGTCTTATATTGTATTATATAATACAGGCCTGTATTATATATAAGACTGGGTATTATATTTTATTTTATATTTTATTTTAAGACCCGGTCTTATATTAAAATAACACTGAGTCTTATATTAATTTTTGCTCTAAAAGACGCATTAGAGCTGATGGTCCAGCCAGGTCTTATTTTCGGGGAAACACGGTATGTGTATCTCTGTCCAAATTTCCTTTTTACATAAGGATACCAGTCATACTGGATTAGAGCCCATCCTAATGACCTCATTTCAACTTGATCACCTCTCCAAATAAGGTCACATTCTAAGGCACTGGGGGTGAGGACATCAACGTACATTTATTGGGGAGAAGCAGATACAATTCAACCCATAACAACCAAGATTGGAAGTTTGGGCTTTATTGTTTAGGCAAAAGGGAGTCATGGGAAGTTTTTGATCTGCGACACGATCAGAGGGATGCTTCAAAATGTTGATCTGTCAATGTGTGCAAAACGGGCTTGAGAGGGGAGAGAGTGGGGTGGGCACAAGGGGCGGTAGGAGGGTCACTGTCAGGAGACTGGCTGCAGTGCATGCCAAACCTGAGGTAGGTGTGATGGGAGAAGCTGATCTGGCTGTGGAGAAGAGGAGAAGCAGCAATGCAGTTTGAATGGCCAGGTGACGCCCTCTGCGCTTAACGTACAATAGCACTCACTGCACAGGTTCTGAGGATGTAGGAAAATCTGCCACTGAGCAACCTGTAGAGTTGTCAAGAATATTGATAAAAAGATGCACACATTTCAATGGAAGGCAAATTAGTTCATGGACTGTGGTATGACGGGATTGCTTTTATCCATGGGACAATCAGGACCTCATTGTTCATCACTTTCGGTGATCAGGAACCAATTATAATCTTTCACATGAGCAGTTGAGTTCATTATTATAGAAGGAACCCATATTTTTAATCTTATTGCAAATTTTTGCCATATATATGCCTATACACACAGTTTATAAATTTCATTTATTTAAAGTTTTATAGTTTCACAGTTTTCATAGCTATTGCCTAATTTTATTCTTCCAACATCTGGGAGGCAGAAGAGAGGCAAATATTATAAATCCCAAATTTTAGAGGAAACTGAGGATTAGAGAAGTTTTGGGGTTTTATCTGATATAACTGGTCTTTGGCTGAGTTGAGATTAGAATGGTGACTATTATAATGGATAATAAAATTAGATGTTATTCTCCATACAGTCTCCATATAAGTGTCATTGTTTCATATTGGATACTTTGGATACTGTTGGTTCAAGGAAAGCCATAGTGTGGTGCCTGTATACCACCTGATAGGTAGCCAAAAGATGTTTGCTGAATGAATGGATGAAAGAGAGAGCATGTGGGTTGTTTCTTTTTTTTTTTATTGTTCATTTATTTAAATTTATTGGGGTGACAATGGTTAGTAAAATTACATAGGTTTCAAGTGTACAATTCTGTAATACATCATGTATATATCACATTGTGATACATATATATCACCACCCGGAGTCAGTTCTCCTTCCATCACCATATATTTGACCCTCTTTAGCCTCTTCTACCATTTCTCCTCTCCACTTACCCTCTGGTAACCACTAAACTGTTGTCTGTGCCTATGAGTTTTTGGTTTTTTTATTTGTCTTGTTCCTTTGTTTCTTTCATTTTTATATCCCACATATCAGTGAAGTCATATGGTTCTTGACTTTTTCTCTCTGAATTATTTCACTTAGCATAATAATCTCAAGATTTATCCACATTGTTGCAAATGTCAGTATTTCATCTTTTTTTTACGGCAGAATAATATTCCATTATACCACATATTCTTTGTCCAATCATCTATCGAAGGACAATTTGGTTGTTTCCATGTCTTGGCCACCATTAATAACGCTGCATTTGAACATTGGAGTACATATATCTTTACGGATAAATGTTTTCAGATTTTTGGTGGAGATACCCAGAAGAGGGATAGCTGGGTCATATGGTAATTCTAGTCTTAATTTTTTGAGGAACTTCCATACTGTTTTCTATAGTGGCTGTCTCAAATTACATTCCCACCAACAGTGTATGAAGGTTCCTTTTTCTCTACAACCTCTCCAACACTTGTTTCTTTATTTTTCTATTGAGGCTTTTTGGTTTTTTTTTTAGAACAGTTTAAGTTTCACAGCAAAACTGAGGGGAAGGTACAGAGATTTCCCACATACCCTCTTCTTCCACACTTGCATAGCTTCCCCCGTTATCAACATCCCCACGAGAGTGATGCATTTGTTACAATTGATGAACCTACATTGGCACATCATAATCACCCAAAGTCTGTAGTTTACATTAGGGTTTATTTTTGGGAGGGCCATGTTTTTTAGCTCGTCTTTCCTCCCATTTTAAGAATCCTATGTGCTGAGTTTGTTTTTCAGTTTTCAGTCATGGAAGCCTTACGTTTGAACAACCGTCCATGGCTTGTGTTTTTAAAATGGAGCATATTTATATATATTTATATATATGTATATATGTATATATATATATATATGTATTCTTTGAAAATGATTGTTAATACTAAATAAAAATGCAGTGGCTTGCAGCTGAAATAAAGATTTAAGATATGGTGGATTCCAGTTAAATCAACCAAGGTAATGATATAAATGGTCATTTAGATTCCTGAACTGGCTATCTCAGTTTTTTTGCCAAGATGTAAGTGACATTGACTCTCTGTGATATGAGACAGCTTCATTTTGTGAAGGTTCATGTTATATGACTATAAAGATGGTTTGGTGTTATTGGGAGGATTAAAATGACCAGAGAGAGAAGTGCATTTTGAGAAAGTTAAATACTAAGAATATAGGGAATTATTTTAAAGATTAACTTTGTGGTTTCTTTGAAAATACCATGCTTGCTTATGTATTTTATTTGCAAAAACTGGTTGAAGGCATTTTTAGTGAAGTCTTTGGGTAATGGGCTGGTTTAGGCCCCAGCTTATTAGGAGGATGGGAACCACTACTTACACTACACATTTAATTGCTTTATTTATTTTTAAAATAAAAAATAATGCAATCTATGTAATTTTTCTTTCTTTTTTTTAATTTAATTTAATTTTTAAAAATTTATTGGGGTGACAATTGTTAGTAAAATTACATAGATTTCAGGTGTACAATTCTGTATTACATCATCTATAAATCCCATTTTGTGTTCACCACCCAGAATCAGTTCTTCCATCACCATATATTTGATCCCCCTTACCCTCATCTTCCATCCCCCACCCTGTAATTTTTCTTAAAAAAAAAAAAAAAAGGTAAATATGATTCTAAAGAAATGGAATGCAAGCCAGATATATTTTCAACTTGTTAACAGCTGTTGGCTGGGCCCCTCTTCATATCAAAGTCTATATATTTGTCTCACTCCTCTCTAATTATACAATTTAGTAACGAGTTTGTCCTTTATTCAAGCAGTGGAGCATTCTTCCCTAGAGATTTTGTGCATGTTGACCTTAAACAAATAAACAGCCAGATATTTCTCCAGCAAAATGGGTTTATTCAGGAATAATAAAGAATTGCAATCAGTACATGTGGTATAAAGGCTAAGCACCCCAAGTCCAGAGAAACAAAGGAGAGAAACATTCTTTCATGGATGTTGGAGGGGCTATTGTAAACAAAGCATCTATTGGAGGAAACTGAAAGTTTGAAGTGTAGTGACTTCTAATTGGCTGACTTATGGCAGTCTCCTATTGGCTGAGCTATTACTGGGCTAGGAAGAATCTTTTCTTCCTCCTGCTGAGGTAGTAAAGTAGTGTCACTTCCTGTCAGAAATTCAAGGTAAGTCTCTTCCTGTTGGGGTCAGTAGTGTGCATTGAGTGAAACGTGTGAGTTTTCTCTTCTAGTCTCCCAACTCCATCTTAAATGAGATTTCTGTTTATTAATTTTCACAGGCAACAGCGAGTTTTATAGAGCGTTACAAGAAGCAATGCAGAAATGGCATGATTGGCTGGGGTTGCATATCTGACCTTATTTAGGAAGATCAAGAAACAAGAAAATAAGTGTAGAGCCTAGAGTTGGTTTGGCATTTGGGGATTAACTGACTGAATATACGGTATTTCTGGTCAAGTGGAGCATTTTCAGGAACACAAAGGTTTGGTTTGCTGATGTGGTGCCCCGAGCAGGAGCAGCTCCATCTTGGGCCTAGAAATTGTTTCAGCACCTCTCAATTTTTAGAAACCGTCAGTGCCCCAAAGTTTCCCTCTAGCCTGGGACAATTCCCAAGGCATACTGTCCCATAGTCCCTTTGTACCTGGGTTTTGTGGCGGCTTTATTAGAACCACGTGGGGTTGACCAAGGTAAGGAATACCATACCTTCAAATTCCCTTAGAAAAATCCAGTTCTACAAGCTTACATGAGCAATGAGGACTGTACTGAAGATTGTAACAACGCAGATGGCTTTAAGGATATTGTAGGTATCATGAACCTTAAAAATCCATTGGCCACCCCAAGTCTTCTTGGAGAAAAGTTCCTCCTCACTTTCTCCTCCTTGGCCCACTGCTCCATTACCAAAGCAAATAAGCAAACAACTTTTTTGTTTTTTTTGTCTCGCTAAGTAGTCCCCCCATCCCAATTCCCTAATAGTCTGCACCTAAAGGCCTTGGGTAGGATGGGTTGTGACAGCATCTTCCAAAGAAAAACCATGCTCCTCCTAAGTAGGGTGCAGGTGAATGAAATGTCTCCACCTCACTGTGTTAAGTGTGGATTAAAAAAACATAAAGTCATACCGGGTTAGCGTGGATAATGTGAGAAATGTTGCAATGTTTTGCTTCTTTTCCCCCAAATGTGGTCATAAATTAGAAAAGAAATATAAGTGTTCCTGTTTCCAATCCCAGGGTTTTTAAAAACTGAGAGTGAATTGGCCCAAAAGAAGAAAATATTTGTATACCTGCAGAGACACTCATAATGCCTCAGGATTTTCTAAGCTTCTACGTGACTCGCACCAAGTTCCAGGCGTGGCCTGTGTAAGCGCTTGCCGGCATCCATGGTCTTTACCCAAAGGTCTAAAGTAAATACAGAGGGATGTCATAACCAATTCCCTTTTAGTATCAGAAAGCAGTACTGAGAACATTGGGTGGATAGCCGCAAGTTGAAGAGTGGCAGGAGGATACGGAGTTGAGGAAGAAGAGAGTGACTGAGATCCTTAAGAGGGAGGGATGGCTGTTGCTAACCAGTCAAGAGAAACACAGGAAGAAGGGTTTCGAAATTATTGTGACTTTATAGGAGAATTTGAGGAAATAATTTTTTCCCTTAAAAAAGGGAAATGATCAAAATAGAGTTTATTCGGTAGCTCTGAAAAGAAAGGTTTGGATCCCCAAACCACGGAAAGTCATATTTGTGGTGAGCATCATGCAAAAGGCTGAGGCCAGCAGACGTTCTCATGGCCCGCACTGTGGGAACACTGAGTACGAGTGCATGGGGAATGACAGGGAGGAGAGCCTTCTGTGATTCTGACTCCAGGAATGAGGAAACATGATGTAACTTTGAGAAACGGGATAGTATAGAATTTATTTGGGGAAAACAGCCTGCAGCAGTGATAACCCTTCCCAAAAGAATCCTTTGGGAGAATGTGGTCCTTTATTAATCTTAAGTTATTCAGCCCTCCAGGAAGCCATCGCAGTTAGCTGGGACCCTGGGGGATGCCCCACACTCCTGGCCCTCCTCCCCACTGTCACGGCACAGACTTGGGTTTTGTAACATATCTCCTAAAGTGAGCAAGTTAAAACTAAGAATGTGGACTCATTGGAACTCATGCATAAACTGTATTTTATGATCTGGACAAGCCCTGCACTAGGAAATGATGTCATTTTTAGCAATGCAAGTTTTTCAGAAGGGAGGCCTGATTGCTCTTATAGTAAATCTAAGAGTAACAACTTGATTGCTATGTCCTCGAGTTGGACTGAGTCTTGTAGTGGGGCCACTGTGGTTTTCCTGAATCACCTTTCTTCCAGACTATAGAATTGCTCTGTCCTCAGGGTTGGGGGTGGGGGTGGAGGTGATAAATTGTGAATTGTAGGGAAATTTTTTATTTATTACTCTGTATGGTTAGGGCAAACTACTGAGAGATAAAGAGGATTTTAGGTTTTGATACCTAACTTGCCACTCTAAGTAAGTAAGAAAATTAATTCAAGAGGAAGCAGAAAAATAAGCAGCTTACAATTGTGGTTTCTCCAGCAAATATCTCCTTTGTACTGGGAAACAGACAGCCTCCTATATGTACACTTTCATTTTCAGCACATTGTTTTGGTGCAGGATCTGTTATTTTAAAATGTGCACAAAGCTCTATTGTAATCTGATTGTAATCAGGGCTCATCGATCTGACTTTTAGATTCTTTGAATACATTTTGTGTTTCAGAAGTATATCTGTCCAAGCATACTGGCTTTTAAAACTTAGATGGAGTTTCCTAAAAAGTCAAGAAAAATGTTTCACTTTTTTTTTCATGTCATTAATTTCTCCATGCTGAAATCTAATTACAAGTGTGTAAAGTAGCAGAAAAAGGTTAGGTGAAAGTTCTGATTTTTGTGTTTGATGTGCTTTAACCTAGAAGAAGGACCTTTGGTTCCTTCACTTTATCTCCATGGGGAAACTTTTCAGATTGTGGGAAGTTAGCATTGGGAGGTTCCTTGTGGATCAGAGTCACCTCCTCAGATTGCAGAGATTTGTCTTTGTGCTGCACATGGCTCCAAATGGCCAATTTTTGATTGTCAGTAGGACAGGGTACATTCAGAAGGCAAGTGTCTCTTCTGCTGGTGCAGAGCCACTTTCTTTTTAACGTAGTTATGAAATTTTAATTTCAGACTTTATAGCATCTACTGCCTGACTGTATCTATTTTTGGAAAAGTGTTACTTCAAACAAACAAACTCATGTATTTATTCATTGATATAAAAACAAATTAAAAAAAACCAAACTATTTGTCACATGCAGTTCCTAGAAAATCAGTCCACTGTCTTGTTAGTTCTAAATCAGAACATAGAGAGCAAACTTTGTAAAAGTGAATTACTGTATAAAATGGAAGAAAATTTTGACACCTTCTATAACATGGATGAACCTTGAGGTTAAAGGAGAGATATGCTACCCCATGTTGGTTATTTTGAGCTGAAGTCCATTGAGAAATAGCAGACTCAAGAAGAACTCGCAGCCTTCCTCCTTTCTGCCTCAAGCTGTGTATAAATTTCCCACCTCTCCTGTACCAGGATGAGGAGAGTTACCCTTGTCACTGGAGATAGAGAGCTGGCACTGAGATGAGCGTGTATAAACAGACCTTACTAAAATAACCTTTATTTTCCGTTAGATTTCCCCATATATTTCCTAATCACCTTCCCACAGTTTATCACCCATGAAAGCCCCAAACTCCTTTCCTTTGTCTAGTAACTTCCCCCCCCACACACACACAATTTAGCACCCTTTGTTAACATGGTAAATAAGCCCTGAGTCTACCACTTGTTCTTTGAATGTTTGCTTCTTTTCTTTGAAGCCCCTGTACATGTAAAAATATTAACATCAATGAAATTTGTATGTCTTTCTCTTGTTAATCTATCTTTTGTCAGTTTAATTCACAGGCCCCAGCACAAACCTAAGAGGGTAGAGGAAAAGTGTTTTTCTTTTGTGCAAGAACATTATGCTAAGTGAAATAAGCCAGTCACAAAAAGACAAATACTGTATGATTCTACTTATCTGAGGTATCTAGTGGTAAGAGTCATAGAGACTGAAAGTAGAATGATGGTTGCCAGGGGCTTTTGGGAGGGGGGAATGGGAGTTAATGTTAATGGGTACAGAGTTTTAGTTGGGATGATGAAAAAGTTATAGAGATGGATGCTATTGACAGTTGCACAACAATGTGAATGTACCTAATGCCACTGAATTGTACTCTTAAAAATGGTGAAGGGATACATTTTATGTAATGTGTATTTCACCACAATTAACAAAAATTAGAGTGAACTTCTGCTCTGTGGAAAAGTTGGAGTAGTAGCTGAATGCAAGATAACCAAGTCTGCCCTGGGTGAGCATTCTGAAACTCAGTGACATGACTTCTCGCCTATACGTGCAGTTTCTCCCTGGCCCAGACTGGGGGTTCTCCAGGCCCAGGGTGCTCTCTTACCACAGAGAGGGAAGCACCTCTTCTGTCTGGCTTCCTTTTCCATTCTCTCAGTCCCATTCCAGTCAACACTGTGCAGAACCACACATGCAGAATGAAGCAAGAAGAGTTGGCTCCAGATTTCTGAGGGCAAGCCAGTGACTAAAAGAGGAGTTTACTAGAAAGTCTGTTCTGGGGAGAAATACTAGTCAAGCAAGTGTCCCCAATGGGGCAGCAGGCTTTCAATTTGTGCAGTCGGAGCGGCCCATGTTAGCATTCAGGTAAATACTAAATGCAGGGAAAAGATCCTTGCCTTATGGAACAGCTGTCTAGATGATCCTCTGCCAGTGATTAATTTTCAGAGAAGTGTTCTACTTGCAGTTCTAGGGATGTAGGAAGAGAAAGCTGACTGGTGGGTGTGAGATAGGAATCCAGAGATGAACAGATAGACGTGTGTCCGTTGCTCTTCCCTTGACAGTTTCATGACTCTCTAGGCCAGCCCTGTCTAATGGAATTTTCTGTGATGATGGAGGTGTGGTAGTGGCTGCTGAGTACTTGAAATGTGGCTAATGTGACCGAGAAACTAAGTGTTCGATTTTATTTAATTTTAATTAGTTTAAACGTAAAAAGCCACACGTGGTTAATGGCTATTTTGTTGGACAGCACAGCTCTAGGTCACCTGGTGTTTGATTCGAATTCAATTCATCATGACCTGAGAACCCTGGGGCTTGTTTTGGTTCTGGGAAGACTTGGAGTTCACATCTGCTCAGGGTTAGACCTGAGGATAGCTCTGGGGTTTTTAATATGAACATCGGAGTCCTCAAAACCTTGTCAGAAGTAGACCTAGTATCGATAAATCAATAATCGATTGATTAGTAAATGTTTATTGAGCTCCTACAAGAGGGCAGACACGGTGTTAAATAGTGGAGATGTTGTAGAGAACAAAACCCACAGGCCTCCTTGCCCGAATAGGGCCTGTGGTCTGCAGGGAAGAACTGAACAAGCAAATGCAAGTGTGAGTTGAAGCGTGTTAGGAAGGAGTCTTTGTGGACTGATGTCACATGGAGGCACAGTCGTTTTGTCACCTTCTATTCAACAGGGACACTTCCAGTCCCGTGGTCCCTGAACTCTGATTAACTTTTGCAGTCCCTTCCACCTTCCTAATCATTAGAATTTCCTTGGGCCAATCTGGTGTCTTTAACACAGAGCTGAACTTGTAAAAATGGTGAACCCTTCTTTCACCCCAAAAAAATGTTTTGGAGAGAGGAGAGTTGGGGAGAGTGGGTGTGGCTGAGGCAGGGGTCAGAGGCAGGCCCAGGTGGTGGAGCAGCTCTTTGCCACAGTCCCCAGGAGCCCCCCCCCATGGTGACCAAGGCAGCTGTATACCCTGGATCTGAGGAACAGGATGCTGTTACAGTCCCGACCCGAGACTGGGATGGGGGCCAAGGTGCAGCCTGAGTCAGCCTTCCTGCTCTCCCAGCACAGCCTGGCTACCCCTTTGGCTGTTGGTCTCTCGGTTCGGTGACCCCCAGCTGGGTGCAGTGAGTTAGCTGATTCAGTAAGTATTTATTGAGCATCTCTGTGTACTCACAGCCCAGGGGCCCTGGTAACACTTGGGCTGCTTTGGCTGTTCCCTGCCCGGTTGTTCAGCCCTGGCTGCTTCAGAGGCTCCCAGCTCCTAGCTCTGGGGGCAGATGGGTTCCCTGGGTGTGGGGTTGTGATTCTCAGCTCTGGAGGTGCTTGACAATTACTTGGGTAGTTTTTGAAAGGTACAGTGCTTGGGTACCCTCTACCCCCAAACCAATTAAAATTAGAATTTTGAGGGGCAAAGGCCTAGGCATTTTTATAAGGTTCCCTGGTCAGGATATCATCCTGCTGTACCCTGGCTGATGGGGGAAGGGGACCCAGAAATCCTACTGGGTTCTTCCTCATCTCTGGGGAACCTTCCAGTTGGCTTCTATGGAAGCAGGAACCCCATTTCTGTGGGAAAATCCCAGTAGGACTGTGGGGCTGGAGAACACCTATCTCCTCCCCTCATTGTCTCCAAGTTGAGGCCCGAGTTTCTGAGGCCGCCTCTGGGATCTGTGTCATGCACAGAGAAGTGGGACATGAGCGTTAGAGCGGCCACCTGATCGTTTTCAGCTGTCACTGGGAAGGCGTCTTCCACATGCTGGGCATGTTAGAGACACTGTCAGCCTAAACTCCACTGCCTGAAACTGGAAACCCTACAGCAAGCCAGTTAGGGGAAGGGTGGGAGTGGGGAATGTGTGTGAGGGTGGAGAGGAAGATGGGAACTCCAGGGAGTTTTCCTCAGTTATGAACCGGCTCCAAATTTATAACTGGCTTTAAATAAAAGAATGAAGTGTGTTGGAAAAGCAAGAACTTTCTTACACCTGGCCCAGCAGTGAGGGGCTGGGAGGTCGTCCCTCTTCTCAGGGCATCTGAGCCTCGTGCTTTGCTCTTCTAGTCCTGGCTCAGCCACATCCAAAAGGGTTTAATGTGGCCTGTCATCTACTGGCACATGAACAACAACCCAGAGCAAACACATTTTCACATTCAGTGTTCAATGCTCAGAGGAACCAAGTTTTTCTGAGATTACACATTTTTCCAGCATTATGCTGTACTTGAGCATTCAAAACAATGAAGTGGAAGTTTTCTTTTTTTTTAGTTTCTAGGAATACACAGAGGATTCTTTTGGTAAGTGGATGGTAGGGGCTGAGGGCTTGCGTGTACCCAGACTGAATTAGACATTCAGGAGAATATTTGCTGAATGGGGACCTTCTTATCCAGATGTCCTTCAAGAACATATCTGCGTGGGTGAGGCCGTTTCAAATGTAGGGCAAGTGCTAGAGAGACTCGCTGCTTCTAAGTGTGGGAGGCCATGTGGGATAGAGGGGAGAACACTTGGGTTTAAATCCCAGCCCTGCCCTTCCTGGCTGTTAGAACTTGGACAAGTCACTTAGCCTCCGTGAACCTGTTTTCTCCTTTGTGAAAAGAGGAAAATCTGCATTGTGGGGCCTTATGGGGGGATGTGGTGGGAATGAGAGAGAATGAAATGCCTGGGATGGAGGACTTACCCTCCTCCTTACCCCTCACTCCTTGAGCATCCCTTCTTTTCTGTTTATTGGGCTTTCTCTTCAAGTCTCTTGGAAAAAGCCTCTCACCAGATCTTCTCAAAATCTGCACACCCAGGCCCCACTGCAGACCAATTAAATCAGAACCTCTGACGGTGGGACCCAGGCATTTTTACAGTTCTCTGGTGACTCTGATGCACGGCCAAGGTGAGAACCACTGCCTTAAAAGACAAAGTGAAACAGGGACGGTGAAAGGAGCTGGGACCCTCACACTTGGGGCAGCGCTGTCAGGGCTTTCTTGGAATTCTGAAGAGACACTTGACCTGTCCTGGTGGGAGAATAAATCCTTACATGTCAGGTTTTAGGTGACATGGTTTTGACCCTCTTGGAAGATGCCAAAGGTGCATTACATGTAGTAATCTGTAATTTTCTCAGGAACCTACTTTGAACTCCACCTGCCACCAGGCTGGTGCCTGAGATGGAGTTGTTTGGCTAGTGCAAGGGCCGCGGGCCACATGGCAACTGGTCCACCCCCAACATCATACAGCCACCATAGGGAAATGATACAAAGCCTCTTTCTTTTCTGGGAATTGGCCCCTAAAAGGCAACCAGCTGCTGGTGCTGGTGTTTAAAATGAAGAGAAAGGGATAAAGTTCAAGAGAGTCATGATTCCAAGCCAGGAATTGGGGTAATTAAGGAGCCGGCTTGCATCTAAGCTGAGAGCCCGACCCCAGGGGTGCTGCACTCCTGGGGCCATCCCTCTGAGTGCCCAGGGGCTGCTGGATCCTCCCTGTCTGTTCTAGGCCCAGCCCCAGCTCTGGGTCTGGAGGACTTGACAGCTCATCAAAGGGTCGCTGTGTGATATGAAAGCACTTCAGGGAATGTGCACTTTTAAAGAGGAATTTTGAATGGCGCCAATTCTGCTTCCTTCTTTCTGTCATTAGCTGTGTGAATCAGGGCATCTTTTAAAAAAGATCTGAACACAAATAATATCAGATGCCATTTGCAAAGGCTTGCAGCCTGCTAACTTTGCTAGTATTAGGGAAAGAAGGTGCCCGGATAAATATCTGGATACTGTGGGAGAGAAGGGCGCTCAGGATGCTTGTTTCAAATACAAAACAAAATAACCCTGATGACACACGACAACATCTCCACAAAGCAGCGAATTGTGGAAGTTTGTTAGTGGAACTAAAGCTCAGTTTGTAAGAAATGTCCATGTCCGACGGGAATTGTGGGGCCAAGCTTTTCAAAGTTGTCTTTTCCCAGGACTTTAGTGGGAGGCGAGCTGGTGCAGGTGGATCTAAGCTGATGGAGGAAGGAGGCCAATAGGATTTTGGCTGAACCCCAGGGGATCAGGGCTGGATTGAGGAGACCAGTGATTTTTTTCTAGTTAAGCCTGGAGAGAACAGGCAGGGCCCTGAGTGACCTGGATCCTCTTCATTAGGGTCCAACTGTGGGAGGGCCAGAGGTGCTTCCAACAGCAGCCAGTAAAGAGAGATACCATCTTTTTCTTTGGCAGATATCGTGTGAACTACAGACCCAGATATGTCACCAGGTACAAGATGGTGACACAGTTGGAATGGAGGTGCTGCCCTGGCTTTAGAGGGGCAGACTGCCAAGAAGGTCCCAGAGATCCCATGAAGACTTCACGCGCCACACCCTCTCGGCCTCGAAACAGCTTAAAGAAACCCACAGGTAACTTCTTATCTGTACTTGCTGTGCATGGGCCCCACTAATATTTCCAGTGCTCTTCATACAACAGGACTTAAAATTTACAGTGTTGAGCTTTCCAGGGTCTTCAAAGGACATGAATATATTCCTGCAGTAGACGCGTGTGGCACACAAATTTATTTGCAGAAGCAGTAGCAATTGGAAGACAAATGTTTTGCAAGTAAATGGCCTAGTTAGGGCCAACTTGGAAAAGCCAAGGCCTTAGAAATCAGTGAACACAATGCTGATGGTTTCAGGCTTGTGTAGCCTAAGGCAGAGATGAGAAGATGAAATGGTGCATTGCTTGTTTTTACTTTACTTTCATCTACAAGCTTCCATAAACCTGAATTTAAAGGAGTTAAATTGTTTTCTTTTGTTTTTTTAGTAGGTAAATAGAATCATTCTCATTCTGTTTGGGGTGAGATATATGCAAAGCTAAGCCTCACTTTAGAAGCATCCATTGAGATTGTTCTTACATTTGTTTCTGAATTTCTCTTGTTTGAAGTGAAGTAGGAGAAATGCAATGAATAGCTAAGAAAGCAATGGTCATTTTCACCTATAGCACACCTTTAAGTATGACATTAAGAGAGGGACTTGTCACAGTGGGATTTATAGGTGATGTATTACAGAATTGTACACCTGAAATCTATGTAACTTTACTAACAATCGTCACCCCAATAAACTTTAACTAAAAAAAAAAAAAAAGAGTGACATACAGATAAATTTTTTTTGGTCTTTATTTTCTACATCACTTTATCTTTCCTCTGTTTTAAGTTGAGTCAGCATAAATGTAACTTCGATCTTCTCATGAATGGAATGTTTAAGTCGTTTTGAAATGATTGTATTTTCCCATGAGATGTTTCAGTTTTGAAGCTGGTAGTTTGTCCCAATGCTGTCCGTAAAATAGATTTTCAGATAATGTTTTATTACAAAAGTAATGCATGTCAATTAAAGAATGTTTATAAAACATAGGAAAATATTTAAGTAGACGTAATCTCACCACCAAGTGATAACTACTATTTGGTTATAGTACATTACCCTCTTTCCTGTATCGGCATATACATTTTTTGAAAGAAAAATTAATTCATTCATCCCACAAATATTTATTGAGGTTCTATATCTATAATTGGTACTTGAGAAAAATGAAAAGTAAAGCAGGCACAGTATCTGACCTCATTGAAGGCAAACATTAGACAAGTAATTACAATAAATCATGACAGGTACTACCATGATGGATGGGCACACGTGAAGGGGGTCTCTTGGATTATAATAGTTTATTTTTGTTTTGCTTATTTTCAGTTTTCATTTTAAGTTTAAGTTTCATTTTAAGTTTCATGTAGCTTAATGAGTCGAATAGCTTTATGAGCTCGACTAGGAAACGCAGTGATCCTCCTCCCCACCCCCTTTCCCTTCCCAGGACTAATTATTTTAAATGTTTCAGGCGCCCTTTTGGAATTTACCTCCATATCTATTGACTTCTCATTATGGAAGCTGAGGAGTTGACTCTCTTTCATCTACTCTCCAACACACTTCTCCTTTACCTTCATCTTTTCCAAAGAATTATACCACGTTTTTATTTATTCAGTATTTACTGTTTACGTTGTAGTAACTATGTAGATAATGTTGACAGCTGTAGTGTGCTATGAATATGTTGCGTTTCCTACACAGCCTTTTCATTTCTGTAGAGTTAATAATGATCTTCTGTTTTTCATTGCTTGGTTTTCTATGTTTTTATTCCTATTTCAACCCAAACTCTCCTCTTGTTATCTAAATGTCCTCTCATTATATTCAGACACATCAGTTTCATCTTCCTTAAGAAATCCCTTCTGGAGCTTCTCACCGGCACCATCCTCTTTTCCTGCTTCACAGCTGCCTCCCTGTGATCTTAACTTGCCTCTCTCTTAACTGAGTTTTGTACCTTCTGCTCGCTCTCTCTCAATTCACTACCTTGTTTTGGTAGAGCACGTCTTCTAGGAGTTTCATGAGATGGTTGGATGGGAGATAAACCTTTTTATATTTTATAGTCTGAAAAATATTTTTACTCTAGTTTCAAAATTCTAGGTTGGAAATAATTTTCCTTTAGAATTTTAAAGCATTGCTCAATTTTCTTCTAGCTTCCAAAATAATTGTTAAAAAGTTCAAAACCATTCTGATTCCCATTTTTTTATGTGTGACTTGGTTGTGTGAGGTTTTTTGGTCATTTTAGTGGGAAAGGGAATGAAAGGAAATGCTTATTCTCAATCCACTATCATTATAAAGAACATACTGTTTTTGGAACTTATTTTTTAACTTAATCTGAAACGAACAACTTTCCATTTCATTAAGTATTCTACAAAATCATTTAATGGCTTTAGAGAGTGTAATTATTTGAACACAATCGCCTACTGATGGTCATTTACATGGTTTGTAAGTTTTCATTATTACAGATAATATTTGAATAAGCAATTTTTCCTGTTAGATTTTTTGATTCATCCCTGATTACTTACTAGAATAAATTTCTAGTAGTATAATTGCAGGGTCAAGAGGATTCTGAGTATTTTGATACATATTGCCAAATTATCCTTCCAAAAATTTGTGAGTAGAATTCCCACCATCACCAGTAAAATATGAAAGAAGCAGTTCCTACGTCCTGATCTTCCTCTATTCTCCTGCCCTCTGTTTTTATTTCCTTTGCTCAGAATAGCATTTCATTTGTATGTGAGTCAATAACTTGTTTTCTTCTAGTGCCTTGAAATAGAATACATTTTCAGCATGGAAAATAAGGTGTTCTTTACAGTTCTCTGCTTGGGAGTTTGGCCATCTGAATTCTCATCTTGGTTTTAGTACTAAATTGATTTTAATAAATAATAGCTGTTAGTATGATCGTGCAAAAGTTTAGAGGAGATAGAAACAATGAATATTAACTCATATCTACAACATTCTTAATTTACTTCCAGTGTTTGTCAGTGTACATTAATGCATTTTATTTCATTGTAATTTATTTTGTCTTTGATTTTTTCCACTTTACATAATATGTCTCAGTACAGATACAGTGTTTCCCTGAAAATGAGACCTAACCGGACAATAAGCCCCAGCATGATTTTCCAGGATGAAATACCCTGAACATAAGCCATAATGCATCTTTTGGAGCAAAACTTAATATAAGACCTGGTCTTATTTTGGGGGAAACACGGTAGTCTGCAGGCTTGTCGATGTTAACCTCTTTCTAGTATTCCTTTTATCCTACTGTGCATTTCAAGGGCATGGTTTGCTTCTTATTCTCCTATTGCCTCGGGTTTTGATAATCTTTTTGTTTAATTTATCTTTCTTTATATCTATCAGTTTATCTTCACTTTATGACTCATCATAATCATCTTTATAATATTTCTCTTTCTTTTGGAGTATTTCCATGGGGGGGTGTATTTCTCAAAGTAGGATCATCAAAAATTCAGTGTTTGTGTTCTTTCACCTAGTGAACTTTCCTACATATGGCCGTATGGCTCCCATTGTTAGGAGATACCAATAGAATCAATTTCTATATCTGTCTTTGCTTTTAGTTTCCCCAACTGTAGTATAACAGTGCTAAACAATGTCTGTGAAACTCTTTTAGCATAGGGATATTAATAAAAGAGAACATTTAGCAGTTATGTGGAAGATAACTTGCCACTTGCATATCATACCATCCAACAGCCAATGTGTGGATCTCACTAAAATGGCTTCTTATGGTTTTACAGTGTGTAGTCAACCATTGGGGTGTGGCTGTAGTTCACTAATGTGGGGATGATGTGTTCATATGATAAAGTAGATAAAGAGTATCTCCCTTCAGGATGAAAGAGACCATTGAGTATGTATTATGTGCCATGTACATATTCTATTAACAACCCTAGGCGGGAAGATAGTAGCACTGCTTCACAGATGAGGCAATTATAGTTCACAGAAGTTAGTTTGATCAAGGACAGACAGTAAACCGCAAAGGCAGAATTCAAGTGGAGGTTTGTTTGACTCAAAGCCCGTAGTCTTTTTACTCTACCACAGTAATTACCTGGGTCTGGAAGTGAAGGTTTAAGTGTATTCTATATGTACCCTGTTTAATGTCTGCAGAAACTGCATAAAGGTAGAAAATGTTAAGTCATTGTCAACTCTTTCTTTGTAACAGACAATGAACCAAGCCAAGTCTCAGAGCCCAAGAAGACTTTGTCACCAACTCGGGCAGCAGAACCAAGTCAGACAGTAGATCCAAAGCAGGGGCCCCAAGAACTTCAGAGTAAGAAAATCCAGGTGCTTGAGGAGAAGGTTCTCCATCTCACGAGAACGGTTCTTGATCTCCAGTCTTCTATGGCTGGCGTGAACAAAAACCTCAAACGTACCATTCAAGACGATGCCAGCAAAATGTTGGCATCATGGCTCAGTAACCTGCACCCCCAACCAGTGACTGACAGTACCATTGGTAGAGATAGAGAAACAGACCAGCTTCCTGGTGCCATCAACAATAAGGAATCTGGCATGAAGGACATCAAGTCCGAATTGGCTGAAGTCAAAGATGCTCTGAAGACTAAGAGTGACAAGCTGGAAGAGCTGGATGGGAAAGTGAAGGGTTATGAAGGGCAGCTCAAACAGCTCCAGGAGGCTGCCCAGGGCCCAACAGTGACCATGACAACCAATGAGCTCTATCAAGCTTATGTTGATAGTAAGATTGATGCCCTAAAAGAGGAACTCATAGAAGGAATGGACAGAAAGCTGGCTGATCTGAAGAACTCGTGTGAGTACAAACTGATTAGTCTCCCACAGCATTGTGATGACTATGGGAGCAGCTACCTAGGAGTGATCGAGCTTATAGGAGAAAAAGAAACAAACCTGAGGAAAGAAATAAATGACCTTCGAGCCCAGCTACAGGATCCTTCAGTCCGGTCAAATTGCTGTGATGGGGAAAAGAATGGTGACTTTGGGCAACAGATCAAGATGTTAGACCAGAAAATTGAAAGAGTTGCTGAAGCCACCAGAATACTGAATGGACGATTGGACAATGAGTTTGACCAACTCATAGTTCCAGAGCCAGATGTAGACTTCGATGCAAGATGGAATGAACTAGATGCAAGGATCAACGTGACAGAGAAGAATGCGGAAGAACATTGCTTTTACATTGAAGAAACCCTACGGGGGACCATTAACGGAGAGGTAGATGACTTGAAGCAACTTCTTGATCAGAAAATACAGTCTCTGGAAGAGCGCCTGGGGAGCGTTCTCTTAGAGATGGCGAACAGCACCGATGCAGAACTCTCTCCCCCAGCATCAGCCCTACCAGGGGTTTGGGGGGCTGGGAATGAACAGGTTATGGTGGAATTAAACCAACTGAAGGGCAAAGTTCAAGTTGTCGAGGATATTTGCCTACAGAACTTCCAGGGAGAGCTTCATGGGATAGAAGACATTTTGCCAAATGGAGAAGACCACGCAATGGGTGATAGTTTGAACCTTCTGAAATCTCTAAATGACACGATGGATAGGAAGTTTCAAGAAACTGAACGTAGCATCCAGAAACTTCAACAAGATTTTAGCTTTCTTTATGCTCAACTAAACCACACAGAAGATGATATGAATCGTCTTCAAAATGAGCTGAGCAAGTGGAGAGAAGGTAAAAATGCTGGTGTGGATGGGTTTTCTAAGGGGGGTGAGCAAGAAAGCATGGTGGAGTCCCTCCCATCCCCCCAGGACCCCGTGGGTCACTGCTGCGGCCAGCTGGAGGACAGGTGGCAGAAGCTCCAGAGGCAGATCCTCTCTGAGCTGGATACTTGTAAGGAGAACACCCACGGGGTCCAGAGGGACGTCTCCATGGTTGAGGACAGGGTGTCTCAGATGGAAAAAACTTGCAGCAAACTGGACTCCATCTCAGGAAGTCTTCTGAGGATCAAGGAAGGGCTCAACAAGCATGTCAGCAGCCTGTGGAGTTGCGTCAGGCAGATGAATGGGACACTCCGGTCACATTCCAGAGACATTTCTGGCCTGAAGAATTCTGTCCAGCAGTTTTATAGCCACGTTTTTCAAATTTCTACTGACTTGCAAGATCTGATCAAATTTCAACCACCAGCAGGTAAGTTGACCTTTACAATGTCATTTCTTGTATCTGTTTGCAGCATGTATTGTGCTAGATTTTGGACAGTTTGTGGAATTAACTCCATCGGTGCTACCCAAAGTATGCTTCATAGATTGGTGCCAGCTTGTGAATTGTTTGGTGCTGGATAGTAATCAGATCAATACCAACACTGAGAGTAAGTATTTAGAAAAGTGCATAATAACTTGTCATCATAGCATTCCAGGACGTGTGTGTGTGCTGCGTACAAGAACTGTTGTCTTCTGGTCCAGCGCCCATCTCCTTTGTGTCTCCCAGAGTTGAATGCCAAATTATTGGGTCCATAGGACTTGTTGAGGGTCAGCTGTGTGCCCAGAAGGACCCCACTTCCTGACCTGTCTTCTCCCTGTTTTCTTTTTCCCTCTCCTCCCCTTTGGGCCTTTGTCACCTTTTCCATTTTGCTTAGCTCCAGGTGACAAAGGCCCTTATGCACTGAGCTGAGATTTCATGCCTGGTGTGAGCCTATAGGATTTTATCATCAAGTCCCAGCTGAGACATAAAACCCGATGAGGGGAACGCTAGAGCATGAGAGGCAGATGAGCTCTGGCCTGGCTGAGGAGAGCTAGGACCAGGTCCTCAGGACGCGTGGGGAGGGTCTGAGGTAGTCAGAGATAAGGGGTTTGTAGATAAGGAGTTACCCAGGCCGACCAGGAGCAGGAAGCTGGCCTCTGCCCCAGTGTTGGGCTCACTGTTGCACGCTGTTTATTATCACCCCCTCCCCCCCAGGCCACACAGCTCCTGTAGGTCTGAAACGGTGAGTGAAGGTCATAAGACTGTGTGTTCATAGAATGATTGTCCCTTGTGGTGACAGTGCTGTCTGGACAGTGTTTTATAATAAAAGATCGAACCAGATATTTCCAGTTGGTTTGTAACTCCCAGTTAGTGTGGGACACTGTGTTAACTCTTTCACGCTTGTCTGTTGACGTAGCAGTTGGAGGTGAATGCCTTTAGAGAGAATATGACTTCCAAAAGATTATCCTTTTGGAATGAACTCACTGTTGTGAATGTGAAATGCATGGACTTTCAGGAATTTCATTGATTGCAAAGAGCCAAAAATAACCAAGTAGAGCTTTATCTATCCTTGTACAGCATCTAGCCTGGGAGATCTGTGACCTGAGTATTAGAGCTTCATGGGCAAATCAGGAATTAAGGTCACAGTGAAAGTCATACATCAACTTGTGAAAAGTCAGTGGAACATTTATTGAACACCTACTACGTGCAGGGCTCTGTGACGGATGTAGATGAGTGGCATGATCCTCACTCTCAGGCATTTTCAGTCACAATGGTGAAGATACACACAGGTCTGCCGAGAGAATGAGTGAGACTGTATGTAAAGGTCCAGTGAGTAGTGTAGGGGTTATTCTTTTAGCTCATAGGATCTTATTGAACCCTTATTGTGTGTTAGGTAGTGAGCTATGTGTGTGGAGTATGTGGATGACAATGTATGTGACAAGACAGTCTGCGGGGAAGCAAGCAGATGCAGATGGCACAGGAATGGATTTGTATAGGTGTACTGGGCTTGTGGAGAAGCACCCACAGCCACAGTGGACACTGGGGAGGGCTTCTCAGAGGAGAGAGCCCCTCAGCTGAGCCTTTAAGGTTGGATAGGTTGACAGTTCAGGGACTGGCAAGGTGAGGAGTGAGGTGTAGTGATAAGAGAAACTTCTGGAAGGAGGTGTTACCAGCACTAATAATTGAGGAATGGGTACCATTCAGAAAAACAGGAAGAGGGAGGGTGTATCTGGTGAGGAGTTACTGTGAACGATCAGTTATTTATTGCGGTGCAATAGTCTACCCCAAATCTTGGTGGCTTAAAACAACAAAGATGTATTCTTGTCGACTATTCTGTGGGTCAGAAACTTGGGCAGGGCTTGGCTTGGCTGTTCTTCTGCTCCTTTCGGCATTGGCTTGAGTCACCTACTTGGCTATAATCAGCTGTCGTTGGGCCTGGCTGGGCTAGAAGGTCCAGGAAGACTTCAATCACGTGTCTGTGCCTCAGGATTTCTCCACATGGCCATTCTCTCTCTCTCCATGTGGCTAACTTGGGCTTCCTCACAGCAAGGTGGTATCAGAGTAGTCAGATTTATGACACGCAACTGGCCCTAAGGGAAGGTGGAAGGCTAGGCTCAGGCTGGCTTCGTGTCACTTCTGCCACATTCTGTTGGTCAAAGCAAGTGAGCTCTTAAAGGGTGATGTGGCTTGTATGTGTCAGGAGGGAGGGAATATTAATGATAGTCCTCATATTGTCCACTGTGAGCAAAAGGCCAGGGTGAGGATGCAGTAGCCAGTGACCAGATTGCGGGACAAGGGATGCGGACTCTGATATTTCTACTCAGTCCACTCTCCTATTCACAGATCCCATTCCTTTTTTCAGAAGCATCCCCAACAGGAGCTGAATTATCCAGGAGGCAGCCAGTGGCGGGGGGGGGGGGTGAGGGGCTTCAGCTGATTCTCACATAGATCCAAGTCTCTCTTGTGTTCCTCCCGTTAGTACAGATGTTTGGTTATTCGGGGGACAAAGGGTCCACAACTTCCATCTAGGACTTGGACAGATGTCTAACTTCCAAACAGTAGAGAACCATTGCATTTTCATCACTGTCTCTCCTTCAGCTCAGTGAAGTGAGTGTGATGCCCTTCTCATGGCCCCCGTACACTCCCACCCATTCATTCATTTAACAGATATTTACCGAGTCATGTCCTAGTGCTGAAAGTTCAGCCCACATGGATCTTACACTCTAGCTGGGAAGACAGTGCACAGCCAAGCAAATAAAGATCTGATTTCAGCTAGTGAGAAAAGATACAACAGTACGAGGTGATTGAGATTGGGGGACAGTATATTTTAGGGGAGTGCTCAGCGAGGGATGCTCTGTAGAGATAACATTTGAGCAGAAATATGAATGAATAAAATGAGGGGACAAGGCCTGCAGAGATCTGTGGGACAAGTGTTTCAGCCAGAGGGAACAGCATGTTCAAAGGCCCTGGGGCAGGAATGAGTTTGCCCTGTCTGAAAACTCAGAATGACGGTTTGATCAAGTCTATGATCAAGGAAGGTCAAGTCTGTGATCAAGGAAGGTCAAAGAGGGGGTAGGAACCAGATCATGTAGGATTTTGTAGGCTATGATAAAGAAGTTGGATTTTTAGTACAATGAGAAACTACCGTGTTTCCCCAAAAATAAGACCTAACAGGAAAATAAGCCCTAGCATGATTTTTCTGAATGACATCCCCTGAGCATAAGCCCTAATGCTTCTTTTGGAGCAAACCTTGATATAAGGCCCAGTCTTATTTGGGGGGAAACACGGTATCAGAGGATTTTGAGTCAGGAAGTGATAATTATTTCCCAGGTTTGCAATCCCAGTTACTCCATATGTTTTCTGTACTTTGGGCAAGTTATTTATCTGCCTCACTTTCTGCATCTGTTAATGCTCCTAAGTAGTGGAGTATTAAGTAGTCCTTGGTAATTACTCAATAAATATTACCTATTTTTTAAGCCTCTGTCCCTCCAATGGATGTTCCGTCTGCTTCTGTCTGGACTTTTCTCCCTTGCTCTTCCTACAAACCCCCAGGCCTCCAGCCTCAGAGGAATGAGCGGGACTTTCTGTGCAGAAGACATGGGATGACAGATCTGGGTGTTGGGCTCCCAGCTGCCCTGCAGAATGCTCTCGATAGCCAGAGGGCATTTTCTTCCCTTTTCCTTTTGTTTTCTTCTTTTCTAAATTGAGGGTCAGGTAGGAAGTGTAAATAGCCTGGAAATCTCCCCTCCCTAGTGTTCAGGATTCGTGTCCAAATACTTTTGTTGACCAGAAGTTTGGCACTTAGGGCCAAATTAGGTTCTAAATGACAAGGACTTCTTAAGTCCATTTTTCTTCTGTCCGCTTTGGCTGTAAGGGTTTGGCCCTCTGTGACTAGACGCTCACATTCATTTTCACAGATGGGCAGAGGCACTGGTCCTTCATATTCATCACCAGCCACCCCCTCCCTTCCCTTTAGTTGGTATCTTTCCCCACTGTTGGGGTGGGGACAGCTCTGGTGTCTGCCCCCCCTGTGAGGCGGAAAGGCAGAGTCTGTTTTCTGCTGCACTGCACTTTGGACAGCTCAGCACACCTCAGCCTTCTCCTGTTCTGACATAGGTGCTGAGCCTGGCTGGACTCCAGCATTTCTGCTACTTCTCTTACAGTTGGAAGAGAAGGGGAGTTCCTGGTGTTGCGAAAGCTGAGGATGGTGGGCAGATGAATACTTCTGTGCATCAGGGAAGTTCTTTCCCTATGTCACAGTTCCAAGAAGGGACATGCCTGCCTAGAAGCCACAGTATGGTTTCAACATCCTCTAGTGACAAAGCATTACTTCCTTTTCCAAATTGCCCACTCTTTCTTCTGCTCATGTGTCGTGCAAGGTGTCATGCGGGTTCTCTGGTCCCGCTCCCCACATAAGAACGCAGGACACGCTGAGGCCAAAAAGGAACACCCACGGAGCCATAGATAGGAGAGTCACACCACTATATTCTCACTGGCGGCTGGGTTGGAGACACAGGAAGCAGGAGCCACACTATCTGCAACCTGCCATCCACTTCTCTGCCAACCAACCCCACTTGCTAGCTGCAATCCGCCATGCTAACTGCAATCCACTCTTGTTAGCTCAGCCACCATCTTCTTGCTATCCCCCATTTTCCTGCTAGCGTAGCCACAGCAGTTATATCAGTGGCCAGTGGCTCACTGGTTACAGCTGACGGCCATCCAATCACAGTTGATGGCCATTTATTACCTGAGCCAGCACCTTTCCACGTGAGGCCGAGAGCCTAAAAACTGCACTCCTGGCTCTGTCCCCACATCATGTCTTAGGGTAATTTCTCATAGTACTTGAATTATATTAATGACGTTTCATTTAGGAGTGTTACAGATTTAAGAATTCCTTCTTTATCAAGTTGATTTATCGAGATGTGCAAGATGTGTAAGAATGAAAAAGCATGGATTTTTCAAGTATTTAACCATAAAGGCTGGCCAGGGGAAGAGTAGCCTGATATGAATATAAGGATGGTTTTGGCCCTCAACTTAAAATCAGCTGAGTTTGGGGCCAGTTTAGGTCTAAGACAGCATGATGGATTTGGAGTTTTATAAACATATAAAGGCTGAATAAACTGCATACACTGGGACCATGCTGACTCCAGACAACATGCACTCTTTGACCTTGTGGGCATCTGGTTTTTATAATGCTCTTTAGTTGGCGTAAATAGCAGCTGCTTTTCTCCATCTTAACCTTGAATTTAGAAGTACAGTGTTCTGAGGACTGAACTCTCCCATAGCTGCATGCAAAATCCTCTGGAAGCTTAAAAAAAATAAGAACTGCTGAGCTCACTCATGAGATTCCTGCTCAACAGGGATGAAGTGAGACCCAGGAATTTGTAATCAAATTTGTAATTAAAATAATAAACTCCAAGCTCTGGTCCTGGAAGTGGAAGGAAGGCCACCTCAGAGGCAGCAGGAGACAACTACCCAGGACTAGCTGTGCCCAGAAAGAAGGGGAGAAGAGGGGGGAGGAGGGAGGTGATGAGAGAGAAGAAAATCACCAACTTTGACACTTGCCATCAACAAAAGGGCAACTGTGCTTGTGGGAATCCACTTACGGATTTTGTTCTGTTCGTTATTGATCTGTATCTCCGTACGCTTTGATTACTGCAGCTTTATAGTAAGTATGAAAAATCAGGTAACATAGATCCTTTCTGCATTTCCATGTACATTTTAGAATTAGTGTGGGGACAGAGTCCCAGAGAGCAGTTTCCAGGCTCTCGGCCTCACGTGGAAAGTTGCTGGCTCGGGTAGTAGATGGTCATCAGCTGTGACTAGTTGGACATCAGCTGTTACAGGTTAGCTATTAGCCACTGATATAATTGCCATGGCTAGGCTGGTTGGTTGGTTGGTTGCAGAGAAGCGGATGGCGGATCCCTGTGTCTCCAACCCAGCCGCTAGTGAGAAATAGTGATATGACTCCCCTATCTATGGCTCCGTTGGCGTTCCTTCTTGGCCTCACCATATCCTGTGCTCTTATGCGGTGAGCGGGACCAGAGACCCTGCATGACAATTAGCTTGTGAATTTCTACAAAAAAAAAAAAGAAATTCCCAAGTGATGCTGATGTTCAGATAGGCAGGAGTTCCCCTCTGGGATTCAGATAGTGAATTACTTTCCATTTTAAATGTAATGCCACAGGTTTTAACACATGCAACTAAAGTTGTATCTATATTTCCGTGTGGTACTTTTTAGAAATGCAGACCCGTTTTTGCCTGATTCCATGAGATTTCTGTGTGTTCACGTCTGGACTCACTTTCTTGGCTCGGCTCACTTGGCTCTGCCCCCTTGAAGAAGAGTCAATCTGGGCCCTTTTGTGATGTAACCAACATAGGGCTCCCTTGTACAATCTTGAGGGGTTTTTTTTCCTCTTCATTCCAACCAAAGCCAGAAACAGCATTTAGGTTGCCATTTGCTCAGAGTAGAACCATTCCAGTGAATACACGTTTTCCCTTTCTTTGCTGTCAAAAGAACAGTTCAGATTTTCTGTCAGTTATGTGTTCAGCCTGAGAACATTTCGTGTGCCCCTGTGTCCTCCACTTAGAGGGCACACCTCCTGGCCTGCTCTCACCTCAGCCTTCCTGCGGGGAAGATCAGTAGCTGTTTCCTCAAGAAGCCCATTTCTCGTAGCCCACCCTATGCCTGTTCAGTTCAGGAACTGTAGCCTCACAGTTCCTCTGAGCTCCCTGATGAGCAGGCATTTGTCATACCTGTCACTGGTGGCATGTGAGCCTGTTCCCAGGAACTGAGCTTTTGCCGCAGTGTGGTAATCGACTCTGACAAGATCCTCCGTCCATCCACTTAGCTGCCTTATGTCAGCATTTCGATGGATTTTTTTTTTTTTTTTTTTTTTTTAAGCCAGAAGTCTTGATTGACGTCTTTAACAGACTTCTATAGTTGCAGCATTTGGTCGGTGGACACACTCTCTGGATCTGCCTCCAGGCAGATCAGATTTCACCTCCACTGGCCTTCTAATGAATTGCACTTCACTCTTCCATATTACCCGCACCCATCACTTCATCTATTGGCACCGAATTCTGCCTGGGTGACAGGAGGTATTGCAGGTTTATCCTGTGTGATAGAGGAGGCTGATAACTCAGGAGGTTTCGGCTGCTTTCCCACAGCCAGGTCTCAAACACTGACTCTAATGTCTAAGACCAGTGTCTGTCCCATGCAGCCCCTTCTGTGCCAAGACACCACCAAGTTGCCAGAAACATGCTAAGGAACCTTAATTTTTGCAATTTAGATTCCCATTGCAACCGGCCTGCCTGCAGGATTTCCTAGCAGCTGCAGGAGACAGAACGCAGGCTTCTATCAGCAAAGTGAGATAGAATCAGCTGCAAGATGTGCATTCTTACTTAGCACTTCGGCCTCGTGGATTATTGGGGATTTTCTCAGGATGGTTTTTGTTTTAGTAAAGTTGAAATTGGTTTTTAATAAGAACTTTAAAGGAGAGGGAGTGGCCTTGACTACCGGGTGTTAGGTCCATCTGTGAAGGCCATGGCCCTGCCCAACTTGCTCATGTTGGCTGTAGGGACAGGGTCCCAGAGAGCAGTGTCCAGGCTCTCGGCCTCACGTGGAGAGGTGCTGGCTCAGGCAGTAGATGGTCATCAGCTGTGACTAGCTGGCCATTAGCTATTATTGGTTAGCCATTAGCCACTAATATAACTGCTGTGGCTATGCTAGCAGCAGATGGGGGCTGGCAAGTGCAGATTGCAGTTAGGATGGCGGGTTGCGGATCGTGTGGCTCCTGCTTCCTGTGTCTCCTACTCAGCCGCCAGCGAGACTATAGTAGTATGACTCCCCTATCTATGGCTCCCTGGGTGTTCCTTTTTGGCCTAACCATGTCCTGAGTTCTTATGTGGGGTGTGGGACCAGAGACCCCACATGACACCCCGCATGACAGTGGCACCAGGCCACACGTTGGCATCATGACCGTGCCATGGGTCAAGGTCCCAGAACAAGAGCCAGTACATGTGTGGCTGATCCATTCCTTACCACTCCTCACCAGTAAATGCAGGAGCAGCAAAACTTGGCTCTTATGAAGAATTCAATTCAAATGGTCACTCTCTGAATCACAAACATATGTTCAGTTCAGAAAGATATTGACTGCCAGAGAGTTATCGTTCCAGAATGAGCAAAATCCTGTCCAGTCTTTGTTCAGCTTGCAATAAATGTGCACATCAGACACACCACATGATGCCGTGGAGTGAGTGTGAGCTGGAGAGGCCAAGGCTGGGGTCAGTCCAGGTCCAGTGCAGCTTTCTTGGTACTGTCTTTGCTGGGAAGTGATGGGAGCTTTGGAGCACTGAGCTCTCCACAGCACTTGTGGACAGACTCCCAAGGAGATTAGTGCAGGATATTTGGCCTAAGCATTGCATTTGTTCATTCTTTCCCCTCTGCCTTCCACTGGTATGACAATCCTGGGTGCTGAGGGAGTGGTGACTATAAAAGAGAGAACTATCACTGTCTCTTTTTACCAGCACTGGCCTAATAGGGCCCTAGATTGGCAATTATTGGCAAAATTAGGGTGCCCAATTTAATGGCTGGCAGGAATTTGGGTGTGGCCCGTAGTACCTGCCATACTTCCAGCCTTCTTTTATTCACCAAACACTTAAATGTCTCAATGTCCTGTGCTAGGCCCTGTACTTAGCCCTGGGGATAAATGATCCCTGAAATGTGTCCTCAAGTGCTCTTCACCCAGCACAAGAGGAAAGATAAGAAATTGAAAGGGCCTTTAGAGGCCCAAAGAGCTTTATGGTTCAGAGGCAGGATTGTTCAAGCCCTACTGGGCAGATCCAGGATGGCTTCACTGAGGAGGTGGTATCTGAGCTGGGACTTCAGGGATGCGTGTGTTTCTCTCAGTGAGGTAGTCAGAAAAGGCAGTTGAGGGACTTCAGACAACAAAAGCAAAGGCATAAAGGAATGAAGCTCAGATGAGAACTGGACACCAGTGAGGGTGCCGAAGCCTGCAGGAGGACATGGCCAGGTGATGGGCGCTCAGGGTGTCAGACAGAGCAGATGTGATTCAATTTTATGAGCAGTGGAAAACAATGGAAGATATTTGGCAGAGAAAAGGCGACTAGAATGCTTTCAAAAGAGCACTGTGAAAAAGGTGTGGTAGAAGGAGCCAAAAATATTTCAGAATTAGAATCATCAGAAGGAGAGGGGGGAGTAAAATATGACTCTGAGTGCCTGGATAAGCTGACCAGGAGAAGGCTCATAGATTTCAAAGAAACAGGGTTGGTTTGAAGGGTTTGATGGGAATAGGTAAGAAAAGAAGGACCAGTTTAAGGGGCTGGACTTTGCTATTTTAAGGTACTTTGCTGACTGTAATTCACTGAGGGTTGTAGGACTAAGGAAAAGTATGTTTTACTTTTAAATTTTGAGTGGAGACAACTAAACTTAGTCTAAAAGGAAGGAGCTGATGAGGAGGAAGAAAGGAAAGAGGGTTGAGAAGAGAGGAGTGATGTTGCTTGGAGCAGCTCCAAGAAGAGAAGGGAGGTGGGGGCTGGGTCAGAAGGGTGAGAAGGGTGTGCTCTGGGAGGAAGGATAACTTCTGAGCTGGGGGAAACAGAGTGAAGAAGAGGAAACAGAAGATGGACAAGAAATAGAGTCAAGCATGCTTGGATTGGAAGTGATGGGGTAGAAACAGGCCCTGGTGTCTTCTACAATTACCTCTAATAAAAATAAGTAAAATAGTACTGAGAATCTTATAATGAAAATCAGCATTGCTGCTAACACTTTTCCGTGTTACCCTTCTCACTCTCCAGGGGCAACTGTGTGCAACTCTTTCAGCTGTTATTTTGCCCCTGATATTTGCCTCCATATTTCTAAATTGATTTATTAGCTTTAGACATCTCTCTATATAAATATTGCATGTAGTATGTAGAAAGTATATGTATATATCATTTATCAGCTACAGACAGCCTATACTTTAGACTCTCTCATGTCTCTCCCTGCTTCCCCTCCTCTTACTTCCAATAGAGTTGTACCACAAAAATCAAATCAATATTTATGCTGTTATGAACTTAAACAGCTCAATAATAGCTAAATATGATTATGTTGCTTTTTGTTTTGCTTTTCATAGTAGTGTTGCCTTGTTATTTGCTAGATTTATTGTATATTTTGTATTTTTCTCACCCTGCAATACTCTGTCATATAATTTTCCATAGCATAAAATGTATCAGATACTTGTCAACTCCATTTCTTAAAACAAGTGAATCTCCTTCTTGGAATTCTCTCTCTTCTTGATGCATTCTGGACTGCTTATTCTCTAAACTTGCTATAAGACTTTCATTCTGAAATTTCCTTCACTACCATCATAGAAATTTCTTGAACCTCTTTCTGGTTGGAGACCCTTTTCTTTATTTCATGTTTCTTTCATGGCTCATTCCCTTGTTTCAGTAGAGCACATTTTCCAATAGCTTTCTAAGAAAGGGTACTTGAGAGAGTTTTGTTTGTTTTGAAAACTGCATATCTGAAAATGTTTTTATTCTAATCTGATAATTGACAGATATTTTGGCTGAGTATAGAATTCAAGGTTAACAATGATATTCCCCTAAGATTTCAAGGCGTTGTTCTCTTGTTTTCTAGTTTCTGATACTGTTGTTGAGAAGCCGGATGACCCCCTTCTCATTCGAAGTCACTTAAAAATGTTTTTCCCCTGAACAGTTCTCTTTATCCTCAGTGTTCTGACTATGCCTTACTCAATAGTTGTGCTGGGATCTTTCATCTTCTTTAGTCCTGAGAAATTGTGTGTGTTGTTATTTGGTAATTCTCTCCTTACCTCATCATCCCTTCATTCCAGTTTTTCTGATCTTTTGTTTTTTGGTGAGGGAAAGACTTCCGGGTTGACCCTCTAATTTTCTTATGGTTTCCTTCCTATTAGCCATCATTTTGTCTTCCTGTTCTACCTTCTAAAAGATATCCTTGATTTTATCTACCAAAATTTCATTGAATTTTCTTATTTTGGCAAGCATATTTTTATCAGCAAAGGCTCACCCTTATTCTCTGATTAGGCCTTTTTTATACCCATCTATTCTTGCATCTTAGATGGTGTCTTCTATTTTCTGTGAGGGTATTACATGTTTATTTTCTTGTTATTTTATTGTCTGTTTCTTCAGAATTCTTCTTCATTAATGTTGGTTGGATGGCTCGTTTTGGTCTCTTTCACATTAGAGGCTTTCCTTGTACTTCAAGTGATCTTAACTGTGGTTCACATTTAAAGGTGAGGCGTAGATAGGGTTTCATGCTTGTGGACTTCACAGTGGAGTCAATTTGAAGATTTCTCCTACCTCTGACCTGAGATATAAACAAGCGTCCTAGAAGCTGAGCAAGGGAAGGGGGCTGGGCTCCTAATTCAGTAAACTTTGACTTAGTGTTTTCAGACTGTTGTTTCAACTCCTGTCCCCCACTCTGGCTGGTGTCTCTATGTCTGGAATCCCTCTGCCTATTTCTCTGTCTAACCCAGCCCTTCTTAACCAGGATTCTGAAGAGAAGTCCTGCTGCCGTCCCACTGATTGGCATGAATTAACTTTTCTTCTCTGCATCTAGAATGGTATTAGCTCTGTATTAACCTTGGGAGAATTGAGAAAGTGATAACTCCACTCATTCTCTATAGGGCTTAATTCTCTCATGGAGCACTGGTCAGGAAAGGCTGTTTCAGAAACAACCTCCCTTTGGGGCTAGAGGTGGATGAGCAAGCTGGCTCTGTGGGTGGAGGGGGAGCATGTGTTTGATATGCCATAGTTACCTTAGTAAGTTTTAAAATTGAACTAGACAGTGGGTCAAAATGCAATCATTGACTTTGCCAGAACATAATTTATAGCTTTGGAACCTGAGCATTGCAGGCATCATGGGGACTGAGGAGATGGGGAATGGCTTTTGAGGGTGGTAGCTGCCCATTCCCAATTATTTTTAGATGCTTTGGAGGCCCTCAGGAAGGCTTCCTGGAAGGCTAGTTCCAGGAAGGTATTCACTGGAGGAAAGGGTGGCAGCTTCCCGGCTGTGTCACAGCACCATCCCAGGATGGAAGGCAAACGTTGAGCAGGGGTGGAAATCCCGTTGGTTGGGAATCTTGCCTGTGGTGACAGGCAAGGGCTGTTGCTCCTTCGGGTCCTGGTCTTGCTGCAGAGGTGGCCAGAGTTGCCTGACCCCTGCTTGGGTCACCTTGCTGTCTGTGCCCAGAAGGTCCTTGGCTTGTGAAGCTGTCCACAGTGACCCCCAAGACTAGCTTGTTTAAAAGAATGTCAAGTTGCTGGTGGCAGCAGATTCCTCTCAGTAATTTGTGATAACATCTGGAGCATCATTGTGCAGTAAAGTCAGGAAGTTTTGGGTGCTGGAGCCAAGAATGGTACTGTTTTAAAGAGTGCAACCATCGTATAGGGAGGCTGAAAATCCCACTTCCTGGGGCTTGCAGGCCCCAAAAGCCCTTCTCAAAGGCTTCCGGGCCACCCAAGGGCAGCTTGACCTGACGTCTTTTCCGAAGCTGTGACGCAAGCTGTCCCCAGGCTGTGGTGGCTGCTCTTGTGTTCCTCGGGGCAGTCACAGCTTTGTTGATGCTACTCCAGGGGCAGCCATCTAGGCACACACTTTTAGTTTCTCAGAGGGGCTGTGACTGAGCAGTCGAGCCTGAGGTTTTTAACTCTGTGTATTTCTTTCCATTTTTCAAATGCTCAGCTGAGGAGCCCTCAGAAGCGCCCCCACCGCGAGGGAAGGATCTGCAGACCCCAGAGAAGCCCCCTCAGCCGGCAGAGGCCCCCACAGAGCCATCTTATCCAGAGCTGACCCCTCCATTGCTGCCCAAGCCCAGTGCATCCCCGCCTCCCGAGGACCCTGGACAACAGCTGCACACAGGCCAGCAGCCTGTTCTGCCTAAGAGACCTCTGCAGCCACTGCCCCCACCAGCATGGCCCGGCTGGACAGGGCTGCCATTCTTGCCTGGCTCCACTGGGGTCATAATGGAGACTGGAGAGGCTGGGCCTCCAGGAAGGATGGGCATGTCAGGCAGGGGCCTGCCTCAGGGGGTGGATGGCCAGACGAGGCAGGTGCCCATTCCCAGCGCAGAAGGCTTCGCAGGAGCACCAGGTGAGTCCATGGCCACCGCTGCTGGGCACATCTGAGCTGCAGAGGATGAGAATGAATGGAGGGGCAGCCTGGGCCTCAGGGGCCTGCTGCAGGGGCTTTGTGGGTCCAGGGTCCAGCCTTCAGGGTGTAAGGTCCAAAATTTAGCTCTCCAAAGGTGCTGAGGGCTAATTGAATCCCCAGAGGCTGGGGTACCCCAGCGACAGTGCAGTAAATTATACTTAGAATTGCCCCCTGGGCTGGACTCCCTGGGCCACGGGGCAGCTCGATCTTCCCAGCAGGAAGTGTACCTGGGAAGCCAAGTGTGTACTGGGAGCTTGTTTCTCAGCAGACAGCTGCATGCCAGAGTGGGTAGGCCAGAATGTTCTGGCTCAAATTCCAGCTGTGTCATCACAAGCTTTGAGACCTGGGGCAGCTTCCTAACCTGGGGTTCAGCTCCCTCCCTGCAGAGTGAGGACAGTAATAGGACCCCCGAGTACTGAGGCTGGAGGAGGACAGCCTCGTGGGAGGTGAGGTGATGGTGTTGGGCAAAGGCAGGAGGGAGACAGAAAAGGGAGCCAGCATTTGTGGGATCCCCGCCACGTGCCAGGAACCGAACCAGGAGCTTGATCTCCTATAGCCCTCCTGACAGCACTGTGAAGTTGATATTAGTTCAAATTACCGATGAGGAAACTGAGGCTCGGGGCTATGACTTGCAAACAAATGGTGTTGGACAGTTTGTTTTCTGTTAGTTTCATAGATCATGGATGGTTATATGCTATTGGGTTACTGTCTGCCATCCATGCCTCCATCTATCGTGTGACAAACACTGCATGTGGCCTAGCTGAAGGCGAAGCCTGTGAACAAACACTCCTAGAGGGCAAGCATGGTAGTTGGCATGTGTGAGTCTGATTCAGTCTTTCGAGATCTCCTCCCTGGCTTGAGAAGCCCCAGCATCGCATCTTTCTCTTCACGTTCCCCCAGCCAGCTCACCCTCAGGGCCATCTCTGGCGAGGGATAAGCAAGGAAGCAGGCACACTGGGTACTAGGAAGGCAGCTTGGAGTGGGTGCCCTTGCTTTATGTCTATTTAAAGAAATAGTGTAAGGAGCAGGGAGAAAAAAGAGGGGCTCTGAAAAAATGAGATGCTGTTTAGGATTTTGATACTCTATTCCACTTTTGTTTTTCAGGATACCCCAAGTCACCTCCTGCAGCCTCCCCAGGTACGTCTGCTTGGAGACCAGGGCAGGAGGCTGCTTCTCCTTGGCAGCCTCTGTCCGGCATGTCCTTCCTCCTCCCTACAGTCTGTTGGTGTGGGTGGAGGTTGGGGCCCAGCCCTTCTCCACCCAGCAACCATGAGATAGGGCCTCTGCTGACTGCAGTGGACTGAGCTTCCTCACAAGGTTTGCTCCCCAGAGAGGGTAGAGTCATGCCTGAGACAAAGAATTTTCCCTCATGCTTTGTCCCAGCTCATGGAGTTTCCCGAGGACCACTGGGTGGGCCTCTGCCCGGTGTGGCCCTGACCTGCTTCCTGGGAGTCCAGGTTTTATTGGTTCTTCAATAAGTAAGCAGCTCCCTAGGTTTTTCTCATTACCCACTCCCTGCCCTCCCCCAAGCCCCCACCCAAAAGCCCCCTACCTCTCACACACAGCATCGCATGCTGTCTGCTCTCACTGAGGGATTCTTAGTCTCACACATTCTTGCCTGCCACATTCTTGCCTGCCACATTCTTGCCTTAGCCCGCCACCCCCCCATGTCACACACACAAAATCTCTTATGCACAGTGTCACACACACAGTCTCACACACACTTCCAGCAAGTGCCTGTCCAACTGCCCAGCTGTCCCCTCTGCTGATCTGACAAGGGACATCTGGCCCTCAGGTGAGGACGGTGTGTGTCCCTGGGTGCTTTCCTACTTAAAGGCAAAATAAACTGGTGAGGCTGCCTCTCGGAACAGGTGCTGAATCCGTCCCCCTGTGAACACTTGTGTCCTTCTGTTCCAGGGGTTCCGGTGCCCTCTCTGGTGGCTTTCTCTGCAGGGCTCACCCAGAAGCCTTTCCCCAGCGATGGGGGTGTTGTCCTCTTTAACAAAGTGCTGGTCAATGACGGGGACGTGTATAACCCCAGCACCGGTAAGTTTTGAGGGGGCGCACTCTCTGGGGTCCTGGGGGGGTGGGCATTACTCTAGAGATGCCCTAGTAGCTGAGAGCACTTGAGGGGGTGGTTGGCAATGTTGCTGTTCCTCGTTGTGGGTTTTTGTGAAGAGGTTTCCAGCTCGCAGGCAGCAGGGTGGGTGGGTGTACAGTGACATTTCCCAGTCATGAGGTCAGCATATCAGCCCTTGCCATGGGACTTGTTGTTCATGTGATTGTGGAGGTTGTTAGAAAGGCTCTCCCAGCCACAGCCACGGAGAGGCCCTCTTTCTCGGTATCTGTCCTCAAAGCCTGGGACAGGACAGGCAGGAGACCACTTCACCCTGCCTCCTTCAGGAGGTCATGGTTTATGATGGACAGAGCCAAGAAAGGGACAGCCTTCCCTCCAGAAGGCAGCCCTGTGTGGGGTCTTTTGCTCTGAAACAGAACCACTTTAGCTACCTGGATTCTGCCTGCCCCAGCCCGAGAATAGTAAGGACAGAGGTCACCCTAGGTTCCTGCAGCACAGGTTTCCTCCCTCCCCCCACCCCACCACCCGGGAGCCTGGGCTCCTGTCTCTGGGGACTGGAAGCAGAGCCCTTCCCATCAGGTCAGATGTGGATGGACATGGTCTCCTGTGTAAAAGGGAAGGTGAGCCAGGCCTTTGCCTGGCCCACTGATGTCCCCCTAGGGGGCATGATTCCCTACCTGGCCCACTGGCAACCTTCGAGGAAGAAGAGCTCTAGGTGTGCCTGAGTCGGATCAGGGCAGAGCCCTGAGGCGGTTGCTGAGGGCCCAGGTGGCCTGGGTGTTTTTCCTGAGGAGCTCGGATACTGAGGAGAGGCCAGTGTCTGGGACCATCAAGTGCCAGCAGACTGAGGTGCCTACATGGGTCCTCAAAGGGTTGCACGTATGTGACGGCTGGTGGGTTGCTGGGAGGCTATTGGGAGATGGAACCGAGTTCCTTCTGAGTAGTTTTTAGTCGTCACCCTCCCGTCTTCCCTGTCTGGCCACCGTCTAGTTACCGTGTTTCCCTGAAAGTAAGACCTAGCTGGACATCAGCTCTGATGCGTCTTTTGGAGCAAAAATTAATATAAGACCCAGTCTTGTTTTACTTTAAGACCCGGTATGTAATGTAATGTAATGTAATTTAAATGTAAATGTAAATGTAATGTAATGTAATATCGGGTCTTATATTAATTTTTGCTCTAAAAGACGCATTAGAGTCGTTGGTCCGGCTAGGTCTTATTTTTGGGGAAACATGGTAAATCCTGCCTGTTCTTAGGACAGTGGTTAGGACAAGTGTTAGTGAGCATTCAAGTCTCCAGGAAGCATGGAACTCTGGGTCCTCCAGGCTGACTGGAGGGAAGCGCAGGACCCTGTTTCTAATCCGCTCCTGAGGCTCGGAGGCAGGAAGGCTGGGGCGTGACAGATGCTGCTTTGCTTTCAACTCAAGTAGGGCTTCTTCTGGAGCCAGAAGAAGCCCTCGTTCCATGCTGCCTTGGTGGTGGTGACTGCTAGTCCACTCTGTCAAGCAGGGACGATGACCCACATTTCTCCCTGGGATGGCCAGTGCAGAACCCTTCTTGTCGAGCAGGTCCTCAGTAAATTCTGGGTGACCCTGAGGAGGCCTCACCTCAGGCAGACTCTGAGGCAATGAAGGCCAGGGGCCCAAAGTGCTGGGACCGGGTCTGTCCTCACACCCAGGCACCTCAGGACATGCTCCTGGAGCTTTCGCTTCCTTACTAGTAAAGCTGGGGAAGGGAGCTGGGTGGCCTGGCATTTTTCAGGGCAGTTTGCAGAGCCGGCCCCTGCGAGTCCTTCTCAGCTCCAGGCCCACCCTTCTGTCAGCTCTTGGCCTGTGGTGCATGTTCCATGTGTCGTCCTCCCCGAGCTCAGGGGAAGTGACTGGTCCTGTCAGCATTTGGTGTGGGCTCTGACCCTTTTGGCTGTGAAGCCACCTACACAGTTGCTACTGCTTTGCAAATGCAGCAGTATCTACATGGACAAACCTTATTTCCTCTTGCTCATACCGTCTCCCCACCTCCGACCACCACTCTCCTTGCCCTCCCAGGCCCAGACCTATGGGTCACTGGCTAAGTGAAAATCAACTTATTTCTGGGCATGAGTGGATGCTACCTGTAGACTGGTCCAGTGCAGGGAGACTGGCTCTTCCATGGGAGAGCTGCTTGTGGCCTTTCTCTGTGTTAGTGACAAGCTTTGTGGGTTTTTGGGAGGCCTGCCTTCTCAGGAGGCAGCTTAGGTATTTTGTGGATATTGTGCCCAGCAGCTAAGCTGTGAGGCTACGTTGGCCTTGAGGTGCTTTCGGTGATGGAGAAAACTCTGAGGCAACCAGGGTCTGGGTGGCTCGCTTCCCCATTGCACCTTCAGGGAGGGGGGCTCAGCCCTGCATCTTCACCAAGCACAGGGGGTATAGACGGCATTGCAAAGGGTGGTGGACCCAGTTGCCAGAAATGTTACAAGGAGTGAGCGCTCTTCCAGCAAGGCTGCCAAGTTCTCTCTGTGGACTGTGTACAATGCTAAGGGACAGGTTTTTCCTAGGGCTGCTCTGGGTGTAGGTGAAGTATATTAATTACACCAAATGCTCAGGGGTTTGCAGTAGTTGTTCTGTTCTGGATGTGACACACAGAAGACAGTGAGTCTCGCAGTGAGGCCTGAGTGAGTGACAAAGAGCAGTGCACGCTAAGGGGGTCTGTCCTTGGGTGGGTGTAGGTGGGCTACCTCCCCAGAGTTGACCGATAACCGATTGAAAAGGGCAAAGATGGGGTCACACGAGCACAGGTATCTGTCTTCCCCCTCCCAGGGACCTTCACGGCTCCATACGATGGGCGCTACCTCATCACAGCCACCCTCACTCCTGAGAGGGACGCATACGTGGAAGCTGTCCTGTCGGTCTCCAATGCCAGTGTGGCCCAGCTGCACACAGCCGGCTACAAGAGAGAATTCCTGGAATACCACCAGCCCCAAGGGGCTCTGCACACTTGTGGGGGCCCCGGGGCATTCCACCTTGTTGTGCACTTGAAAGCAGGAGATGACGTCAACATAGTACTGACTGGGGGCAGGTTGGCTCACACGGACTTTGATGAAATGTACTCCACGTTTAGTGGGGTTTTCTTATATCCTTTCCTTTCCCACCTCTAGGGCACAGGGGAAAGTTAAGGGGAAAAAGTTGTAAGAACTGGAAAGCTTTAATATATTCAGTTTATGTATGTTACTGGAGCAATGGTCTAGTTTTCTGCAGCCATCCCCACCACCTCCCCCAACATGAAGGCTTTTCCTGGCTGTGGAGTTCCCCAGCAGGCTGCAAGGAGTGACACCCACGGTTAAGGTGGCCACTGACTTCTGTCACTCTCGACACACCCCTACCTGTGAGCTGGATCTGAGCTGGGCCTCCAGGGTGCCAGACGAGGAGGCTCAACCTGCTGCCCTGTAGGCCCCGGCCATGGGATCACGTCCTGCTGACGGAGAAGGAAGAGCTGCAGGATGCAGATCTGGGAGGACGCAGCGTGGCCAAAACTGACCCCTGTGGCTAGTCCGTGACAGGAGAGCAACCTGTCACCAACTGTCTGTGTTTATTTATACAATGCATGCAGGAGAGAAGTTTAAACACTGAAGTGCTGACGTGGCACGTGCTACCACACAGAGACCTGGGGCTCACAGTCTGGACTGTCCCAGGTTTGGTTCCCCACGGCTCACCCCGGGCCTCTCCCCAGCTGTGAACGGACGCGCGGATGCATGACAGACTCTTTGCACAGCTTACTGGGCTCCTTGAATGACATGTACAATTTAAGTGCAGAGACAGGGAGTGTCAATAAAGATGTAAAACCACTAACCCACTTCAAATTACTTAAATCTGGTGCCTTAAGGATTGAGAGTTGTTGCTAAAAAGCAAACTGCAGAAAGGTGATTGACTTTCTGATGGCTGTAGAAAGTAAGCTTGAATAAATTAATCTTAACTACATAATTTACCCCTCCGCAGCCACGATGTACACTTGGTTCTTTTTTGCTTATAGACAGACCAGATGTGCTTGGAAGTCAAGGCTGCCGTGTGAGCCCCACAGCTGGAGGAGCTCCTCCAGGGGGTGCTGAGAATTCACATCTAATCAGCAGCTGCCCAGACATGAGCCTGGATCGCTGGCTGCCCAGCCCACACAGATGCAACTTTAAGAACTCTTGGGTTCCTAGGCAACAGGAGGCCCAACATAAAGCTGAGCACACACTGAAACCTGAGCTCATCTCAGAAAAGCAGGCACCATCCCGTGGAGAGCACGTTCTGTTCCAGAGAAGCCCAGGCACGTTACTCCCTGACCAGCAGCCACAGAAACTTCTAGGCAGACCCTCAGCACGAGGTGGTCTCTGCGCATCAGCTTGATAAAATTTGTTGGTCAATCAAGTGCCACTGAGGGAGGCAAGACCCCCTAGAGCCCCAGGGAAAGATGTGGACCACAAACAAGTTTCCTTGGTCTGAATCAAGCCACCAGACACTCTTACACTATAAAAATTGCTTTCCATTTCCAAGACTACTTGCAAATGAGATTACAGGGTGACCACCAGACACTGCAGAGAGGAGCCTTCTTCCTCACCTCCCTCAGCTAGGGAGCAGTGACCAAGACCCTGAGAGTGTGCTGTTTTAGTATTTTAAAGTCTGGGCCTCTCTGTCCAGGAGTGCAGGGGGGAGGGTCGGGGAGACTGGCATTCTCCTTCCTCCAGCTGGGGAATTGGCTAGAGGTAGCTGTTGGAGTATTGCTGGCTTCCTAGAAATGACTCATGGGAAAACACCGCAGTGCAATGGAGCATTTTTAGGAAAACCCAGTTGGCACATGCACATGCGTTGGCCCTCTCTCCCGCACTCCCCCTTGTAAAGACTATATACTCAGTGTCAGAGGAGGCAAATGTGCGATAGGCGGAAAGGCAGGGACCAGGAAGGCAGTGACTACTTTTTTTCCCTACTCCATAGATGGATGATTCTTCAAAGCACGAAGCAACACTTGATCCTACTCTCAGTGCATCCTGACAACTCATTTACCGAAAAAGGTGAATTTTAGCTGTGTGTTCAAGCTAGGCAAAGTTTTAAGTCTAATTATAGCAGGTTCTGTGTTCACGTCACGATGACATAGGATGAAAGCTGGATCATGGCCCATATAGGAGACAGCATAAGGCCATCCTTTTGTACAGAGGAAATGGGAGGTCACCTGAACTCAGGGCTGCGGGAGCTCTGCAGCAGCTCCCTCCAGAAGTCTGCGTCCCGAAGCTGCGTACCTGCAAGTGAGGCGTATGAACCACGCCCTAGGACGTAATCAGACACAGGGTTACAACTTCTGAAATACACGAGTTGTTGCTGAGATAAAGGCCGGGGCACTTCTTAGGTAAGCAGAGACAGGGCTGGGACATTTTTTTTTTGTTCCCGGCATGAGACATTAGCAAAGAGCATCATGTAAATGATTGAAAACAAAATGATCCTAGCGATAAAGAATGCAAATCGATGCAAACTGCATTTGAAATCATTTCCACATTAGCACATTAATCTAGTTTTCTTAGTGATCCTATCATCCTCCTAACTGTTTCTCATGATTGATTTCCAGTTTGGTATTTGTGATCAGAGACACAGCCACGTCCACCCTTGTAGATTTGAAACACAGCTTTGCATATATTCACTTTCTAAACATACATACGGGTTTTCTGTGTACTGCCTTGTCAGAGGGAAGGAAAAGGAAGGATGCAAACTCTGAGGGGTGCACAGTGCAACAGAAGGAAGCTGAACTGAGACAGGCGCTGGGAGAGCTCCAGGGTGGAACCCACACTGCTTCTCCCTAAAGCGCTCGAAGCTGTTGGGGCTGAGGCTATTTCCTTTATAATCAACCTCTCTGAGCACTTCCCTTCCTCTTCCCCAAATACACCTCAAATGGCCCCGTGGCCTTCCCGCGACTTCTCACCCGGCCGTCATTACATGGCAAAGAAGCATGAAATGAGAGCTTTCCCACACCTGAAGGCACTCTCTCAAGGAAGACTTCTGGGACTCAACGTGTTCGGCACATACTACATCAGGCAGGGCCTAGCGACCTGGGAGGATAAAAAGACGCTCATTTAGATAATATGTGCGATGTGGTTTTTGATCAAAGATCACGCTGACTTTCCTACGCTGATGAAAACATCAGAATGGCTAAGTAGTGTTCAGCCTGAGGATAGGTTTAATGAAAGGTGGGGTGGTTCTGAGCAGGATTCTCAGGGGGCCCCTGAACTGCTGAGGGGTGGGATGGAAACACGCCTGGAGGATACCAGTGAGAACACACCAGAAATTACATATGTATGAATGAATCACTCCCTGGCAAAACCTACAAAGAGGCTAGTTCCTGAGGGTGTAGCCTCACTTTTGGAGTCAGGTTTTATAAAAATAAGCACCAAAAAAGAAGTCCTTTCTGTAGACAAATTTAAGTGTCAGCAAAGATCAAAATGCTAAATTATGGAAATTATCAATTTTTGGCAAGAGTACACAGAAGATGGTTTAAGTGTCCTCTGAAGGAAAGAGTCAAATGCATTCAGTTTACGTTTGTTTATTATTGTAACATTTTGTTTTGAACATCAAACACTGCATCAAAATATGAGCCATTTATCTTAAGACAATTGTCTTTGCCATAACTAAGTACTGGAGTGATGTTTACAATCAATTTCTGACAACTTTAAAACATTAATGGCACTGCTGTCCAATAATCAAATACTTCATCATCGACTATAATTATTAAATTAAAAGAGCAAAGTTTCCCTCTCCCTTTCTTTAAAACAAACCAAAAAAACTAGTTTTCACCTGGAAAGAGTACTTACTTTAAACAAAAACTCAATTTTTAACTAGTTTCATTAAACCCAGCATGCTCTAGAATAGGGGAAACAAGGCTTCCCAGAGTAAATGTGATACTGAAAAGATGTTCAAATTCCCTGGAACAGTCTGTTTTCATCAACTTGCAAAAAGAGAAAAAGTTTACTCCTGACCTGTTTTTAGGTCTTGCCTGCACCTCCCAGAATGGGCTCAAGCATCTCCAGTCATTTACGGGCTATTGTCCCTCAACTGTTCTCCCTGTGACCGTCAGCAGCTTTTATTTTTGGACATCATAGTAGTAAGGTTCTCTTTTACAGTTGCAAACTATGCAAATGCGTCTAAGCATGGCAGAGAGCTCACACACAGGGCACGCAGGCCCACACGTGTTCTTCCCGACTCCTGAGAAGGTACAGATGCCGACGCCACGGCGCTCCAGCTTACACGTGCACAACAAGGCAGACACTAAAGTCAGGATGAGTTGGAAAGAGGGAGAGGGGCCATGGCCTTTTCACCAGTGAAGCAACCGAGAGAATGACTGAGAAGAGCCCAGTTTGCCCGCCTGAGATACTGTGTGGCCGTCCCCGAAAGCAGCGTGAGGCTAATGCTTCTTCATTCACTCACCCAGCACCGTAAGGGTCTGTGTACAAACACACTCAAGGGCATCTCTCTTTCACAGAAAGAACACATGTCATTTGTACCAAATGGCAATGGATTTTCAGCACAAACAATACTTTCATAACACTATAGTAATAATCATCTACTTTTCAGCAAGAGGGACTCCTTTAAATAAGGGAAAAGACATGTTAATTAGCGTATGTACCCACTGGATCAATCTGCAGTGACGAAATGACAAAGTTTAGTGCTAATGGACACTGGGAACAGGGATCAGCTGCCCTCAATGCAGGACTGGGAGACCCAGGGTCCCAGGAAGGCCCACGTGTCCAGAGAGAAACTGTCTAGTCAAAAACTCTTTAAAGGACAACTAAAAAGGACTACAGAAAGTGTATATTAAGATTTCCATACCGCACATATGCAAAGAGGCCCAGCTAAGCTCGGGTTAAGCACATAAAGCTCATATTCTTCTAAAGCAAATACGGTTGAGGACACACTGACGGCATCTATGAGTAACTGCACAGCCTCTACTAGGAATGTAATCCACTAACTGGGCAGAACTTCATATAAACAAACTAATTTCCCTAACCTAATGTACATAAATAAATTCATTGAACAATTAGGCCTTGACCTATGTGAGGTGAGAAGGTTCACACTGGAGGAAATGTGTTCCCTCTCTGAGAACCTGCGCCTCCAGTCCTGCCACTGAGACCCGCGTTCAAGGCCTTCACCGTGGTCGGCAGCCACTAGCATTAGGAAAAAAGGCTGAGCTAAATCAGGGACTTTCAACTCTCCAATCTGGAAAAAAACCGCCCCTGTTTCTCCATCTTTACATCAGTATTATTTTGGGGGAGCAAACTAAAACAAGGAGAGCCCCCAATACAAGAACAGGGGAAAGCAGAGGTGGGCATGGAAACTATCCTGAGCAGGGTGGTGCCTCCGCTCTGGAACTCAGCTCACTGCTTTCTCACCAACAGATGCCTGTGTGTGGTCATTTTTGATCCTCTGAAAGACTCCGAACAGTTCTCTTGATTTGAGTCCTGAGGTGATTGTCAGCACCCACCCTGATCTCTCCAGGCTCTCCCTGCTCTGGAGGGGCTTATGGGATAGAGCCTTTCTCTGGTGCTATTTGCTCGGACTCTGACATGAGCTGCAGGCAGAAGGACAGAGAAAAAGACCCTTCCCAAAGGTGAAAACGGTGGTTTAAGCCCTCACTGCTGAGCAGAGAGCAGAAGCCTTAGGCACTGAGACTAGCGGCCCCCACCCTCCCCTCCCAGAGCTCGCCCTGCCCCCACCTGCCTTGTGCTAGAAGCGGAACAGTAGCAGTGTCAGATCAAAAGAACACAATATTTGCAGTTCTGAGAACTGCGGCCCGCAGCCACGGACTTGGACTCGCAGCCCAACTAGTTCCAGCAAAGGGGAGAGAGCCCTGGGTGCAGAACAGGCTGTGGTGGTGGTCGCCCCCATTGCTCTGGGCCACCTCTCAGAACCCACCCACCCCTGGCCCCACCTATCTGGGCAGATCCCTGCAGGAGTAAACAGAGCCGCTGAAACACACGGGCCCTGTTTTGGGGCAGGAAGAGCTTTGGAACTTCAGAAGCTCTCCACATCCCCCCACGGAGGTGGTGACCTGTGACCCAGGTGACCTGTTCACAGAGGAGAAGCCCGCCTTCCAGGGAATCCCCCCATTGCGTGAGAAGCCAGAATAGTGCAGAGAAAATATACCACTGCAGTGTGAGAGAGAATAAAAGGCTGCAGTCAGAGAGAAAATAAAACATTCTACCAACACCTATTGGAAGACAAAAGAAAGACCTCTTCCTATCAACCTGTTGCAGAAGCCACTCCTGTAGATGTCTAGGAAAATAATAAATCATTAATTGCCGTGGATAACCAAGGTAACAAGACAGCTCAGAAAGAAAATGAAAAGTTTCCAGAAAATGAATTTAGAGACATGGAAATATGTGACTAAATGACAGAGAATGCAAGATTGCAGTTCTTAAACTCAACGAGATGCAAAAAAACACAGACACGAAGCTTAATAAACTCAGAGACAAAAATCAAAGAACAATACATGAACACTTTACCAAAGAGATTGAAATTTTTAAAAAGAACCAAATAGAATTTCTGGAGATTAAGAACTCAATAAAAGAATTGAAGAATGAAATAGCCAGCTTAGGTAGTAGAGTTGACCAGATGGAGGAGAGTCAGTGACATCAAAGACAGAAATCTGGAAATGACACAGATGGAAGAAGAGAGAGACTTGAGACTTAAAAGAAATGAAAGAACTCTACAAAAACTTTGACTCCATCAGAAACAGCACTATAATAATGGGCATACCAGAAGGAGAAGAAAAGGAGAAGGGAACAGAGTATATTCAAACAAATAGTCGACGAGAACTTCCCAAACTTCTGGAAAGAACTGGATCCTCGAATCCAAGAAACAAATAGAACACCTAATTACCTCAGTCTCACCAGGCCTTCTCTAAGGCACATTGTATTGAAGCTGTCTAGAATAAACGACAAAGAAAGAATCCTCAAGGCAGCCAGGGAAAAGAAAATGGTAACCTACAAAGGAAAGCCCATTAGATGATCATCAGATTTTTCAGCAGAAACTCTACAAGCCAGGAGAGAATGGAATCAAATATTCAAACCATTGAAAGAAATTATGAGCCAAGAATAATATATCCAGCAAAGATATCCTTTAGACATGAAGGAGGAATAAAGACCTTTCCAGACATACAGAAGCTGAAGGAATTTTCTAATACACAACCTGCAGTACAGAAATATTGAAGGAAGCTATTTGACCTGAAACAGAAAACCAAAAGAATACAAAACCATGAGTAAAGCAGGAAATAGCAACCCCTACACCAAATAAGACAGTATACACTGAAACATAACACACAGGGTAAAGGAGGAAAAAAAGCACTTAAAAAAAGAAAAAGACAACTTGCTACAGCAACGCAGAAACCAACTCACAGCATAAATAGTGATAATTTGTGACAACAAAACAAAAGGGGAGAGAGTAAAGGTCTGAACCGGCACAAGGGAATGGAGAAAGTAAGCATACTGAAGAAAATGGAATACTCTAAATATCAAACTTTGTTTTACATAAACTAAATGGTAACCACTCAATCATAGAATACCACCACAATGAAATAATAGACAGCAACAAAAAGGCAAAGAAACAATGGAAACATTTTTTTTTAATGTCACTCATTTGTGAACAAATAAGTGAAATCATATGGTATTTGTTTTTCTCTATCCGACTTATTTCACTTAGAATAATATCATCTAGTTCCACCCATATTGTTGCCAATGGAAAAAGCAACAAAGCTGGCAATTGGAAAAAAGAAAATGGTGTGGATATTATTGAAAGTGCTCCACAACAGCAAACAAATAATGACAATTTGACTTATGGTGATGAAGCACACCAAAATAATAGAACTGTTAAAATGTCAGCATTAAGATTAGGAGGAGGAGAAGATGCAAAATCATCTGGGGATTCTCAGTTTCTCTGCAAGACGTCCAGAGAAATATGTGGATCATTTCTGTGGCACTGCAGATCGAAGAGGAAAATGTATCCTCTTCATACTAGTTGGACCTTCACTCAGGACACTTGTGAAAGATCCAGGGATTGGAAAGTTGATGGTCGACGTCCGTTTGCATCACACTCAACGATGCAAGGAAAAATGTGTCAGCATCCACATAGTTTGGACAGACATCTTTAGCAGATAAAGAAAAGGCTCATATTGGAGAACTACACTTAAGCATGATGTCAGAGGAAGAGCAAGGGAGGATTGATAGAAGTGAAAAAAACCCCTACATGTCGTACTAGAGCAAAACGACACTCAGGGAACATGTTCTCGAGAACACAATGACAGAATACTACAAGATGCAATTCTAACCAGGGACCTTTGCAAACGAAAGGAGAAAGAAATAGATCTTAAGGAAATGAATTCTGAGCCATGAAAAAGATCTGTTGCATGAAATTGCCATACTAAGACTGGAACTAGACACAGTCAAAAATCACAATCAGGAAATGGAAAGTATTTTGAGGACATTGCAACTTTAAAACAATGACTGTCTTCAAAAGACAATAAAACTGAATGAGGAAACAATAACAGTATTTCAATATAATGGACAGCTGAATGTTCTGACAGCTGAGAATAAAATGCTAAAATCTGAAGTGGAGAATGAAAAACAAAAGAAATACTGGAAACAGAAGTTGAATCCTACAGTTCGGGACTACTTACTGCTATCCATGAATCTTGAGCAAAGTCAGAAATCCAATAGAGACCTACAGCTTGCTTGCCAGGGAGCAAGAGACGAATGGTTTGGCAGGGGAATGAAAAACAAAAGAAATACTGGAAACAGAAGTTGAATCCTACAGTTCTGGACTACTTACTGCTATCCATGAATCTTGAGCAAAGTCAGAAATCCAATAGAGACCTACAGCTTGCTTGTCAGGGAGCAAGAGATGAATGGGACAAAATGAATTTCGATACGTCTAACTTAAAGGATAACAGTCAACAACTTTCTCATCAACTTTCTAAAGCTGAAAGTAAATTCAATAGCCTAAAAACTGAGTTCCATCACACAAGAGCTGCTGTCAAAGGACTTTGGTTTTAGAACGTGTTCACAGAGACCTAAGCCAAACCCAGCATCAAAATGAGGAAACGGAACAAGTGTATCAAAGCCTATAAGAAAAAGTGAATACATACATTGGAAAGCTGGAACCCCTAGAGGAGAGGTGTCCTCACCTAGAAAGTGAAAATACGTTGCTTCAACAACGTATTTTGGAAGATGTTCGCAACAATAGTCTCAATAATGAAAAGACAGTAATTAAAAGTAAAGGCCAGCTTCATGACATCATAAAAATACTTCAAGCTCAAACTGAGAAAGAAGGTCGTATACTGGAGGAGAGAAATAAAGAATTAATCAACGAATTGAATCATTTCAAAAAATACTGTATCCGTAGGAAACTTTAAAGAAAAAAGTATCCAGAAAATTTCATATTTCCTGAAAGAAAATTCAATGTTTAGATATTTGATGATGGGGAAATGTTGAATGTAGTTGAATATTAAAAATATATGGACTGCAGATGTATTTGCTGTAACAGCTCAAAAGCATACATTGTATACAGCAAATAAAAATTAGATGTGTTAAATAAGAAAAAAAAAGAGAAAGACGCTTCCCAGGAGCCATTGCAAGTGCACATCTGCATTTCTAAGACCTTCCTGAAAACAGAGCTGTTCTTTGCTGTTTAACCAACTCCCACTGTTAATCCTGTTCTTAGATACATCAAATAGATCCTGCAAAACCATTTCTTCTGGCTAGGTCCAAGACATAACTTAAGGGTCTCCATCACGGAGCAGTCGCAGAGGAGATGGCGATAACCTAAGGGGCGTTCTTCCCCAAGAGCCCACATCTGTGGGGCTGGGATGGGTGGCCTGGGCCCCGCCCAGCAGCTGTGCCGCGTCAGTGCACAGGGTAGGAGCCCACCGAAGAACGTGCGCAGGCGGCTGGAGCCAACATCACTGACTGGGCCTGGAGTGGTTCGGTGGACCCTGATCCCTGAAGAAAGCCCTGGTTTTAGAGGGAAACACTTTCAATTGCCCAGTGGAAATTATAACACTTTACTTTGTGCAACATTTTGGTCCACTCTTACTTAGCTTTTCTTCCTTTTAAATTACGCAATTAAAGGAGCACCCAGCACACAACTCTACAGAGTGTGTGTGAGGAACGACCTGTGACAGGAGCGCAGGCCTCCACCCTCAGGCCCAAGCTCCCCTCACTTCTCCGCTAGAGCACAGATTGCTACCTCATGGAGCACGAGGGTGAAGGAGATGGCAGTTCCAGCTCCAGGAGCTCTCCCAGTCCCTGCTGGTGCCTGGATGTCAACATGGATCTTGTCCCGCACCTGTGGCTGGGAGGGAAGCCCAGTGTCCTCTGCCCAGCAGAAGTGCCGGTCACCTTCCCTTGCTGCAAGGCGAGTGACTGAGGACCTCCCCCAGGAGGTGGCGCCTCAGGCCAGGTCATCCAGGTCCACTTTGGGGATTGGGTCTCGCCAGTAGCAGAAGGAACTGAACTCCGGGCATGGAAAGGCAGAATTCTGTTCCTTATTGAGAAGTGGGAACACGTGCTCCACGAGCTCGCTCAGTCTGTGATACCTGGGAGAAGGGGTTGGCGAAGAAACACAAACTGTTACTGTCAAATTGATCTAAGAGCCTAAGATTGCAGGTTGTAAAGCTAGTTATTCGGATTCCTCAGATGGGAAGGATCCGAAACAGGTCTCCATCCCTTCCCAGGGCACAGACTTCCTCTTCAAAGTCTAGAGAATCAGTATTCCCATAAATAGAGGAGAAAACACCCAGAGAAAAGCCTCCAAAGACTTTCTGTTCTGATACTGAGTGAGGCCTGATTCTTAATATCTGTCTGTCCCCAATGTCACACCAGCTGCAAGGGGCTAGGCTGGGAAATAGGAATACACTTACGATGACTTGTTTCCTTTGGTCCTTTCTTGTATTAATTCACCCTTGGGGTTCACGGTGAATATTCTGCAGTCTGGAACTCCAACTTGTGTGTAAGCATATACATCCTGGAGAAGAAAACATCCAGCAGGGTGATTACAGGGAGAAGAAATTAGGAGCTGCTTCTCCAGTTCCTTGTGAGCCAGTATTGCACAAACAGAAGATTGTCTACAGAAAACATGCAGAACTGGGCACTATGTAGCTTTCCACTGAAGGTGAGCTTTAGACAAACCCAAAGTGAGAGTGGAGCCAAACCCAGAAGGTGCTCGGGGAATCAGGAAACGTGGGTGCCAAGGAGACACCAGGGACCATGGAGCAGAAGGGGTCCCACTACCTGCCAGGGGCCAGGAAGCAGCCCTTTCTACATGTCTGGAATCTGAGGGACCTTCTGAGGGGAGGCAGGTTGGGGAAGCATTAATGAAGGATGAGCACTCATGCCGCGGCTCTGGGGCGGATCCAAGGACAGGGCTTACAAACATGTACATGAGTCGGAACCCTCTGAGAAAACGGAATTGAAACCACAGAAACAGAGAAAGTGCCCTTTGATATACACCAAAATTCTGAGGCAGATCTCCACTTGCAGGACCTCCCCAATTACTGTGGAAATTTGGAACAGATAAAGTAGAAACCTATTCAGCAGAATAGACATTCATTTTGCCTATAAAATTCATTTGAGAATTATGACATGGCTATACTCTAAAAGTACATTCCTCTGAATTTTACCCACATCAGACACTTACATTCGGACGGTTTCCAAAGGCAGCATAGAAGGGCTGCTTAGATGGCGCAAACAGATTCTTGATGTCGTTTAGACACTCAATTTTGAATTTCTCTGGTTTCTTTTCTATCACTTCCCTAGGGGAAAAAAAGAGTCGAATACAGTCACCCAATTCAAAGTGGTAGTTTTCCCTGCTGTTTGGTCCTGGAAACATTTTAGCGCTCATAACCACCCCAAATTTTTAATCCTTGTAACTGGTATCTTTCTCTCTCCATCTCTGCCAGTCAATGTGATGACAAAGAAAATTTGATGGGGTCTGGGGAAAGAGAAAACAACCACTCCTAGAACTTGACTTTCTATGACCCTGTTTGACACAGACGAGGTGAGCCGTTGTTTAGAATGCTATGGGGGAGCCAAAGAACTAAGACAGACACAGAAGCTCTGGAACAGATACCAACAAACCCTTCCAATGAGCGGGACACCCATCCTTGCACACAGTCCATTCAGCCCCACCCCCTATGCACTCAGACGGGCTTTCCACTGGGGAGGTACCTGTGGAAGGCGGAGAACAAGCTGCTGGGGGACAACATCAGAGGGCCTCGGGGCAAGATAGTGCCCTTGTCATTGACCCAGTGCAGGTAGCCACGGGTCATGTCGGCCATGCCGATGGCACGCGCGGAGCAATACAGAAACTTGTAGCCGTTCCTAAAAGAGAACGTGAACTGTTTAGCCCATTATGTTTTGGCTAAAGGTGAAGAAAAGCACTTTTCTTTTAAAAAATCCAAATAAAGATCCTCTCACTTACTGTGAAAATCAAATTCTTGCATTTAACAGAGAAATAGGATTATAAAGATTTCACCTTTCCATGGAAAACACCATGGGAAAAAATGGAGGTATAAGCAGCTAGGGATTATGCTAAATTTGTGAGTATTGATGTATCTTCAGCATCTATTCCATGAAAGCCAGATTACACAACAGACAAAAATCTTGAACTATCTTTAAATTATCTGCTATAAAGGAAAGATACCAAGGATCTTATTTATAAAGACAATTTACAGAGTGCAAACCATTCTGTAAGCCAAGAAGCAAAATTATACCTGGCTAACTGATATAATTTTCATATTCAGGCATTTCAACTAAAGTTTAAGACATTGTAATTTTTCAAATCAATTTAACTCGTACATATTAGGGTCCCACAAACGCCATGGCACTGTTTTCTCTGTTGCACTGGCATAGAAGACCCCATGGATGAAATGTTTCCCCCATGCATGCAAGCATTACCTCCTCAAAGAAATACCCAATTTAAAAATACCCAATTAATAAACCAAAAATGAAAACCGGCTCTTGTTAAATTACAGCTAAAAACCCAATTACAGCTATAACTATAAATACAGGTAGTGCCTAAAATTCATAGTGTTGTGAGAATGAGATGACATAGGTTAAATGTAACATGATGCTAGGCACACAGCTCACATTCCATAAATAGTGGCTGCTACTTTTCTTTGTGTGAGGATATAGGAAAGGAGTGGGCAAGAAGAGCAAGAATAGCTAGATCATGAACACACTAGTTCCACAGACTGATTGATGCATGCTATTTTTTTCTGTAGTTCTTAATCAAAACAAAATTCTAGTCCACTAGAGCGCATTAACAGGTGGGATGGGAGACCTACTCATTGATAGAGTGGTAGAGCTTTGCGATACCCTGATGAGTCCAGTCTTTACCCAGCTGTGGAAGAATCTGTCCCAAAGCATCAGACCTAAGAGGGTAGAAATAGGAAAAGGTTATTAGGAATCAAGCATTTAAATCCAAGTATTTTCCTTTTTCTGCCGAAAAACACTGAGTGCAGGAGGGGGAGGTGGGTGAGTATAGACAATTTATAAAGGTGATTTCATCATGGCCTGTGTGACAGTGAGACAGTCTCTTACAAATATACCCACCGAGGAGCTTCGGAGAGTAGAATCAGACATGAGAGCCAACAGTTCATTTTCAGAAATAATTTGCTACACATTCTTTTTTTCCTCCTCTTAGTCTCACCTGCTTTTTAGTTTTGCTTTTTTTTAAAGCAAAAATTTGGAGAACAAATACCTAAATCTTCCTGTAAGTTATTTTTGACGTTACATTTGTATGGCTCCACCAATTTCCTCTGTCCATAACATGACCCCATGTGGGCTGCACTCAGGACACTGAGTACATGTAGTTATAAAGAACTCCTGACAGTGGCCAAGCGCCGGGTGCCTGCTGAGGGGATCCCACTGGCCCCAGTGCACAATGACCTGCTCCTCTTCTCCCTGCCTCTTACCACGGACTCCTGCTTACTTGGTTATTGTGCCGTCAATATCGGAAATGATGATCTTGTCATTCCAGTTCCACAGGTAAATGGTCCCTGCACAGCGGCAAGTACCTTGATACTGGGTTGTAATACTAAACACGACATCATTTGGGCCATCTTGAAGCTTTAGTTTTGCCTTTTACAAAAAGTAGAAGAATAAAGAAAATCACAGAGGCAGAATTTTTATAAAAACTAGTGGTACATACATTACTTTGATGGAATCACATGCAACTATTAAGTCACATTTTCTAATAATATGTAGTCAACTGAGATTGCTTAAGATATAATGTGAAAAAGGATCCTAATCTTCAAAAAATGTGTGTATGAATAAAGAATGGGAAGAAATGCATTAACATAACTGAAAAAAAAAGAAAATTAGCTGAAAATTTTGGAACAGAGTCTCAATGTTTACAAACCAGGTAGGTGTCTGTCACATTACCACACACCTGGCCCAGGGCTGCACAAATGGCTCACTTCTCAGTGAGCTGGGCTGAGGGAGCCATCACTGGAACAGTGTTTGGGATTCCATGAGACTTTTCTGATCTCCCCCAAACACAAAACCTCTCTGATCCTCCTCCATACCTGAGACTGCTCTGGGACACAGAAAGTCCATTTCACACTAAAAATAGGTAAAAAGTCAGGGAATGGAAAAAAAACAGAAAAGGGGAAATTGTGTCTAAATAAGAAAACATTATTTCTCTATTATTGTGGCTCTCAATAGACAGTAGGTGGCCCAGTGATGGGCTAGCTGTGTAAGATTCAGGGAGAAACAGGTTAAAAATACATATTCCTCAGCTCACTCCCAGAGACTGAGGTGGGAGGTCTGGGGTGGTGGAAAAAGCTGGTCCCAGATGCCCAGGTGATCCTGGCAGTCTCTGGGGGTGGGGGCGTTGTTCTACTCTATAGGAACATTGACATAACCACACATTGTGTTGTGTATGTGAGGCTTGGGATCAGGTGGGCAGAAGAGGAAGCAGATCAACTTAAACAGTTACTAAGATAATCCGACTAGATCCACACAGATAACACACTACTCACGATCTGGTCCGAGGAGAGGCGAAGAGACTTCTTATATGAGGTTGTGCTGCTATGGCTCGGGGGCTCCATGGGGACGGGGTCTGCTTTGATCGATTCTTCAAGCTCCTGTGACCCCTCACCACTGGATGAATCATCCTCGGCCGTCCTATGCAACATCAACCCAGTTACTGAAGTAGGCTGTTTAGATGATGAGAACTTTTCATTTAGGATTGAGAAGGAAGAGATCCTAAATCCATTCTAGGGATAGGTAGGATTGTTCCCTCTGCTGCTCTCCCACATGCAGCTTCCATGCCTGAATATTCATTTCATGAAGTGCTAAGGCCACCCTTCTCCTCCTTCTCATGACTGGCTAGCGATAACTTTCTCGCTATGACTGGGCATTTTCTGCTGTGCTCAGTGAATGCTACTAGGTCTACTTACTTGTTGAAGAAGATGTATGTTTCAAAAGGTACAAATTAAAGAAAATAATTGCTTATATTGATTTAAAAAACTATCAAGAAAGATTTTCTACACCCCTTTTAAAAGAAGGGGTAAAGAATTAGGGAATAGAAGGAGAAAGAATTTGGGGAAAGTACACATAGATTGCAGAAACAAGAATGGGATAGATGATGGCACCTCCTGTCAGGGCCAGTGTGCTATTTCTTCCCAGAAATGAAACAGACCCACCCCAATCTTTGAATTCTCTTTCATATCTCCCTTTTGTGCCTGACAGGAAGCTAGGGCGCAGGAGCACCAGAACCGCCCATCTTAGGGCTCCTCTAGATTCCCCCTTCCCAAAGGTCTACATGTCACAGGCCTCCGATTCCATGACTCCAGGATGGGAGCAAGGCACTTAGGAGGCAGTCATGGGTATATTTACTTCTCTAAGCAGATAATGTCTTTATCACCTGCTAGCTGAGTGGCACCAACAAGCCACTACTCACATTGTGTCCATAGCAGAAAAATGTTTGTAAGAATTAAACAAAACTGTCAAAATCAACTTGAATGCAATGACCAAAGTGGGGTAGCCCAAGTGCTGTGAGCCTGGAGGAAGGACAGGGAGACCCTACCTGCCACTGGCTGACTCCTTTGCGCTGGACAGCAGGTCACTAGTTGATGGCACCTCAGATTTCCCTTCCTTGGCCTCTGGCAGCTAAAAAAAAGCAAGACAGTAATGGCAGAATGCAATACTTGCCCCTAGTGACAAGCAGAAATTCACCAGCAGCCCTCTCTAAGAATGAGTAAAACCGCCTCCTGAAACTACAACTTAAAAATGCTGAAGAAAACAGACTTTCTCAGGGATGGGGGGGAGGGAGATGAGGGTAAAGGGGATCAAATATATGGTGATGGAAGGAGAACTGACTCTGGGTGGTGAACACACAATGGGATTTATAGATGATGTAATACAGAATTGTACACCTGAAATTTATGTAATTTCACTAACAATTGTCACCACAATAAATTAAAAAACAAACAGACCTTCTCTAGTTTAAGCCAAAGGACCAAAACCTGAGATAGAAGTCATATGCTGCTACACCAAATCTGTCACTATAAAGCCAGAGGTAAAAATTTTAAAAGAGCACTATTTCAAGTCACCAAATATAATACAACTGGTCCGCACTCATTCGGTTCACAGCAGGGACACCAGGACTACAGAACAGAAGTGACTGATGCTACCTTCTCCTGTGTAGGAGGGTAACGAGCGCTGGTTATATCTGGAAGGTAATGCAGCCAGACGGAAAGCACAACGGTGTTAGAGGTGAACTCAAAGTCAAACCGCATCACCATCCCTCACCAGTTATGTGCCTCCGGTCAAGGCACTTCCCTTTTTGTGTTCCAGTTTCCACATAAAGGGAACTCAAACATTTATACTGCTGGGCTATAGTAAAGGTGAGAGGTAATGTGCGTAAAGCACCTAACATAGTATCTTGACATAGCAACTATTCAAAAATGGTGACTTTTATTATAAAAGAGCATTATATAGCTCAAGTGGACTTTTTTGTTCTTAGAAAGAGTCCTATTTTTTAAATAAATGGAAGATTCACTTGTTTTCAGCTCATGGAAAGGATACCTCTAGGTTGGTTACCTGTTTGATCATGCTTTCTCTCTTACGCCAAAACCACCAGCGACCAGATTTCTTTGGCATCTTATCTTTGACCCAGGACTCCACTGTAGCCTGGAAACAATGAACGTGAGTGAATCTAACAATCTATCAGTCACAAAGCACCTGATTACTTCCCACCACTAGCCTGAAGGATGGTGCCTTATCATGGAGTATGAGCAACGATCTCCGTATCTCCCAAACTCCTCTAGTTTTTAACACTTATAGAAGATAGACAGTGTCCTCTTCTGTGGCAGTATGGCTTCGTGGCAGATCGGTGCTAGAGACCAAATGGTCTGGCTACATAGGAGCAGCACCCTGATGAGGATGGCAGGGGAACTGCTCTCATTTCTCTACCCTTGGAAAATGTGGCTCCTTGAGTTACGAGGCCCAACTAGACTGAGGCCCAACTAGGCTTCTTGTAGTTCAGAGTCAAAGCAAACCTTCAGGTTACACATACAGCTTTATTAGCCACAATGACAGAATCAGTGATGTCATGATCCTGGTGGCCACATCACCCTCTTCTTGCAGCTTCTTTCCATATTAATGAGATAATTTTTTTTCATTCTTTCTATCTGTAACAATCACTAAAATGTCTCAACTTTTATACACAATCAGAAACTGATAAAAATGACAAAGATGTGGCAGCTGAGCTAATTTCCTAGATTTAGGGCATGAGATCATTTCAGTGGGTACATAGAACTCTTGGATCTTCTATAATATTAAATAAAAATTTACAGAGTAGCCAGTTTAGAAATATGCACATATGGATTTTTCTATGTACTCTATGCTGTAGATACTTTTGAAAAGGCAAGAAATGGTGGATCATCTCACCTTAGGCAAACTCTTCTGGAATACTTGCAAGCTAAGTATCATGGGAGCGGCCAAAGCCCAGTTATAGTAACTGTAAGAAATAAAAATTGTGCAAAACCATTACACAGAGAGAGAAGAGGGTGAGAGAGAAAAGGGTAGGAAGGGAGGGAAGGAGGAAGGAAGAAAAGAGGAGAGATAGAAATAACATAAAATTTCTTACTATTTTCAGTAAAAAGATGATTAGCTAAATTTTTTGTCACATGAATAATCTTTGTTTCAAGCCAAATTTCTCTGAACAGAGAAGCAGTAAAATCTACACAAAACAGAGTAGCATTTTAATGCTTCATTTAAAAATGAAGTTGAGGCTTCGCATTCACTTTAAAGATTTGCCCATTAGGTCCTTTACGTGAAATTACATATTTTATTGCAAGAAAAACTATAATAGCTAAAAAGAGCACTTGGAAAAAAGCCTACACAAGTATTTAAGAATTACAAAAGCACGACTATTTACCGATTGTATATCCGTATTACAAGGTTAGGATTGTCTATAAGTCCAGGGTTCTCTGCAAATTCATGATAAGTAATGATATGCTCCATGAATTTTTCTGTAATGTAAAATAGTAACAATCAATTTGGTTAGAGATTACATAAATTCCCAATATCACAATACTCTCTGCATTAAAGGGTCTATAGCATAAAATAAAATGTCCTTTCAAAAAAATCTGACTTTAATATCCATCAAAAACAAAATGTTAAGACACTTCCCCCAACCCCCAGGACAAGAAAGAACACTTCTTTTCTATCCTTCCCCTCTTCCAGAACTCCTTTCCCAGTTAAAACAAACAAACAAACAAAAAACAGGAGAAAGGGATATGCCAGTGACTTTTAGGAATATAAGATTATAGGTAACCCCCATATAGCACGGTTGTTAGGTTGCTAAAAATGCAGTGTTATGCGAATCCGTGTTATACGAAACAATGAACTAACACAAAAAAGGGGTTAGGTTCCAAAAATTAAAAAAACACATACTATTATATTTTTATAATTAAGAGAAATATCTTTATTAAAGCAATTTTCACCAAAAGTATAACATATTAATATGTATTAAATCATGTTTCTTTCATCATCACTACTAAGCACCATTAACCGAGGGCGTTTTCTTTTTGACAAGATGTCTTCATCCTCTGAACTTAATACTCCACAAACAAAATGGATTTAAAATTCTAATAAATTTTAAAATTCTGCAGTGAAATCTGAGACGACATCCACGCTCAAATGAAAAATTTCAAATGAGATATCTTTTGCTCTTAAAAGCTCTTATTACGTTCCATGTTGTATGGGGATTTCTCTAATTCTCAAACCATGTTAGAGTGAGACTCTGCTCTAGGATGCTGTGTTGTATGAGGGTTTTCCCCAATTCTCGAACTGTGTTAGAGCGAAACTGTGTTAAAGAAGTGCCATGTTATATGGGGGGGGGGTAACCTTGTATAGATGTGGCCAGAGGGACCACATCTCTCTCTCTCTCTCAATAACTAATGAAAACTAAGTTTCATTCTTATCAAAGGGAGAAACTCTTTACTGGCAGGCAACTGCATAACAGGAATGTTCATGAGGGTCTTATAGCTTTAAGTGCATGCTATAGTAGGAAAAGACAAAACATTTTATGACTGATTGGAGAAAAAAACAAATATGTACCAAAATTTGACTTTGGGTTTGTCAAGAAATAAATTCCAGGGGCGGCCGGTTAGCTCAGTTGGTTAGAGCGCAGTGCTCTTAACAACAAGGTTGCCGGTTAGATCCCCACGTGGGCCACTGTGAGCTGTGCCCTCCACAACTAGATTGAAACAACTACTTGACTTGGATTTGATGGGCCCTAGAAAAACACACTTAAAATAAATAAAAGTTAAAAAAAAAATCCAAGTTCTTGCAGAATGAATGAGAATGCATGTATTTTTATACCCTGTTCATAAACCTATATTCTAGAAGAACCAAGCTAACAGAGAAATTTTTCACTGGGATTGTTCCTCCTGGTAATTTGTGTATTATTTATTTTTACTTGCCATTTCTGCCTCCTCCAATAACAAACTCTACTTTAGTTACCTGTATTTTTTTAAAGTGTGAATTTTATAATTTAAATTACAAACTTTCCATTCCCCACCCCCTATATTTTTTTAAATAAAGGCTTATGAGGCTTAGATAATAATTAGAATGTGACCTTCTTAATTTTGTCCCTGGAAGGAACCATTGGCCATAATACACTCTCAATTTCTTGCAAAAAATGAAACAAATAAATTAAGACATGGAGAAGAAAGAGGCATAATGAGCACCCTGTGACCCTAAGAAAGAAAAATATTCAGGAAAACACAGCTATGCACCCAGTCTGCCACATGCTCTGAGGGTGAGAGAAGACAAAATATGATGCTAGTGATGGAAAAAAAACCTTTCCTTAGAGGAAAATAAATTTAAAATGACCAGCCAAACTGGGAAAATATTAAGAGGAGTTTAGTTTACAAAGAAAGGCAAAACCAAAAAGGCCAAAGAACTTGGGACAGATACACACACGGGTGGCTCAACCCACGCCAGGGACGTCTGAACTATGTCTGCTAAGCTCCTTCCTTTCTCTTGAGCAACTTTACTCTCCTGGGCCAACTCACAAGACTGAGGCAGAAAGAAATCCCTTCTACTTTTTGCCCAAAAGACCATTTACTCAGTGAACAATCAGTTTTTGATAACTTCAAGCCCTACTCTTATATCTAAGGCCCACTGCTTTCCAAGAGGGCAGCTGGGCCCTAGTCCCACAGACATTTCAACAACTTACAGATGAGAAACTGATGCAGCCGGAGCTGACCCTGGTTGCTCAGCAAACAGGGCCGCTTGACACCTCTCAACCTCTTAATGTGAAGTGAGAGCCTTCAAGGCATACTCCTTCACCCAGGCCATTTATATAGAATGTCACTCCATATGCGGTACCTTAAACAGGGGGCTAAGAATCTTACATTCAAGGGAGACAACTGTCTCTTCATACCCTGAAATGGCTAAACAAGCAGGTTTGCAATCAAGTGACGACCAGGCTGCTTTCTCAAGTGAAGACAGAGCACGACTGCCCGGCATACCTTTAGAAATGTCTCCATTCTCGCTGAGGCCCCCGCAAAGGGAGAGAGTGACATCGGGCAAGTCCATGGCAGAATCTGAGAGGCACTCGGTGCCACTATCAGCAGCTGCACTTCCCACTGACTGTGGGGACTGGGAGCCAGAGAGTGTGTCAGACTCGGGCCACTGCCTGGAGTTGGGGTCCGATTCACTGTGGGCAGGGAACAGGGAGAAAAGGAGTTGCTTTATTACCACTTCCTGCTTTTCCAGTTTACTACATTGTTCTCTGATGGCTCAAATCAAGTAACATATCCCCTTTAAGAAGCAACAGATTGATCTACAATCAGACATAGCTTTTCTTGGGTAGTGTTAGATTCATATCATAAATGACATTAAAAATAACCTATTAGCACTACTGAGGAATTAACTGTAAGTACAATAAGTATGTCACCAAAAAATTACTGTAAGTTATTCACAATAACACAAACATTTCAACTACAGCTTTTCTGATTTTAATTAAAGGAGCAAAGAATTTTAAGCATTTATTTACATTTCCATGATGAAAATGACAGGGTAATTAGGAAAAATCTGATGTTTGGAAACCTTTTGATCCTAACTTCCTAGAAAAAGCTGTGGTACTATATACATCCTGTAGAAAATTACTGTAGTTCAAGGTTATATTATTTTTAAAAACAAAGCTTTTCTAAATTCATCTGTTACACCACAAAATAGAACAAAGAAATGAAGAGAAAATTCTCAGGAGGCTAGACCCACCATGAAAAGCAATGTACTGTGAAACTACAAATACACTGTTCTTACATTAGCGTGAAGGCCAAAAATAAATATGAGGCTATTCAATACTTTCATTTTTCTAGATGATAAGACACAGAAGCCAGGTTTTAGAAGGTGATCATAAGGGAAACTCTTTGTAACGGAGCATAAATCTGAGAGAAAAAGAACAAAGAAATGGCAGCTCAAGTTTCTTAGTCATGAATGTTTACCGCTCTACACTCTTTGATTGGATAATGTCACATTGAGGTACTGTTTTAGAATTTTCAAATTCTTTTCTTTATTCAGAAAGCCAATATATTTAATGTATACGATCAATGTATGCAATCCAGTGTAGTTATTTGATCCTTAGAAATAAAATCTCAAATTTGAACAACAGGTGGCAGCAGAATACAGATATGTCATAACTAGCACAGTTTCAAAAGCTATTGTTTTGCATTTAAACCATAAAAAGATTCAGGTTTTTGGATATGTTCTCTCTTAATAGCAATACACAGTCATATTACAGTATCGAGATTAACTCAGAATGGTCTCTTCACTGGAAATGGTAAAAAAGTCAAAGCCAGTGTAAAGCAGCAAAGCCTGTCATTGTGCTAGAGTGAGGGGCAAGGCCCACCCCCTGGGTAAAACACAAACCAAAGGCCACTATGTATTCACAAACACCAGCTCCTCTTTATCCTGGGCGAGTCACAGTTACAGTTAGGTGTGGACATATGGCCAGATGTTTGAGTTGGTGATGCAGACATAGGAGGTGTGCTGTGCACCTCCCAAGACTGGCCCCTGAAAACTCCTGTGTGACTCTCTCCTTTTCCTACTGAGGCCCTGAGGAGATGATGGAACATGGTGGAAGGAGCTAGTGCTCCTGAATCCCTGTGTGCAAGGCCTCCTACCAAACACCGGCTCTGGAATATTGCTGACCCTTGAATACGGATTTGAACTGTGGAAATCCATTTTTACGTGGATTCTTTCCAATAAGCATATAGTCAGCCCTCTGTATTCCTGGGTTTTGCGTCGTGGATTCAATCAACTGCAGATTGAAAACAGTATTTTCTGGAGATGCAGAAGGCTGACTATATGCATATTCTGTGCTGTTTTATATAAGGAACTTGAGCACCTGTGACTTCTGGTATCTGCAGAGAGAGGGGGCATCTGGAACCAATCCCCTGTTGAAGGATGACTGTGGTTAAGTTTTTGGGGAGTCCAACATTATATGTGGATTTTCAACTGCACAGGGTGCTGGCGCACCCAACCCCAGCACTGTTCGAGGGTCACCTGTATCATCACACCAGCAAGAAATAAACTTCTATTGTGGTAAGCCACTGAAGTCTTGAGTTTTATCAGTTAGAGCAGTTTAGTGTGACCCTAACTAATGCAACCACTAAATATAGGGAGGATGCCATCTGACTCAACATGTTGCTAAATCCAGAAGGGTGATGTGATTTAAAGTTTAGCTATAACTACAAATACTGGATATTTAGTCAAGATAACAATGAACATGACCATAACAAAACACATGCTTGTAAGCATTATAATAGTCTCACTACCTTTAAGTACTTATAAAATGTCTCAAGAAATAATTCCTTCAGGAGGTAAGAAGCTTACTTGGTGAATGGCAACGATCCCAAACAGGGGAATTATAAAAGAGCAGTCAGGGCCCAGCGCATTCGTCACTTTCTCCAGTTTTTAAAAGGAAAACTAAGAAATCTATCTTAGGAATCCCAATGTTAAATAAATGATTAAGGATTGGGAAATTTGAAAGAAAGTGATAATTCTGAGACAGCTTATATTTTAGTTTCTTATTAAAAGACAAAACGGAGCAGTTTCAGTTTTCACACTTTAAAAACCCAACTATTACTTCAAATAAAGTAAACATTCGAGACAAACTTAGAGAGCTATTAGGAAGGAGTTTTAAGGACCTTTCAAGAATATCTGTAAAAATATTAAATATCTTCCTATTGATCCCATCTTTCTGTTTTAAATAAAAACTTAATGACATATTTTCCAATAATTTATTTAAAAGTGTTTAATTGTATGTGCTTGTGGTTCAGTATATTCAAGCCATACTTTCCATGGGGAAAAGTAAATTGTTTTTTGTAATCATAGAGTATATTATAATGGAATTTCCTTAAAAAAGGAAATGAACTTGGGAAAATAATATCATTCTTGAGGTTTTAGAGTTATTCAGGAGGAAAACTTTGAGGGAGAAGTAGGGAGAAATACAAGAGATGAGCGCCCTAGGGAATGCGGGGTACACAGGCCAGCTGGAATGGTGCCTCACCAGACCCAGGTTTGAGTTCATAAAAAACCTAGGAGCTCAGACTCACCAAGGCAGTGAAGGCACTCTTTGTAAAATATTTTTGAATAAAAATTACCTTTAAAACACAAATGCTAATAAATTTTCCTAAGTGTGCTAAGCTTGCATTAATGACTACAGTAAGTGCTAATCTGAAGTCATGTCCACTGGTTTACCCTTCTGTACGTTTAACTAGTGTACCTCTTCTCATCGCATTAAAACTTTCTTCATAAATAGGAAAATCATTAGTTTCATATCACTACAGTCAAAACAACACATGTACAATTTCTGAATTTTCCAAATCTGAAGCCATCGTCTAACTTAGCTAAAGGACATCATCTCCTTGGCTCCTTTTACTCAAACAAAATATTTTGCTCTAGAAATAGCTAGAATATTTCAGAGCTGTTCAGCCGTCAACATACAAGGAATACACTACCTTTTAGGGAAATAGAGAGCTGCAACTTCAGGTTCTAGAGCATTTAAGTCATCAAGGTAAATGTCATCAGGTCCCAGGTGCTGGCTTCTCTTATGCACACCTGCTTTTATAAGAAAAACACACCAGAGATAAGAGCTTAGTTATTCTTCATTTACAACTGCAAGAAAACAGAGATTTGCAAACAACAAAAGCACCATAATTTGAACTGGTCTTTATTTTTTAAAGTGTCAAAAAACCTTTTTACCTGTGAGGGTTCTCAATCATTCATGCCAATGGAAGTGAAATTGAGTGTTACACACCTAACAGTTGCTCAATAAACATATGCTAATTTACTCAGTCTTTCATTCGCTGTTACATGAACAGCCCCTAAATCATTTATATTTGATAAAGATTTTTATATTTATAGTACCAAACTTGATAAAATCACCAACACCGAGAAAGGAGCCATTATTCTAAAAGCATGAGGGAAAGGCTCTTGGGAATAGGATATTCACATGGTGCCAAAGTATTACCTTATAATTGCAAAAGGACAAAAATTCTATACAATGGATAAATCTGGCAGACAATACTTAAACAAGTTGATCACATTTAGCATCTCTAATAGTGAGGCATTATGAGATGCAATACTGAAGTACCAAATATATCCCATAAAGTAGTCAACTCAAAAATTAAAAAAACATGTAACGCAAATCTAATTAAGCCTCTAGGTCTGCACTGCCCACTATAATAATCACCAACCACATGTGGCTATTGAGAAATTGAACTGTGCTAATCTGATGCAAGGCATGTAAAATGTGTTAAAAAAAAGTGTAAAACACACCAGATTTCCAAGATTTAATATAAAAATATAAAATCTCAATAATTTTTATATAGACTACATGTTAAAATTACAATAGTTTAGATTTACTGGCTTAGATAGAATATTATTAAACTTAATTTCACTTGTTTATTTTTACTTTTTTAATGTGAAAACACAAAATTATATACGTGGCTCACACTTTATTACTATTGGACAGAGCTAACTTTCAGTTGAAGGAGACATGAGGATGTTATCTTGAGAAAAATAATCAAGATACATCCAGAATGTAAGAAAGTATACCAGACAATTGGAGGGCCTCTTCAAAAGATCAATAACATGGTCATACAGGTGGAAACAGGTGTAGCAGTGTGTTTATGAATGAGGGAAGGTGTGTGTACGTGTGGGGCTGTTCTAAATTAAAAGACTAAACATAAAAACCAAATGCAACATGTGAACTTTGATGAGAAGTGTTTTTTTTTTTTTTGAAAAAACAAACAAACCACCAGCTAAAAAGCTATCCTTGGGTACATTTACGAAAATATGAATATGGATGCCTCCACATGACACTGATATTATGGTTATGCTGATATTATGTTCTTACTTTTGGACTATTTCAAGTTGAAATGTCATAAACAAACATAAAGGTAGCCATCACATATTATCTGAAATACTGAAATATTTACTATCTAAATTTAGAGTACCTGATGCCAAATTAAACAAATGATTACCTTTTTTCTTTGATGGCGAGTCAACTTTAGCTGCTGGTTTTGATTCAGAGGGAACCTCCACCACTGGGGGGTTAGGAAGGTGGTCTGCATCTAACGTAGATGAAACCTGAGACTCAAGGGGAGGCTCCAGAGGTTCTGCAGTGGAAGTTGCATCGCTCATCTGCTTACACAGGGCTCTGGGTTTGGGTTTCACTATGGTACAGACCATTTCTCCCATCGAAGCACCCTTCTCAGCTTCACCTATGAGGTTGTCCTCATTGGGAATTACCCGAAAATGGGTATTTTCTGATGGTGTAATTGTAGCTGTCCTAGGATGTTCAGATCTCTCTCTTTTGCTGACCTAAAAAAGTTGAATTGTTTAAAAATTAAAACTTTCAAAGGTGTTTATATAATCTATTTCTTAAGCTGGATGCAGGTAAACGTGTTCATTTTATTTAAAACAATACATTCAGTAAAAACAATGTTTTCTATGTACAAAATATTTCATAATTAAAAAGTGGGAAAAATAATTGCATTTTGTTTAGTATCATGACAGAATATTCATTTTGAGGGAGAAAACTGGAGTGCTACATGAAATTGTAGCCCTGCCTGGACTACCTGCAGGCTCTGTTAAAACAATGTAAAATGTTGAATTATACTGTCGTACACCTGAAATTTATGTTATAAACCAATGTTACCTCAATTAAAAAAGAATTAAAATATTAAAAGTGGGCAGTCACGTTTCAATGCAATTAAACGTATAAGCAAAATGTGTATTTTATTTTTTATTCTTTTTATTAGTTTCAGGTGTACAAAGCAATGTAATATACATTTAAACCCCTCATAAAGTGATAACCCATGCCCCACGCTACTATCCCTCTGCCATCTTATATAGCTGTTACAACCACTGACTATCTTCCCTACATTGTACTTCACGTCCCGTGACTCTATACCTATATATTTATAGTTGACATTCAGTATTATTCTATTTCAACTTCAGCACATTGGTGAGGCATCTACAGTTAATGGAGTGATCTCCCTGATAAATCCCATGTCCATCTGGTACCTTACATGATCTTTACAACATTGTTGATTATATTCCCCACACTGTATTAACTATCAATTTGTATTTCTTAATGCCTTCACCTTTTTTACTCTGCCCCCAACCCCATTCCCATCTATCATCTTGACAGAACTAGTACCTATCTGGCACCATACCTAGTTATTACAATATTATGCTATACCCTACATCCCCATGACTACTGTGTAACAACCAATTTGTACTTCTTAATCCCTTCCCCTTTCACCCATCCCTATGCCCCTTCCCATCTTAAAGAAGTCCTTCTAAGATTCCTTGTAATACTGGTTTGGTGGTGATGAAGTCTAGTTTTTTCTTGTCTGGGAAGCTCCTAATCTGTCCTTCAATTCTAAACGACAGCCTTGCTGGGTAGAGTGATCTTGGTTGTATGTCATTGCTTTTCATCAATTGGAATATTTCCTGCCACTCCATTCTTGGCAAAGTTTCTGTTGTGAAATCAGCTACCAGTCTTATGGGGTCTCCCTTGTAGGTAACAAACTGCTTTAAAAATTCTTTCTTTGCCTTTAACCTTTGGCATTTTAATTATGATGTGTCTTGCTGTGGGCCTCTTTGGGTTTATGTTTTTGGGACTCTCTCTGCTTCCTGGGCTTGTGTGTCTAGTCCCTTTACCAGGTTAGGGAAGTTTTCTGTCATTATTTCTTCAAATAGGTCTTCAATTCCTTGCTATCTCTCTTCTCCTTCTGGTACCTCTATAATGCAAATGTTGGTATGCCTGGTGTTGTGCCAGAGGCCCCCTAACCTCTCAATTTTTTGGATTCTTTTTGCTATTCTGGTTGGGTGTTTCCTGCTACTTCATTTTCTAAATGGCTGGTTGGGTCCTCTGCCTCATCTAATATGTTGACTCCCTGTAATATGTTCTTCATTTCCGTTATTGTATCCTTTATTTCTGATTGGTTGTTTTTCATGGTTTCCATCTCCATTTTTATGCTTCCTGTCTCTAGTGATTCGTGGCAAAATGAATGGCGGAGACTCAGATATGATGGCTGCCTGTATTCGCATGTGGGGAAGGGGGAGGGCTCAGCAAAGAAACAATGGCCTCCACCAGCTCCCCCACCCAGGAGAAAGCCGCCTCTCCTGCCCCTGTCCCAAGCCAAACAATTCAATTTCCCACGATAGTCCCTGCCACCTTTCCAGCTGTTGTCCCAGCTCTGGAGCTCAGAGCGAGTGATTCTGTTGGTGGGTAAGTCCGTGCTCAGTCTCTTTAAGAGGAGCACCTGGGAATGCAGCCTCCCTGTCTCACTCAGTCACAATCTTCACTGGTTTTCACAATCAGGAATTATGGGGACCTCTCCCCCTTGCACTGGAACCCTGGGCTGGGGTGGGGCTGGGATCTCTTGCTCCTCTCGGGGCTGAGGGGGACCCCCACAACCGAAATATCCCTCCTGATATTTAATGGTCACACGCAGGTGTGGGACCAGCCCATTCCAGGTCTCTGTCCTTCCTATCAGTCTGGAGCTTCTTCTTCACGTCCTTACTTGAAAGGCTTCAGTTCAGCTTGATTTTAGATGATTTTCAATAATGGTGTTTTGTACATTACTTGTAATTTTGATGTGGTTGTGAGAGAAGGTAAGCACAGTGTTTACCTACTGTGCCATCCTGGCTGTCCTACAAAATGTATATTTCAAAAAAAACTATAGTGTCTTCCAAGAGACAAATACAAGAGACAAATACACGATACAAATACAAATACAAATACTTCAAAGAGAAAAAAACAAATACCGTCTGATTTCACTTACATGTGAAGTCGAAAAATACAAACAAATGAGCAAACAAAATTAAATAGTAACAAACTCATAGATACAGAGAACAAACTGAGGGTTGCCAGAGGCGATGCTGTTGGGAGATTAGGTGGAAAAGGGGAAGGGAATTAAAAAGTGAAAACTGCCAGTTAAAAAAAAAAAAAAGTCACAGGGATGTAATGTATAGCATAGGGTATAGTGTCATAAATATTGTAATAACTAGGTATAGTGACAGATGGTTAGTAGATTTAATTGTGGTGGTCACTTTGTAAGGAATATAAATATTTAATTACTATGTTGTACACCTGAAACTAATATAATACTGTATGTCAACTATAATTTAAAGTAAATTAAAAAAATAGAAAAAGCATAAAACAAAGTCAGGTTAATTCATACACAGAATAAAAGCAGTCTCTCTCAATAAACAAACAAATAAATAAGAAATGTATCTTTCCAATTCTTTTTTCGTTATGAGTTGGCAAAAATGCTTTCACAATCAATTTCCTGTTTAAATTTCAGTGTGGAAATTTTAGTTTCCTTTAGGTACCTTTTCAATTTTCCTTACTAAAATGTTAATTAACAATCAACATCATTACTAACTAGCAAGAAAAAAAATGCTGGATTCCTTCTGTTGTAAACACATAGTGCAAACACTATGAAAAATGCTAACTGAATTTACTTATGTGACCACATGAGAGCACTCTCATCATTTATGTTCATACAGGCTCACTCAGGAATCACCCCTTTACTCATGGATGAAGGGCACACTCTGGAGGCGAGTAAACGCTAGTACCTTGGTGGACTCTGGGAATCCACCCCACGTCCACTCCATGTGGGACTCGGATCTGAGCAGGCTGTCAGTGGGTTTTACCTCCAGCTCTGAATCGCTCTTAGGACACGCTGCCGGGGAATAAGGGCTGCAAACACAGTACAAAGAAACATGAGGATTTTAAAGTCAGGAACTTTGGTCTTGCTGAGCTTGATGGTTGAAAAGAAATACAAGTTTGAATATATCAACTTTATCCTGAAGATATAAAGATTCTATTAAAGGGAATGTCAATTATTTCTTCTGTTGAGTTTAATAATAATAAAAATGATACCAACTAGTACTTATTGTGGACTTGCTGGCTCCTCCATAAATACTTTAATATGCATTATCCCATTTGATTCTCACAAGAAATGATTTAGAAAGGTAATTTTACAGTAGAGAAAAATGCATGGAAAGATGAATTAACATAACGAATACATAAGAAAAACATAGAACAAAGTTGGCACATTTCTTCACAGTATTATCCAGTTACATTTAATAGCTGACACTAAAAGATTAGAACTTAAGAACTGTAGAGGGGCCAAATGCTATGCTGATTATACAGATGTACAGTCAGTGACCAACCAACACAGTGAGAGTAAGATCAAGTTTAGGGACAAAATAATTGAGAGAAAAGGTCCATATTCATGTTAAAAATACACATTCAGTGCCTCTAATGTATGAGAAATCAGAAGTATCATTATTGCCCAATAATCAAAAAGCTATTTAATATATTTTTCCTGTAAGAAACTCAGAAATTTCAAAAACACTTACTTGTCCAAAGGGGACCAATCGCCATCAGATAAGGGGTAATGATCTCCAGAATGGTAGAACAGAGGCTCCTTATATTCTTCTTCCTTTAAGGAAGCATTTGAAGATCCTCTGTGAAGGGGAAAATAAAACAAAGAAAGGCAGGAACAATGACACTTATGTCAGCTTAAAAATATCCCCCAAATCTACTGACACATCTTCTAAATGATATAAATAAAAGCCAAATGATTAATAACTAACCCTCTTAAAAGGAAAATATGAAGAAGAGGAGATTCACTGATGTCACCCCCCACCATACCTTACTACAATCACTAATTAAATATGGGATAAACAGAGGAGGAAAGGAAAGAAAACACGATTAAAAATTCCTTTTTATATCCCTTAGGGGTAATCAATTCAAAGACTGGAAGAAAACTAAGGCTTTATGTGTATTTCATTCAATCCTTAGAAATATCCTATTTTAGATATTAGGTAATCAAGGATCCAGAGAAGTTTGGTAAGTTGCCCAAAGTAAAAAAGCTAGTGAGTTGCTTGATTCAAAATAAGCTAAGCCGTTGTTTTTTCCACTGCTCTCTCCTGTGTATTACAAAAAAAAAAGAAAAAAAAAAAAGAATATCATCTGAAGACAAGAGTTATGGCTTAAAAATTTTTAAATACCTGAAAAGCTCTTAAAAACCAGAACTTATTTCCTGTTTGTTTGGCCCAAGCATTACCTGAGAACTTTCTTTACTTAGAATCGACATGATGTGGGAATGTGATGATACAAAACTATGATAAAAACTTTTAAAATTCACACACAGACCTTGGAACCGAAGGTGGTTGAACTCATGCTAATAAGGTTTTAATTAATTTATACTTTGGTTTTCTTGAATTTGCAGAGTTAATATAACTAGCCATATAACCTTTAAACATCCTTCAGAAGCACTGTGGGCCCCCGTTTTTCATCTTTAGTTGGAAACTTATCACTTGCCATATTTCACAGTCAATGTGAGATTTATGTGGTGTGTCATGTTGGAAGCTCTGAAAAGTATAAAGAAAAACTCTGAAAAGTGTAAAGCACTATACTATTCAAGTATGCCATGCTATATACTATGCCATTTAATATGATGTTAATACTTTTGACCCTAAATATCTCTCCCCAAATTATTTTAGAATCTAAATGCTGAGCTGGAAGGGGCCTTGCAAACCACATTGTTTAACTCCCTTATATCATAAAGAAACAAAAGCCTGGAGTGTTCAGAGGCTGCTGTTCCACAATCAGAAGCATAACTGGTTTTCAGTCTTCTTTTCAGCTCAGTGCTTATTTCAGTATGTGACCTGAACTCTCACAACTTTTCTTTAAGTCCTAATTTCTGTTGGCTGCATATTTAAGCATGTTTTTAAGGAAATTTCTGGAAAGAGTTCCTCCAGTGGCAGTATCGAAGAGTCACTGGTAACCTAAGAAAAAGCAAACCACCGAGCTCAAGCAAATTATTACAAGGCTCTAGTATACATGTGTTCTGACAAGCAAGATTGTGGCTCAGAAAGAGAAGCTGGCAACTATGTTACTGTCAACCAAATTAGTACACCAACAGATTTGGTTGATGTAGCCTTTCACCCATCTGGAAAAGTAAGGCATGCACTAATATTTCTGCAATGCATTCACTTCCAACACAGTTACAAAATTCCTTTAGAATAATGATTCTTGTGCATTTAGTAGGTGACTTTGCATATGTTTCAGAAATGTTTTAACTTCCCAAGTTAAAAGCTGAAGGCTTAAAGCTGAAGGCTGTTCACTTCTAAACATAGCTCTATTATGTTATGACAAAGGACTTTGTGGAACACTCACCAAGAAAACTTTGAAGGCAAAATTTTACTTCAAGGTCCTTTCTGATGGATCTTGGAAGAATATTAGTTGGCAAAAACATTTCCAGGAATTAAGGCTTTTAGGGAATATTACAGTGCTAATCCAAATAAAATTTAAATGCATGTATGTATTTCAAGTTTTTCTCAAAAGAATCTATTTCCTGCCAAATACACATTTTATTATAAATAAGCCAAAACTTTTAAAGGAACTATTTATGTTGTTCTTCATAGCACCAAAATCAAGCAATAAAAGATCTCAAAGAGTCTCCTAGTATATTCTCCTAGGAAAGGGAAAGATAAATAACCCTTAAGAGACCAAAAAAAAAAAAAAAAAAAAAAAAAAAGCAGGAAGAAAGGATGGTAAGGGTCTTTTAAGAATTTGCATTACTTTTTATTAGCTTACAATTCTTTGGGAATCAGTGATATAAAAGGAAGAGTTCAGAACATTTATAAGCTCTTCCCAGCTAGTAGTTTGATACTAACAAAAAAAATTACCCAAGCTGGTTAATTTATTCAGGATCTAAAAATTTTATAGCTATACTTTACACTGGTCTGTAGAGTCTAAAGTACTTTTTGCTTTCTGCCTTTTGTTCTTTAGTTCTAACAGAGGACTTCTTCATTGTAGCAGAATTGAAATCAAAGTCTATATTCTGTGTGGGAGGAGAAAGAACATCACAAATACGACAGTTGATAAGTAATAAAAGATAGGTAGAAAAAGAGTTCATATATTAAAAATGACTTAACAAATGTAGAATTTTGTTCCAGAATTTAAACGTTTAAAAATTTTAGAAAAATGAGTTAATGATTTTGCCAAAAAGGGATTATTATACTGTTATTCATAAGAGTAGAATTATAATAACAATATATTAATAGTGTAGACTTTTTTCCTGACTTGACTATTTAAAACAAAAGCTTGGTAAATAAAACACATACTAGCTAGATCAAGGTAGAGTTTACATTTGATATGTATTTGGTTCCCATTACTAGAGAAAGAAATTATTTTCCCTCTTTTCCATGATAAAGAAAACTTTATTAATAGCACTAATTTTCCCAGGAAGGAGGGCATGACCTCTCTTTTCAGCAGTTGAGGTGAAGACATACAAGTGGACCAGCATGCATGTCATAATGCCATCCTGTCCCCACACCAATTCAAATAAAGGGTTTAGAAATTCAGGATTACTTGTGAGCAGCAGCTTCTTGTCCGATGGTCACCAATGAAGATAAGGAAATACCTCACTGACACCTACAATCCTTCCAGTACCAGGTCAACCACTGAGTGGAACAGGTAGAAGATTTTCTTCTAAAAATCTAATCTTGAATGAAAAGATATATGTCCTACCCCAAATTGTTACCTTTAAACCCCAGACAGTTCTGACGTGAAAACTGGTATCTACTTTGAGCTCTTCTACTAAGCTGGTAAATAAGTAGTGATCAAGAATTCTCACTTAAAAACAAAAACAAAAACCAAAAACTTCCTTTCCTCTTCAACTTACTAGGATGTTTTCACAATAAACTCAAAGCAACAATTCTACCACTTCTCGGACTAGGTGAGATACCAAGCACAAGACCACTGGGCTGGAAAACGCTCCTGATGTGTATCTGCTCACCCAGGGGCAAGTCATTAGTTCAGATCTTTCTTGAGACAATTTATTTGGCTTTTGGAAAATTACTGGATGAAAGGACAAATTGCTAGTCTGTTTTGAATGATATGTTAGCACTAAAGCAGGATGTCTGATGGCAAATTCTGTAGTTGCAACAACACCAAAAACAAACAGAAATGCCACAGCTTCTACTTTCCCTGTGCTCTGGCCATACACGCATGGATGCCTGGCACCTGCAGAGTCCGCCCACACCTACAGCCCTACCTTGCTGAATGGGCCCCCTTGTCATCGTCAGAACTCAGGTCCACATCCACGGTGTCTTCTGCAGCAGGGAAAGCAGCCTGGTCTTCCTTCTTACTGTCCGGTTTGCATTTTTTTCTCCTTCGTTTTTTCTTTTTCACAGAACTTGGAGTGAACACTGTCTCTGTTTCCAAGATTTGTGAGATGTCGGAACTCTGAGATGGTCTTTCATTTCCACCTGATTTCACCAAAAAGGAGTCAATATCTTTAAAGAACTGATCTTCAGTAGGAATTGGTGAAGTGGCAAGGTAAGCGGGAAGTTTTTCCTTAAAGAGAACATGGAGAAAGCAAAGTTGTCCATGGCAAACTGGACAGTGATCAAAATAATAATATTTTGCATATCTAATTTCCACTATGGTAGAAAGAATACATAGTCCCTAAAAGTAAGAAAGTCACACTGAACTAGGGTACTGCCCACTGTGCTCTAAGTAGGTCTTTACTCTGTTACACACAGCTCAATGTTAGCTCATTCTGATCAACGTAACTGAATACATTTGGAGGAACCATTATGTCAAGTCAGCATGGAACACATGAAAGCTAGTATAATTAAAGCAGAGCCAATTAAATTCTATAAAGAGAAGTTCAAAGCAATAGCAGCATTCCCAGGAGGTGTTAAAAAGCACTCTGTCAAGAACTTACAAAAAACAATAAGAACAGGACAAAGCAGAAGGCAAGGACCAGGAACACCCCATCAGACAAAGGGCAGCAGGACCAGTAAGTGAAATGAGGAATTATGGTAAAATTCAAAGTGGTTAATGCTTGTGTTTGCCAAATTAATTGAGGGTGGAGGAAGGCTTTTCTAACAGAGAGAATACTGTGTAACAAATTAAATTAGTGCTCTCTTGCTGAAAGAAGCCAAACTGTAATAATCATTTATGAAAGATATAGGTCAATTAATGCAAATCCTTTGAGACTATAATAAGCCAATTCATGTGACTATTCAAGGTTAGGGATGTAATGTCCCAAATCAAAACGGTAAACATGTTTTCCAAGTTCAAAGGTCATGTGTATAAACACACACACAGCCTGAAGAGATACACCTTGATTACGTAGGCAAAACTCAATTCAAGGTGTAAACTGTAACAGAAAAAAAGCTCATTAAAGTTAGAGAAAAAAGACGTGCCTTTCCTTACAAAAAGAGCAAATAGAAAAGGACTTTTACATTCTCTCTGTACGCTGCAACCCTGAAATCTGGCGTGGAGAAAAGTTCCCCATTCCTCCAGCCCCTTCTGACAGCTTAATTCCTCAATCTAAAACTAAGCTTATCTAACCAGCAACGATCATCTGTACAACCATCTATGAAAACTGAGTATTTCTGTTTTGTGACATGCACCAGAGGCCTGAATACAATATGTGAAGTGAAGGTAACCGATTAGGACTTACAAATTCCTCTTCAGTCTCTTCCACAAAGAAAGCTTCTCCATTGTCGCCCAATTTCATGTGAAGATCCACTGCATCACCATTGATTTCTATATCAATCTAAGGGGAGAAAGAGTGTGATTTAGTACTAAGAGTCTTTGATTTCACGCAAAACTAAGCCTAAATTCTAGGTTTTCGAGCCAAACTTAGTACTGAGGTTCCTAGAGTGACAGCCCCAGAGAAACATAGCTACCTGCCCCACATCCCAGTCCTAAAAAAACCAAACAGACCTTGGTGGGGTGGGGAGGGGATGGTTACCAGGGAATGAAAGAAAATGTTTTATCATCTATTTTTATAACATATAATGATACCTCTGTTTGTAATGAGACCCTAGTGACCTGATCCTTTGTTTCTAGATACGACTCTCCAATAAAAGGAACCAGGGCTCCTTGGAGAAATAAAATAATTCCAGGACTGAGGCAGGGAAAATAGATTCTTCTGGAACAGGTTATGGTGCCAGAAAGTAAAAAAGTGCTCAAAAAATGATGAGAGCATTTCAAAAGAACTCAACTTGAAGGAGCTACCAATCACCAAATCTGGAACAATTTGAGCAACTAATAATGATAATAATGAAATGTAACCCACAGAGTAAAAGTAATATCTATGAATCCACACTTATCTAAATAAAACTGAATAATTAAGTAAACAAGAGAGGATAGCTCTTCAATACAATAGAATTTCAACTGAATAAATGGAGTAGAGAGGATGGAAACAGAAAATCACCACTTGGCAAATACCACAGTAGTAACTGCTGCAGGCAAAATTCAGCAGTGGTTGCTAAAATTCACGGATGGAAGTACAATGAGAACTAGGATATTTGCAGTCTCAATGTATCTTCCTATAAGTACATTTACAGTAAAAAGCAACCTGAAAGACACCATTAAACAAGTAATCAAAGTTAACATCACTAGGAATGAGACACAGCAATCTGATGAGCCTCCTGAGATGATGCTCTGAGAAGGGTACGCCATCACTGTGTTATTCTTGACAAAATGAGAAAACATCACACAAATTCAAACTGAGGGACAGCCTACGTAACTGTTCCGTCCTCTTCAAAAGTCAAGGTCATAAGGAAAGACTGAGAACTGTTAGAGAATGCAGGACAAAAGCAATGTGGGATCTTGGATATGATCCTGGAAGAGAGAGAGGACAGTAGTGGAAAAACTGGTGAAATCTGAATAACGTCTTTTAGTTAAGAGTATTATACCAGTGTTAACTTCCTGGTGTTGATAACTGCACTATGGTCACGTAAAACGTTAACATTAGGAAAAGAGGCTGGGTGAAGGATTTAAGAAAACTTTTAAACTACATTTGCAACTTGTCTGTAAATTTAAAATTAAGAAGTTAAAATAGGGGTCGGCTGGGTGGCTCAGGCAGTTGGAGCTCCGTGCTCCTAACTCCTAGGGCTGCTGATTCGATTCCCACATGGGCCAGTGGGCTCTCAACCACAAGGTTGCCGGTTCAATTCCTCGACTCCCGTAAGGGATGGTGGGCAGTGCCCCCTGCAACTAGCAAAGGCAACTGGACCTGGAGCTGAGCTGCGCCCTCTACAACTAAGACTGAAAGAACAACAACTTGAAGCTGAACGGCACCTTCCACAACTTCGATTGAAAGGACAATTTGACTTGGAAAAAAATTCTGCAAGTACACACTGTTCCCCAATTAAAGTCCTGTTCCCCTTCCCCAATAAAATCTTTTTAAAAAAGTTAAAAAATATATACGTGTGTGTGTGTGTGTGTGTGTGTGTGTATACACACGTCAATGTCATAAAAAAACAACAACAAAGACTGAGGCACTGTCAAAGGTTAGAGGAGAATAAGACAGACAACCAAATGTTCTGTATCTTGACTGTGGAGTTGGTTTCATGGGTGCATACATGTTAAACATAAAATTTTACCCTTTAAATATGTGTAACTTATTGTGTGTTAATTATAAAGCAATAAAGCTGTAAAAAAAGATAACATTATAAAAGAAAATGGGAAAAAAGGCAACTAAAAATTAAATACAAAACAAGTCTTAAAATCCCATTAACACCTATGTAATTTAAGAAATGTTAATAAAATTAGTTTACATAAGAACTCAGTTTTCTTTTATTTTTTTAAAAGGGCTGCATTAAATAGTTTCCATAGGATAAACATTAACCCTAACTCATCTTCCAGCTAGCCTTAATGTTTTATATTACTGTGAATATTTACTGTGGAAAAAAACCTGGGTATGACATGAAATCTAACTCTTCTAAAACAAAGTACTGCAACAAACTCCTGAGCTAAGGAAAAATATACTTACAGACAAGTTTAAAAATTTTTTTCATGATAAAGTGGTTGAAGCACCTACAGTCATCTAAGATTTCTAAAGCAGCTACAACAGCAGCTTCTTCTACAATCATAGGAAGACTTTTCTAACTTAAAACTCAATGTGAGAACTGAAAAAGTGAAAAAATAGTATTTTTTTCTAGACTAACAAGCAAGGGAGTAGGGAAAAACTAAATTTGCTCCATAATGCCAAATTTCAGGTTTCTCAGAATGACTTAAATAAAACAGTTAACTAAATGTATCCAACTAGAAGTTGGACATATAAAATAATCATTTGTTGATTTATTGTATAAATTCTTTAAATTAAACTATATAAATGAAATTTTAAAGTTATTTTTTACCTTTAATAAAAACATAAGATTTTTTTTAAAGAAACAATTTTATTGAATAAGTACAAATTTCTAAAAAATATATTAACAAATTCAAATTAATATCATCCCTCAAAATTTTCATCTTTGGAGGTTATCCATTTATTCAATATAGCTGGGAAAATGAAATAATACTTCTTTAGGATGGAAATTCAACTATTTTTAAACCATCTTAGAAAAATTAACCCTTTCCTTTATAGCCCTTACTTTTAGGGGTAAATATGACATTTCTGAATATGACTTACTTTAGTTTCTTGATTTGACTTTACATGGAGTTTGGTTCTTTCCAAAAATTAAATCTAACATCAAATTGTGCCAATGTTGAGGATACTTAAAAGAATACGCCATAAGCTCTTTTAGCAACAAAGGAAAAAATATTAAAAATATTTTGTGACATGGCACCAAGTTGGAATAAATGCTTCCCAAGGTGATTATTTTAAAGAAGACACTCATTTTGATGTACCACTTCTGGTAAACTGGTTTCTAAAACACCACTCATTTCCATATGCTCCTGTCTCCTATGCTGTAGCTTAATCTTGTTCAATATATATGACTGAGATGTTGAAATAAAACTGATTTACTTTTGAGAAATACTGGCTGTAGCAGACACTTGTTTTAGCATGCCATTCTTTCGGTAAGAATATCTCTGGTGTCCTGCGAGGATTTAGTTGTCCTCTATTTCAGACCATCTATGTATTTCAGGTGTGGCTTCAGAAAGTGGAGATGGGGCTGCTGTCCAAACCAGGCCAATAAATATATCCACCCCAGCTATAGTGATTGGTCCCCAAGATGTATGTGATCCATGTATGACAGGGAGACTAAACACTGTAGGAAAGAGGAGCTCTCTTTCTACGGGGGTTGCTGAGTTAAAGGGAAGTAAACCTAGTGGCTATCTTATTTTAAAAAGAACATACACAAAGGGAAGCATTAGCTGAGAGGTGGGGGAGCGAGTTCTGATAACATCTTCAGATAATAAAGCCCTGATTAATAAAGCCCTGATTAATTCAAATGCCCCTGGACTTTAGTTACTGCAAAGCAATCAATTTCTTTTTTGCTAAAGCTAGTACGAGGTGGATTTTTGTCATCCACAATGGAAACTGTCGTGTCTAATACACTAGTTTATTTAACTATGATAAGTAATCAAAGGATCAGTTTTGTGTTAAATCAACAAAATTAATATTTAAAAATATCAAGTACAGGTTTACCTTCTGAAAGTAAACTCCTGCTTTGTGAAACACAGTGGGAGTACTGGTGTTCTATCAAACAAGAACATACCAATGGCAATGGGAAAATTATTATACTGCATCTCTTTAATCAGAGGTTTGATTGTGATTTCAAGTTCACTTCATAGGTGTTACCATTTTGAAAATTGGCGTTGTAGTTTAAAATGAAATGGACTGCTCTCAATAATTGAAACTGACCTAAAATATAACAAATACTTAATCCAGATTGCCAGAGTATACCAAGGCAGACATGGTTTCAGTTTTACTGTCACTGGAAAGCTGTGTTTAGGTCAAACAGCCAAATTTCCTCCTAAACATATCTTCTGGGTTTCTGGGATACCAAGGAAAAGTGGGAAAGAAATTTCCTTTTCCTGTGTCTCATGGATAGACTTCTATTAAAATTCAAGGGTTTGACAAGATATTTAATACAATGATTTGCGTAACCTTATACAGAAACTATTACTTTCTTAATTAGATGCATACAACATGCAGAAAGAGGTATCTTATCTGCCCCATCTACAGATACACAAATGCTTATATATTCATCAGTTCTATTTTGAAAGGCCAGAAGATTTATCTAATCTCATAAAAAGCCCAGATCACAGCAAAAATAGATAAATAATGCCTTAAAAGCTGTTTTACAAATAGATGCTTGCACAGCAAATGGGAAGTCTCAGTGCTAAAACAGTTTGCTGTTGATTGTCCCAAAGCAGATACAGTCTGAAAGAACTACCGGAAAGGAAGAAAAATTCCAGAGGAGCTAACTGTGGCTAAACATTGTTTTGCAATGGAAAGTTTCAAAGTCACTAAATAAACTGCAACTGCTTTTGGTTTCCAAAGGTGACTCTGAATAGAGGCCAGACCACACAAATCCTGTCCCTTGAAACAGGGCTTTCCAGGGGAAGATTTTGTTAACACCTAGAAAAATGAGATGTTTCTTTGGGTGGGGAAAATATCTAGTTTGTGAAAGCCATCAATCTTTTCTTTCACTCTCAAAATAATCTAAGTTTAATTAAAATATAGGGAAATTTCTATTTTAAAGAATATGATCAGTTATGTGAAACAGTCAAAATCTGAAAATAGATATTTTCAACTTATGCTAGTGGTCCTCTAACAATTCTGTTCCAGAAAAAGGTGTGGATCTTTCATTGTGCTTTAAAATCCTGAAAATCTCCCTGTATTGTTTACGTAGATACTGTGGGGCAAGAGTAGAAAGGAAAATGCTACTATCTACCTACAAAGTTTCATTGCTAGCTTAATTTTCTGGCTTGATTGACATCAGATGTACTGACAAGCCTTGCAGGTGCTCCATAACCTGAAGGTAAGAGACTGTAGGAAAAAGGAAAGCCAACACAAATACCTTCTTTTTAAATGCATCTTCCCTAAAAATAAATAAAAGCCAACCAGCCTATGACATGGTTGTTTTTCTAGGTGTTAACAAAATCTTTTCCACTAGAGAGTCATGTTTCAGTTAGATTTGGAGACAAGTCCTGCTATCAACACAATTTAGATTACAAATAAGATTTTATAGCTTTGTCAAAACAAACAAATCTGGCATTAATTTTGTTTAAACAAATGTAACATATTCTCGATTACTTCCGTCTATTCCCAGTCTATTCTACTCAGAATGGAATAGAGTTGTTATGAAGGCATTACCCTAAACATTTTAAAGGCAAATGCTGTATAAGGCAAAGGAAGTTTTTTTAAATAAACGTAACATCCCATTTATAACTCTAGTTTCTCTGTTTTGTTCTTCTGAAATGCAATATATAGGATTATCAAAATAATTTTCAGCCTGTTTCTCCCTTGGAAAGACTTCCTTTAGTAGGGCTTTTAGAATTTAGAGGCAACTTCAAAAAGTAATACACGGGGCAGCCAGGTGGCTCAGATGGTTGGAGCGCCGTGCTCCTAACACCGAGGTCGCTGGTTCAATCCCCACATGGGCCAGTGAGCTGTGCCCTCTACAGCTAGAAGGAGGAGTTGGGAAGGCAAAATAAAAAAAAATAAAAAAAAAGAAAGCAATACACAAATGTTGACTTCTCATACCATTGTCTTTAACATCATACAGGTTTAAAACAAATAAAAGGCCCAGAGAGCTCATAGTAACAATTTACTCATTGCCACCATCTCACTTTTCACCCAGTACTTACCACCTTCTCTTTGGATCTCAGGACTCCCAGCTTCCCAAACCGAACGTGAAAAGGCGAACACTGATAGGTGCCATCCTGCTGCCGGACCACAATGACATCGATGCACCCAGACAGGGTGGCTTGGTTAATGCCCTTGTAGAGCTCCTTCACAGTGACAATCACCTGCCCGGCCAGCTGTCCCATATAATTCATGGTTTGAGACTAAAAGACAAGAAAAATATTAGATGCAAAGTTAACACTAAATATGAGGATCTAATGACAATGACAGAGAAAAAACCACAGTGACTAAAACTGCATCGCTCATTTGTACATCAGATCATGTACCACTATTAGTAACTGTGATGATTTTGAACCCATTAGTCTCATGCTACCACTGTTTCTACATGGTTCCATGCATGAAGAATACTGGCTGGACTCCTTTCTATCTGAGGAGCTTTTCCAAGCCAGGGTTTGAGGCATGCAAAAGTTACCTTTCCTTTCTCCTCATTAAGGATCATACCAGTTGCCATTAGAAATTTTCCCCCAAAGATCAAAATCTGCATAGAACTCCCAAAGAACCCAGACCACCACCAATGCCCTCCTGACCAAGACTCTTGGGAACTCGTGACTACTGGACCCACTTAGACCACAGCCGCCAAGCAGAAAGAAAATGACCAGAGACCATCCCCAGGAGAAACCTGGTGAGATATGAGTAAGTGAGAGCTGGGTTTTCTATGGGACTATTATTAATAGAATATTAATATGGTTCAGACAGATGCTACATTAAATAAACTCTAGGGAGCTAGACTGGGTCTAACGTATTTATAACATTATTTTTAGGGAACATCCCCTCAATGTTTCAGCATGTCACTGAAACATATATGCATGTTCCACAAAGTTCAAAGCACAGAAAAGGATTTTAATCTTGTTCGTAAACCACAATTCACTATTCAAATAAAGATCACTAGGCTGTAAAGGATTCTTCTCTCCAGAAAGATTCAAATAAGGAGGTAACTGCACCTGAGCAGGGCTACAGGGCCGACAGGGAACGCTTTGTCTCTGTACCCACACCGGCTGTGGCTGCAGTGAGAACTGGCTCAATCGGACTAAAGGACCGGGTGTCCACCACTTGTTATGCTACGAGGGGCAGCAGGGAAGTCTCCTTGGTCCCCTCATCAACTCTTCCACTAATTAGAAAAAGTAGCCCCCCATTCGCCCTAAGTTTGTCAAATTTCATTTCCAGTCGAGTACCACATTTCCTTCATTACACACTGACACCCTTAGTATTCCTAGTACTATGTCAAAGCACAATTTAGCAAAAGTCATTCTCCTGGAGATGGGAGGGGTACAGACCAAACAAGAGACCCGCCACAGCTCTGGCTAAGAGGCCAACTTGCACTGAACCAGAGAACTGACAGATTCTCCAGGTTATTCATCATACACACAATTGTCTCTCTAAACCCAGCTTTTGGGGTGACTTGAGCTCAAAATTACACACCCAGAAAAGTTCCCAGAGATCACATTCTGTGTTGTCAAATCAAGTCCAAAGCTGACTTGGGAGAGATAATGTTATCTCCTTGGGAAAATTTAGGGGCCTATCAGGACATCTACTTGTACAGAAACTCACCCCACTCTTTACAGGTGAGCGAGCTCCCATTGGCAGTGCCTGGATCCCACTCAAAACATTTTTTCCGCTCTTGGACACAATGAATGTGTAATCAAGGCCCATCAGTTTTACACCATGAAGCACAGCCACAGTAATTTTACCCAGGAAAATTTTCTGAATATTTTAAAGCTAATGTTATCAAGGCCCCAAAACGCATCTACAGAAGAGCTAGCTTTGTGTGATGCAAACTAGCTGCAGAACTTACTACTAAATAACCAGCGAAGGTGGTGTCCGCTATGCGGTAAATTCTAAAAGTTACAAGTTGGTGATGACTTTGGTTTAAGAATAATTGATTTGAACTCAATAGTAAGACCAAATTAAGCATATATCAAGGGCTCAATAATTATTTCTTGAATGAATAAAGGAATGATCAAATGAACCAACAAATGAGACTACAAAAATTAGAAACACGGGTCGGGAGGAAATAGTGTTTCATCAGAATATTCATAATACATCTCATTACATTTTTAAAAATTAATCTTTTTGAGATAACTGTAGATTCACATGCATGTAGTTGTATGAAATATGCAGCGATCCCACGTATTGTTTATCAGTTTCCTTCAATGGTAACATTTTGCAAACTTGTTGAATATCTTTTCATGTGCTGATTCACCGTATGAGGATTTCATTAAATTCTGCTTCATAAAAAAGCACTACAACTCATTTAGAGGAAAAGGGAATAAACACCTGTTTGTTCCTTATTTCTGGGGTCACAGTGTACAATTTTTAAGTTAAGAATGTTTCCAAAAACAGAAGTGAAATAAAGTTTTGTCTTGTGTAGTTCATTTTTTCACTCTCTTTTGCCAGAAGTATTTTTCAGCAACCTAGAACAGTCCATCAGCGTTTTCATATTCTATAAGTAATGTATGTTTACGACATGCTTTTTGCTTTTCCCAGTAAGTAAGTTAATCAAACAGCACCCAAATAGTCAATTCTACGTATTATTGCTTGACTGTTGGTGGCGATTTTAAAATGAGTTTTGTTACAAATTTTAACAATTCATAACTAGTTACATAGGCCTTTTCTTAAAAGAAAATGAGAAATGGTAACTTTTATGCACCTACATCCAGCCATAAACAATCTTATAAACTAAATGTGTAATAAACTTACATCAACTAGAGCACAGAATCCATAATTAAGTGTAAAGAACTACATCTATTCAAGATGATCTTAATTACCATGGCGAAGGGATGTGCTGTTATGCAAAAAGTCTACTGTGTAAATGCCGGTTGCTAAATGCAGAAAAATACAGGCTGTCAAATGACTTTCTGATAGCAGATATAAAACAATCCCGTAATGTTACAAAGTCTGGAAAAACCAAAGTAAAGGGAGGGCTGGTGCCTTAACTTTCTTTACACCCTGGGAATGAGGGATACAACTCTGCCAGGAAGGGCACCTCAACCAGGATGGGGGAAGGGGTTTCTTATGGTTATGTTTGGGGGGAAAGCAGTTAGCCACTGTACCTGTGATCCGTTAAACAGCTTCCTCTTTAAGCACAATCTAGCACCATAAAAATTTATTCCTACACACCCAGTCCAGCACTAGCCATAATTAAGCTCAGTGAGAACAAAGGCCTCTGACACCAGCCTGTCCTGGTCATAACCCAGGAAAGCAGGACTCTGAGCAGGGGCAGAAAAGGTAGATGATTAGGTAATCCAGTCACATGAAGGGAAAACACCCCCCTCCCCCAAAGACACTTGCTTTTGAAATAAAACAAAAAATTTAAAATATAGTGAAATAATATACATTGTAAACGATTCATCATATTTTATAGTGACTGATGAGAAAAAAAGTGGAAGAGCTGGGTAAATGAATTCAAGGATGTAGAGTGAAACAGACCAAGGGAGAAAGATGCAGAAAGATAAAAATTCAGAGAAAAAGCAAAGATAGAACACATAATCAGAATGCAGACTGACATACGCGTAGAGATATGCACACAGAAAGAGCACCATGGCACGGAAGGATGTTCATAGAGCAGCGGCCCTATCTTCACACTGACAAGCACAAAGTAAAACATAAAAATACATTTACTGATTCTTAGAACTCGAAGAATTTATCCAGCCCTGTCTTTCACACTTCTGAAATGTGGTAAACAATCATCACAGTAGCAGCAACTACTTTTTTCTGACAGCTTACTATGTACCAAATTCTTAAGCTTATATATGCACTATCATCTCGAGACAACGCTATAGGTATTATTTCTATTTTTAAAGATAATAGAATTGAGGCTTAGAAAGGTTAAGCATTGTTATGAACTGAATGTACTCCTCCCAAAACGCAAATTCATATGTTGAAACACTAACTGGAGGTGGGGGTCTCTGGGAGGTAATTAGGTTTAGATGAGGTCATGAAGGTGGGGCCCCCACAATGGGATCAATGCCTTTAGAAGGACAGGAAGGTACCAGGCTTCGCTCTCTCTTCCCCCACCACGTGAGGACACAGTGAGAAAGTAGTTGTCTACAAGCCAACTGCCCTCAAAGGAAGTGAATCTGCCAGTATCTTGATCTTGGACTTCCCAGACTCCAAAACGGAGGGAAACAAATGCCTGTTATTTGAACCACGCAGTCTGTGGTATTTTGCCATAGCAGCCTGAGCTGACTAAGACAAGTATTTTAAACATCATATGCTATACTGCTTTTCAGTTTTGGAATACTTCCAGTTGACAGAAAGACACTCCTTTCACCAGGAAGTTCACACCAGTATCAGACAGCCCTAGTTATCATGTCCACTAGGAATCACACTGAATGTGAACCGCTCTGTTCTAAATGACACTACTACACACCAGAGTTTACTCTACAACCACAACTAGGTCTCATCTATTCTGGGCTAAGCATTCTTATTCTTTAAAATATCTGAAATGCCTGTTTATTGTCACTTTCATGAAAACTAGGGAACTGTCTATGTCTTTCTTTAAACGGGAGATCCAAAATTAGACGCAACAGCACAGATAGGCCTGACTGATACACGGTGTACACAATGTACATTCTGTGTTTAGCTCCAGATACAGGCCCGGTGGGCTGGGTTAAATGTTGGGAGCCCCCAAGGAAAGGAGGCACGTACTGATCAATAAACTAAAAATGGAAAGAATCAGTAGATAGTAATCAACTGAAATACTTATTAGAGGCCAAATGGCCTTTTCATGCATAAAATTCAAAAGACCAAATAGTCTTTCATGTATAGAATTCAATGGTGCACACTATCGGATTTTAGATTTTTCTTACCAAATACTTTAAACATAAACTAGTGATAGCTTTCAAGATTCAGTTATTTACCAAAAGTTTAAAGATTTGCTTAGCAACCTTTCCTGAGCACCAGAGAAACAAAAAGTCAATCATCATGATGTGGTAGAGATTTATAAATGGAATGTATCAGTACATAGGTTCAGATCTCCCTCCTACAAAAACTGCCCCAAATTAAAGGTGATATGTTCAATCAAAAGTAACTTTCATTGAGGAAAAGAGTAACTATAAAGATATAGGTAGCTATTAAAATATTACGGTTTCTAAATTGTTGTCAATACAAAATAGTTTCTAAATTGTTATCGATACAAAATGGATACATTTTAAACTGCTTTTTTATACATATCATCAAAATCTACTTCCTAAGTTTTAAGTTTACCTTCATATATCTATTCTGTATCAGTATTACTAGCTAGCAGTATGACTATTGACAAACACAATTGTTAGTCGTCCATCATGTGTAAAGTGCTAAGTCAACCTGAACATTGTCTCACGTAATCTTCCTAACTACCCATGAGTTTGGTATCAGTATTCCCATTTGTTAATATATGAGGAAAAGGAGATTCAGAAGTGTCCAAGGTGTCCACACTAAGTGGTAAAACAAAAATTCAAACTCAAGTCTGATTCTAGAGCCTATGTGCTTACCTGCATCTCTAAGTGACAAAAATACTCTAAGCAATAACGATAAAAGTATTGACAAAGCCTCCGTATTTCTTGCTGAAAATGTGCTGCTTTCAGCAACTGGAATATTATTTTCACTTAATGCTACCTGGCCACATTAATATTATGATTTGAGAGAGTCCAAAATAGTGGTACCCACCCTGCAAGTCTCCACACACTGCTATGAGAGTTAGCGTTGACTAGTATCCGCTAGACCCAAGGTTCAATGTTAGGAAGTAGACTTCCTGGGAGATCACAAATGATTAGGGCTTATGGACAGAGATGAACAGCTTTTATCCAAGAACTTGCCCTCAACATTCCATCTAACCTTCTGCTCACAGACACGAGGAATGTGCTATGAGGGAAGAGAAACTTCTAGATACTTCAGGAAACAAACACCAGAACACTGTTACCTCATACACATTCCAGCTTATACCTATGCTCCTGGAGCAAACTCCTCCAGCCGGCAAAGCTTACCTTATGCTTTTGAGTAGCATTTAATATTTTTCAAGAACTTTCTCAAATATACCTCATTTGATCTTCTAAAGGAGAATTTCGGTTACGCAAGGCAGACATTATTCATCTCTTTTAGACTGAGACAAGAGGTGTTTACTTTCCACCACTATTCACTAGAACCCAGCTCCATTGTGCTTCAGGGTCCCAACGCCCCTCCTACTTCCCACCATGGCTTCAATCAGCAGACTCTCAAGGTCAGCTGGTGTCCCTGAGGACGAGATCTTGAGGGCTGAACTCAAGTTGTACTTAAGTCCCTATAGTTCTCCAAGGATCCCTGAGTCTGCTAGAGGAGGGTACCACTCAGCCTGGCTGAGAACTTTGCTGCCTTGAAAGTGGGTGATAAAGGGCAGCACGCGCGCACGCACGCGCGCACACACACACACACACACACACACACACAGGAGCACCTGCTGCGAGCTTCTCCCTGGTCAGGGAAGGTAGGGGCTGAAAGTATCCCACATTTCCTAAAGCACTCACTGTGTGCCCAGCAGACACTGTGGGGATCACAGTGACCTAAAGGAGGTTACAGCTTAGCGAGACACATGGAATGGAGGATGATACAGAACAGGTGCGGTCTTTGAAGGAGCAGCAAGCAGCGCTGCGGATGGCTGATGCTAAGTAAGCCTGACAAAGAACCCAGCCTTTCTGGAGAAGAGCTCTTGGCCACTTAAGTTAAGTTAAATGCCTTACTTTGTACTTCTCAGTTTCTTCTTTTTCCACATCACAGCAGAATGCTAACTTGTTTAACTTTTCTTATTTTATTTTAGCTGCGTTTAATATTTGCTTTATAAAATAAGAAACAGGAAACAGCAGCACAAGTAACAGCCCTTGTCCTCAATGAGGGAGCTGGGCCCCAACCCCAGGAGCTCCACAAAGTAGATGGCTCATCAAGTCCCATCTGATCGCCTTGACTCTTACGTCCTTGAGGAAATGCTGACAGCTGCACACCTAAAATGTACTGCCCCAAACGTCTGCTCAAGAACATGGCACGTCTCTTTTTGCCACACAGTATAGAACAGGGCTCTCCTTCATTTCTAGGACCATTTAGTCCTCATCTGCAGAATGTGTAACCCAAAACGCAGTGTCTTTGGGCAAACTTCCTGAATACATGAAGTTCTCCAGACAGCCTTTTTGTCACCGTGGAGAAGGAAATCTGTAAAAGCCTTATCCAGGAAAGGCCCTTCAGTGTAATACCTCTGCAGATTTAATTTAGAAACAATCACATTAGACTGTGTAATTCCTTCAAGGCACACAACAGAGAATTTGTAACCCACCTATCAAAATGTCTATTATACTGGCCTGTGTCTGACAGGATTCATTTTCATATAATCAAACAAAACTAAGAACCTGCCTCATGCCAGGTACCACAGTAAGTAAGTACTTATAATATAAATAAATATATTATAAAACTTATAATATAAAGTATTTATAATATAAATATCTTATAAAACGTATAAAGTACTTATAAACATATTATAAAACTTATAAAGTAAGTACTTATAAATAAATAAAATCCTGCTTCCTTCTCTCAGAGGTCCTTGGATATAACAAGAAAGAGACACAAATACTGTCTTAACTTACATAACACCTGTGGTAGTATTATTTTGGTGACTTTTAGGAAGACCAGAGAGAAAGGAAGAAAAAAGGCTGCATGAGAGTCAAGGAAGGCTACTGGAACAGAAAATACTTGTTCTAGCGACATAAATGTATGTGAGGGATCTATTAGGCCAAGAAAAGGAGGTTCCAGTGGGCCGTCACAGGCAGAGAGAGGAGCACATGGAAAAAGCACGCTGAGTTTGGGGCAAAGCTGCGTTATGATGCAGGGCCTTGGAGCCATGTCTCAAGTGTATCCCATGCGCAACGGGCCAGCAATTGGTTTTGGTCAGGAAAGTGACATGACTTGGAAGTAGGGAGGACGAGCTGGAGAAGAGGAGGCTGAAAGCAGAGACCACTTCAGAAGCTACTATAACAATTTCAAGCAAGAGATGACACAGCTGTAAAGGCAGAAGAGGTACAGATGGGACTGAGAATCAGTAAGACCTGATGGCCAACCCGTCTGACCAAGGCGGACGCTGATGGAAAGGAAGCAGTTGGTTGGATTCATGCCACAATTTCTAGACAGAGCTAGAAATACATCTGGCACATACCGTGTTTCCCCGAAAATAAGACCGGGTCTTACATTAAGTTTGGCTCCACAAGACGCATTAGGGCTTACGATCAGGGGATGTCATCCTGAAAAATCATGCTAGGGCTTATTTTCTGGTTCTTATTTTTCGGAGAAACACGGTAGTTGAAATTCAGTAAATATTGCTGAATGAATGAACAAAGCAACTTAGATATGGAAATTAAAAGGGCAGATGTGGTGGGGAACTTCCTGTCAAGGTTGAATTTCAAGAATATTAATTATTCCATTAGTTCAAAATTGTGTATACATGAAAATCATCCTGGACAGTTTTTAAAATGCAAATTTCCTTGGATCTTTTTAAAAGTTTAATAACTGATTATGGAGATGAGCCAAGTTTGGGAAGCATAGCTCCATGTAAAAGTGAGAGACTCTAATAAAATTCCATGCCTATTCTTGCTACTTCCAAAATCAGTCTGTCCTAAAACGGACTACAAGGAAGTATAAAGCTTTGGGTGCTCTCCTATACCTTTCTTCATAGAAGATATACAAGAATTCTGGAAATCCTTCTGAGCTGGTATCTGGCCTCAGAAGAGTCCTTCCTGAGACTGAGACTTAGCCAGGATGAGGTACTCTTTGGAGGCTTTGGGGTTCTGGTTGATTCCCTGTAGATTATGAGCTATCTTTTTAAAGAAGAGCCACTCCATCACCTCTACTGTTTGAAGGCACAGTCAGGGACTGCTCTATGTCTAACCAACCTCTCTTTTTCCGTGTTAAGTGAAGAAAACTGGCAAGGACCACACTGTAGGACAGTATTTCTCAGAGTAGTCCTTGGACCATCAAGTTTTGGTGGTTAAGAATGTAGAGCCTCAATCCAGACATAAAAAACTAGAAGTGGAGTCTTAATGATCTGTTATCCATGATTCTGAAGGACATTTAGGTCTGAGTACTATCCCCAGTCTCTAATGCCACACTTTATCCTCCTAATCCTGATGAAGCTTGAGAAAACCAAGTTGTTACGGGCTGAAGTATGTATCCCAGCCTCTACGGCATATCTATTATCTCCACATTTAACCCAAACTCAACAGACCTTGAATTTTATACATGTTAATGAACAAAGAGCAGACCTGATTATTTTATAAGACAAATTCTAGGGTTGGCAGTGTGTCTGTCAAAAACTCGTTCATAAAAATTCTGGTTTGGAAAGATAGCTTTCCTAGGGCTAGGGGTCTCTTCCCTAATTACAACCTATTCAACATCGACCTATGGGATACTTAACTAAAATTTTCTGACCCAATATTCCTGCTTTGGAATTTGAATAGATACATGCTGCAATGGCTAGCTCAGAGGCTATTATTAATAGGGCTCCCTGGACCACAGTGATTTCCTCTCTGAGACCCCCAAACACAGGGGTAAATAAACCCCAGTAGCCGCGTCAGTAATATGGGACACAGGCCGTGGCATCAGCTGGCTACTGAGGCGGGGAGATATCTGATCCATCCTAGTCCAAATAGAGATTCTTGAAGTATGTAAAAGTAACCAGAAACCAGCAGGGCTGAGCCACCTGAGTGGTGACCCAGAAGACCCACTAGTTCAAGGCACCCAGATGCTAAGCAGTCCCAGCCCATGCCTCTCATCATCTCTCTGAATGATGAACGGCTGTAAGTTTCTTCGATTGCTCGGCATGTTCAGAGTCCATTTCAGATGTCTGCCAACAAAGAATATTTAAATAAGGACACACTGATACTGATTCTGACTTGAGAGCCCTCTATGACCTCCTACTGCCCTAAGAAACACCCTGGGAAAATCAGCAAGAAAATACCCCAAATGTAACCCAGTGAAAGCCTTCTTCTACTGAACTCACCTTTTTGTTTATTTGTTTTTGATTTTTTTTAATGAGAGGATATGAGGTTGGCCTTGTTTAAGCTTATCTGTCAAGGCTGGTAAATTGGTAAATTCAGATTTCAAATCTGTCACAACATATTTTCTTTCAGGAAGTTTGGAAGCACAGATTTCTGCTCACTGGGCTTTCACTTCTCTATGATTTTACCACACTCACTATCTACAAAATAGTTGAACAATTAATTATCTTGGGCTAAATAAGGTTCAAATAATACATTTTGCTACAGCAAAATAATACATTTACTACAGCAACATACGTTCTTTTCCAGGTGTCGGCCCCAAGTTTTACTCAACTATTTGCTTCAGTTTTTCAGCAGGTATAACTAAAGAAAGACTGTAAGTGTCACCTATTTTATCTTCAAACACTACCAATTCCCCATCCTTCACCCCAGTCACCGGCCCAATAATTTTCAGGACAATTCTTCAAAATCCAACACTAGCTTTCTTTTCAATCCATCAACTATTATTGACTGTTAATCTAATATTTTATAAGAAGAACAAGGCTGTTTTAGGCTTCCTAGATGAGGAGGAGATGGGAATAAAGTATGTCCAAAACAGATTGTGAACACAAGACAGCACAATGGAAAAGAAGATCAGAAAGAGATGGGGTGAGGAAGCGTGGGCTCAATGGTGAAAAGAAAGCAGAGGTGGTAAAAAGGGGTTTGTGGCTGTCTGCACCTACGACCCTGCCCCTTCCCTACCACAGAACGTAAGCACTCACCACACTGCAATAATTTGTTTATCCCACCTCCAAACTCTGAGTTCTGACAAAGAAAGGAGAAGTGTTGTATGCTTCACTGTTTCCCCATAGCCTGCCTGGCACAGTGCTCTGCAATAGGAGGTTCTTAATGAGTATTTTTGGATAAATGAATGTATGAATTAACAAATGGATGAATGTAAGATCTGGTGAACAGAATCAGCAAAAAGGAGGAATATATACAATGTTTTGTATTGCAACCTGAATAAGAGAGACATTCAAGAGGTAAATGAAGATATATTTATGTACACAGACACACACACACACACAGCACCACACATTTAAAAAAATGCCAACAACAGTGGAGACCAACCCAGTGTTCCAAAAGCAATGCTCAGATAGATATTCAGAAACCAATGCTTTTCTCCGGATGCTGGTGAAGACCTCATACAAAAAACTTGCATAAATCTAGTCTGTGTGAGTGACAATTAAAATGACATCCACCTCAGATGGGTAAATCTAAAAATATCCCTGTGAGAACAAGTGACATCTGTGCAGATTGCTCAGAAGAACACTGAGCAGCCCACTGCGACTTGTGGCAGAAGAGAGACTGCTGGTCCGTCAGGGGAAGTCAGTGCGAGGAAGTCGGCTAGATAATGATCACACCATAACCAAAGAGAATTACAGAAAACAGAGAGTGCAAGAGAACAAATTTATGTTATCATTTCCTACTAGTCAGTCTACTTACATGAAAATGCCCAATGTTATAATTCTACAGGACACAGCCTTCAGGATAAATGGCAGGCAGCAATAGTTTCAATTTCCTAATGCTCAGCAAATGTATTGGAACATTCACTTTTTTCAGCAGTAGAACTGGTGCAGAACAAGGAACACTAAAATGTTCAATTTGACACATATCTTTAGATTTCACTGCACATAATGTGTTCCTTGAGTAAATCCTGAAGTGGCAAGCAGCACGCTACGAAAAGTGGGCCCGAACTACTTCTCAACCCCCACATTAGTCCCATAACCAAACTTATGTCAAACTATCAGAGTCTATAGAGTTTAATGGTTCTCATCACTGCATTTCTCTTCACTGTTTTTCCCTTCATTTCCCAAATTTCAGAATAACACCTTTTAACAGAGCTTTCTGATACCTTTTCCTGTCACAGCTATAATATGCCCAGTTCTAATGTACTTGAAGTGACACACCATAAATGTTACAGGGAATATTTAACCTGACTAGAGACTGGAAATAAACACAAAAGTAAAATCATTAAAAAATGTAATGAGTTTAAGATTCTGTTTATAATTAATCATGAAAGATACTAAGCAATTACCTAGTCAACCTTTATGTAATGGTTACATCTATCATCATATAAAACTTCTAGCTAAAAATTCACACCAACTCAGCTATGAAATAAAGTAAGATTTCAAACTACACCTTGAACTATTCAAAACACTGTTTTTGTAAAAAAAAAAAATGAAGGCATACTTTACACACAATAAAACTAATCCTTTAGTAGTATACAGTTTTAACCATACAATCATGTACATTCATCATAATCAAGATACCCCCCAAAACACCCCTATGACCTTTTGTGGTCAATCCAAATTTTCCCCCATCCCTGGCCAACTACTGATCTGTTTTCTGTCCCTTAATCTTGCCTTTTCCAGAATGTCATATAAATAGAGCCATACAGTTTCTAACTTTCTAAATATGGCTACTTTCACTTAGAATAATGTATTTGAGATTAATCCATATTGTTGCAGGTATCAGTAGTTTGTTTGTTCCTTGCTTGTTAAGTAGTATCCCATAGTATGGATGTACCAAAGTCTGTTTATCCATCTGCCACTTGAAAAACACCTACTTTGTTTCCAGATTATAAATGGGGCAATCACAAATGTTAAAACTACTAAAAACATCTGTGTACAGGCTTTTGTGTGAATAAAATTTCATTTCGTTTGGATAAATACTTAGGAGTGGGATTGCTTAGATGTATTTTTGCAAGGTTGACCTTGCAGCTATTGTTTTTGAAATATCTTCGGTACACTCAGAGGAGTTTGCTATTAAAATAAATCCCTCCTTAAATTATTTTACAAAGTGGTGATAATTTAACTGTTTCACAAATTTGGATTTTCATATGTGGGAGTTGCATTCACTTACACTGGTGAAAATTCACTCTTCAATTACATCTTTAACATTTTAAACTATGTATATCGTTGACAAAACACATATAATCTAAGCTACAATTCAGATGTTTTACTCAGTATTCCTCTTGGTGTTAGCCATGGGGAAGTGACGGAGAGAAAAAGAGGAGAAGGCACTAACACTTATTCCTTCCAAATGCCATTTTACACACCGCATCTCCTTTAACCCCACAATCAGCTGAGATAAATGTTATATGCATTCCTTTTGGCTCTTGGAGCAGCACCATGGCAGTTGGAAAGAACAAGCACCTTATTAAAGGTGGTAAAAAGGGAGCCAAGAAGAAAGTGGTTGAGTCTTTTTCTAAGACTGGTGTGATGTGAATGCACTAACTATGTTCAACATAAGAAATACTGCGAAAATACTAATCACAAGAATTCAAGGAAACAAAATCACATCTGATGGTCTCTAGGGTCGTGTTTTTGAAGTAAGCCTAGCTGATTTGCAGAATGATGAATCTGCATTTAGAAAATTTAAGCTAATTACTGAGGATGTTCAGGGCAAAAACTGCCTGACTAATTTCCTAATTTTACGGGCATGGATCTTACCCGTGACAAAATGTGCTCCATGGTCAAAAATGGCAGCCCATGTTGATGTCAAGACTATCGGTGCTTCTTTGCTTCATTTATTCTGTTGTTTTTACTAAAAAATGCAATTATCAGATTAAGGAGATCTCTTGTGCTCAGCATCAACAGGTCTGCCAAATCCAGACGATGATGGTGGAAATCATGACTTGAGAGATGCAGACAAATGACTTGAAAGAAGTAGCCAATAAGTTGATTCCAGATAGCAATGGAAAAGACATACAAAAGGCTTACCAATCTATTTGTCCACTCTATGATGCTTTTGTTAGAAAAGTCAAAGTGCTGAAGAAGTCCAAGTTTGAATTGGCAAAACTCATGGAGCTTCATGGTGAAGGTAGCAGTTCTAGAAAAGCTACTGGAGATGAGACAGGTGCTAAAGTTGACTGAGTTGATGGATATGAGCCCCCGTCCAAGAATTTGTTTAAAATTCGGACTTTTCATCATAACAAAACCTGTTAGCAATTTTTTTATAAAAGTTATATGCATTGTACTAGCAAGAAAACTATGAGGCTAAAGAAGATAAGCAACGTACCTGAAGTGAAACTATTACATAGTGACAGGTGTAGACAAAAGCTCAGGTATGTCTCCTATGTTCAGTCTCTTTTTACTGTATCTTGGGACCACAAGCTCCCCTAAACAGGAATTGTAAATTTGTGTCGTTTTCAGGGCTATGTATATGTAGAAATTTCATAAGTACATTTAGAAGGCCATGATGATTCTTCCACATGCAATCATACATGAAAAATGTTAGGGTCTTTATTATGAGAAGCCTTAAAGATGTGATTACTGATGATCATAATTATGTTTTACCGAACAGGTTCTCATCCTAAGCTTTCCAGGTAAGAGAATTAGGTGGCTAACCTATATTGGTGGTGATCATTGGTAACCATAAGCAACTTAAGATAAAACAGGAAATCTGACCAACTGGCTCACTTTCACATATAAAAGGCACACAATCGTAGCAGGTTTCTATGGAAACCATCTGTAGTATTTTCAGTGATGACTATCACATTAGTCCACACATTGGTAGTCTATAATTTCCTTTGAAACATTCTGACTTTATCTGAAGTTCTATTGACTCACTGACCTAGAAGTCAGGAACTGACATTATGCTTCTTCCACAGTCGAAATTATAGCCATGAAACTAGAAAAAAATGAACATATTCCTGTAGTTTGGAGGTCTAGGGAAAGATATGTTAAAACTTCACTCATCTTCCTCTCATTCTGTTAGTTAATATCACAGATAAATTAGGTTGAAATTTTAAATTTGTACCAATTGTGTTAATTCCCAGTTGAAAAGTCCTTCAACCTGCACATTACCTGGTTAAGTTCAGGTGGGAACAAACCAAATGAATTACCCCGCGGGGATTTGAAGATCACTGCACTTTAATTTAGATGCTGCTAACTCAACAAGCACATGCAGGCCCAACGTTCACAAACCAAGCACCCTCAACAACCCAAGACTGAAGGATTTATTATCAAGAGGTGTGATACACAAAGTACCTGCTTTAGAAAGAAAGCTACCCTTAGGAAAAGAATGCAGATGACCTTATCAAAAAGAAGATTATTCAAATATTAGAATAAATTTGGATTTAGTGAAATTCTGTGACTTCTGTCACTTGTTTGAATGGGTTTTGTGTATATATACATGGCCTCCCTGTGCATTCAAACCACTGAACATTCCCTAACGTGTGCTCAATTTCTCTTCACAAAGTTTTGTAAGAACGCTGGCAATGAAACTGGACCAGTTTCCACTTCACTGCAAGAAATACAGGCATTTTTCTCCTAGGAGGGTGCACTCCCTCACAGTTACAAAGGCTAAGAGTGATATAAAAATTCTTTCCAGTGTAAGATAAAGAAATGATGATTAACTCAAGTATGGAAAATGATGATAATTCACTAAGAAAGAAACAGTTCATCGATGAGTACTTAACAAAGACACAAGAGCCTTTGCCTTTGGGTCCACAGTGTACCTAACATATATATCCAAAAGCCATAGTTCCCCAAGTCCGAGTAAGCATAAGAACCTGGGAAGCACCCCAAAATGCAATTTCCTATAGGTAAGGCTTAAATGAACCCTGTGGTATTGAACCGGAATTGGACATATGCACAAATACAGATGTGCTTATGCCTGGGCTAGAACATGTATTTAATATCTGGGCTGTCTTTGCTAAGAAGATCTAGAATCAAGGATACTCTAGAAACAACAAGCACACCTAAGAAGCCAGATGTTGGTTTCTAAATACCACTCTCCAACGAAAAGACCCAGGGCTCCTTGGAGAAGTGGTTGATCCCAGGGCTGGGGGCAGGAAAATACATGATGCTGGAGCATCTAATAGTGCCATAAAGTAGGTAAGCGTTCAAAATCAAAAGAATAGGAGCATGTTAAGGGAACATGACAGAGCTCCCAATGGCTAATGCTAGAACAATGTGAGCAACAAAATAAGGATAACCATACAGACTAAAATATTCACGAGTCCACACTGGTATAAATTAATAAATAAGTAGGGAGAAAGGACAGCTTTCTTTTATAAGATGAATGCCAATTAATAAGTAAAGAATAAGGGAAATAGAAAACCACTGTTAGAACACCACAGTAATAACTGTGGCAGGCAGTTATGTTAAAAATGTTAAAAAATAGATGAAAGTTTGAGGAGAAATAGGAAGTCTGCATATTCTAAAAGTATCTTTCCCAAGATATATATTTATTACAAAAGTAAAAATAACTTTAGAGAAATCCACAGACACCACCTGCATCAAGTGATTTAGGGAAACCTCACCAGTAATACGATCCATCAACATCAGGGACCCCGATATGATTCACTGAAAAGAGCACATCACATGACCTCCATCTAACTAGGAGACAACATTAGACAAACTCAAATTGGGGGAAATGCAACAAAATAAATGACAAGTATGCATCAAAAGTGTTATTAAGGTCATGAAAGACAAGGAAAGACTGAGGAAATGTCACTGATTGGAAGACTACACTGCCATGACAACTAAATGTGAGGTGGAATTCTGCAATGGATCCTGAAACAGAAAAGGACTTCAGCGGAAAATATGTAAATAAAGTCTGTAGTTTAGTTATAAAAACAAAACAATTCCTGGACTCCACGATACCCCTCAGTTCGTATTCAATCTGTCTGGGAAATCTGCAACTACATTTAAAGCTCAGCGGGGGTTCCAGTGATCATAGAGTTGGGAATCAACGTCCTTGGGAATCACCATCCTTGGCTGCCACCAGGATCACTGAGGAACTCTGAGGAATCCCAATGCCCCAGATTACAAGTACTTTTAACACCCCCCCCCAAAAAAAAACAAAAAACAAAAAACCCATTTTGCCCCAAAATGGCAGCTTATCCAGCCATGTCTAATAACCACAAGAAGTGGATCAATTCCCAGTCCCCTCTTAAAAACTTCAGTGCACAGGGAGTGAAGAGAATTGGAGGGTGTACTTCGTGCTCCTATCCTGCTTCATTTCCCCTGAAGGAATTACTTTTCCAATATAATTTCAATCTTATGACTGCATATCAGTCTATAATAGTTATGACTTCATGCTTTATTAGAATATAAAAGATGACAAATGACTTTTATAATCTCAGCTATTGCCCCTTGACCTAACTAAAGATAGCCTCTCTAGTTGCATTCAAGTGTTCAGATAAGTCTCAGAAAATGCAATAACATTCTAGAGATTAGACAGCAATCCCTTTATGTTTTCCTGGGATTTAGGCAAATTTCTGATGAAGGCCTTTTCTACACAGATGTGGGCTACGGGTAACATGGTACACCATGGGCACAAAAAGTTCTAAACATGATTTCATCACAGAGTTAAAACAATACTCTAATAACATAAGATCAACATATTGTTATTTCTACCCTTTAAAAATATCTTGTTCAAATGCCTTAAGAAAGAGAACTTAGACAATGGTTCTAGGTTATGCAATAGACTTCATAGAAAAGACAAAAAAGATATTTTTCTAGAATAAGCAGCAAAACAGTAAAAAAAATTATTTTCTCTACTTTCAATTAAATAAGAATATACAACACATGCAAAAATGATTTATTCTAGGATTGATGTCTATAGTTTTTTCTTCAGTAGAAACTGGTTAATTTTGAATACTTAATACCTAAGATATAAATGTAAAACACAAATTATATTAAAAGGTAAGTATTTTTCCAAAGGAGTTAAGATTTTTATTCAGATCCTTTCAGATACCGTATTTCCCTGAAAATAAGACCTAGCCGGACCATCAGCGCTAATGCATCTTTTGGAGCAAAAATTAATATAAGACCCAGTATTATTTATATTATATTATATTATATTATATTATATTATATTATATTATATTATATATTATACCCGGTCTTATAGCAAAATAAGACCGGGTCTTATATTAATTTTTGCTCCAAAAGACGCATTAGAGCTGATGGTGCGGCTGGGTCTTATTTTCAGGGAAACACAGTAATCAGTTTTGTAAACACTGTACACACTGGATTGGAGGAAAAGTGTTTGGTTTTGGATCAGTTCAACCCAGTGCTGTTTTAGGATTTGGGGCAGCAGGGAGTAATGACAAATATGCTCAGGTGGGAGGGGCAACTTTTCTACCCTCCCACTAAGGGTTTACTGAGGGTTTCCTCAGTATTAAGCACACTGCGCCAAGCCACACACCACCTTACAGAGTGACTTGGTATCTTCTACCACTGTTTATGTTACTAAAGTTTGCTGTAAATAATATAAATATACAGAATTCTCTCTGAAAAAAAGTGGGTTTTAGGACTCAACCACATAGGTTCCCCGTCCTTTGATAGAGAGCAGAGGTGGACAAGGATGGAGACGCTCTGCCTACAAGGCTTCATAGAGTCCCCTTACAGCTGGTGAGGATATGAAGACCCAACCAAGGTCAAGTTTTACTTCTGTCTCACGAACAGGTCTCACAACTGTGCACGGGGTTCTCACTGTTAATAAGAATGGTGAGATGCCCCCTAGAGTTCCTTCCAGCTCTAAATCACAGAAAGACTCCATTCTAGAAGAATTTCTTAGGATTACAAGTTTGGTGAAGTACTCATATGGTACATTCTGCCTTAATTTAAAAACTGAATCAAGGTAATTTAAAATAAGTGGGGGTAAATAACGCCAACTGATTTTGGAACTTCAGGGTATGTGAGTATGAAATAATTTGGCTTTTTCCTTACTAAATAAAGGAATTATCTTCACTTGTTTAGAAATATGACAACATGACTTTAAAAAAATATTCCCAATTTCTAACAAAGCACAGACGTCTTTTGTTTTTTTCAATTATGAGAGATATACATTTACATTCCAAACACATAAAATCATCTTCTTTTAGAGACTTTCACCTTCCAACAAGAGGTGTGCCCAGACAGCGTATGATTAGTAAGGAGCGCCCGGATCACTGAGGGCCTGAACCCTGATGATCAGTCCCCTCCCCCTCGCCACGCACACACCTAGGTTATAAAGTCTAATAACTCCTATATCATCAGTACAGCTTATTAAGCAGATATCAAATCCAATGTCCTAAACACTAGCCATTCAGAAAATCCAAGTTTCTCTTTACCATAAAAGGGAACTGATAATAAAATGCAGCCTAATCAAACACTCATTGTCCCCCCACTAGGAAACACCAGCACCAGGAAGCATAAGAACTTCTTCCTGTGATGGGTGGTTTGTGTTAGTGCTACTCACTAAATGAATTTTTTAAATAGTCATAAAGAGTCAGCTATGTTCACTATTCTCCCTTCTGACCTTTACAACAAAAGTGCATGAATCCACACATACATCCACTATATACTATTAAAACTGAAATTTCAAAAGTAAATTGCCTCCTAGCAGCACCCGACTTGCATTCAGATTCAATGTCAACTTCAAACAACGTCCAGTTCCATCAGTTCCTGAGAACCCTGAAAAAGGACACTTTTACCAACAGACCCCAAAGCAAAAAGCATATGAATGTGATATTTTTTAAAGGTGACAAAAATTTGTATAACTTTAAAACTAAAATCAACCTGATTATGTGCCAAAGATTTTACAAATTGTCAAATTTTTGTCTTATTTTACACTTGTTTTCATAAAACATACACACTGAATTTTCTAAAAAATACCTTTACTTCGCTGTATTTACTTCAGGTCATTATTTTTTTAAAAAGAAAAAGGCTCCATAAATGGAGTTAAATTATATTTTCCTTAATTCACCTGATTTTGTTTCCTTAATACAACTAGAACTTACACTAAGTTTATGTGACTTGTTTTGTATCTTTTAAGAGAAAAAAACCCTCAATTAAAAAAAACTCAGATAATGTGCATTTCCTCCATGTATTTCAAGCTTACAAAATTTTTTTGTTTGCAATTATATGTGAAAAAAGACTGCAGAACAATAAAAACCATAAAGCTTTTAAATATTTTTATTCCTTAACTACTGCACTTAGATGCAAAGAGAATTGTAGAACCAGATATATTTAGTTTGAAATCCAGTTTTTAAAAAAATCCTCAATTTAAAGCATCAACTTCATATGTTTTTCTAGGCAGAGTTATTATTTGTTAACTAATAAACAGAAACAAGGTAGAAAGATGGTGCAGCATGAATGAGGAAGAGCAGGTAGCCAAAGATTTCTGTTGAACTTAACATTTAGAAGTTAACAAAATCCCTTACGATGCTACATTTTCCAAAGAAAAGGCATTAGTCATTTTCTTTTGGTGGGTGTCCCTCCACCCCTGCCCCCTTCTCTCAGTACTATCCAGACTGAGCAAGCAAGCAAGCCAACAGGACATTGGTGGATGTAACTCACCAGGATACCAGCAGGGGCCTTTCCATGGTAAATATCTTCAGTTTTACTTAATGAGCCTTCAGGAACCTCCTCCTCATCTTCACTATCATCTTCTAAGTAAAACATCTTAAAATTGAACTACCTGATCAAGCATGTCTTTTTTCAAAGATGAAGGTACACTTCTAAATTATCAAAAAGGAAAGCTGCTCTGCTGACAAACTGCAGACAGTAATATGGTTAAAACGGAAAGGAAATGGTTCTTAAAAAAAAAAAAAAAAAGCAGCAATACACACACAACTTTACCAATAAGATTTGCTCAAAACGCCTCAACTCCTCTCTGAAGGAGATAAGCAGGGGTATGGGGCAGGCTGTGCCATGTGTTTACACTGATAGGTACCAAGTCCTGCCCAATCACATGACGGTCACTGCAGCTTCCATAACACAGGACAGGGATTGAGTTAATAATTTTCTAAAGCAATCACATCCTCATTTTTAGAAATAAAAACAACTATACATGTGAAGAAATAATCTTATATAAACTAGTCATGTAATGGAAAATAGTTTGCATATATTTTAAGCATCAATGAGCTTCCCAAAGACAGCCAGGTTATATATGCTTCATAAGAACTGAATTACCAAAATTTTTTTACTTTGTCATATTGGCATGACCTAATATATTTTCACAATTCTGGGAGACAGCCTGCTCAGCATTGTAAATAATGAACAAATAGTAGTAATAATAATTTGTTAATATATGTCAACATAATATTAACGTTATTATATTAGTAATGTCATAGAAATACAATAATGAACAATTTATTTAACTTCAATAGTATGACAATGCAACATTGTAAAATTCAAACATTCTTGGTTGTCATGCAGGGTGTCATGCAGGATCTCTAGTCCTGCTCCCCACATAAGAGCGCAGGATATGGTGAGGCCAAAAAGGAACACCCACAGAGCCATAGGTAGGGAAGTCATACCACTCTATTCTCACTGGTGGGCGGGCGAGACACACACAGTAGGAGCCACATGATCCACCGACCGCCATTCACCTTTCTCTGCCTGCCAACCAACCAACCAATCAATGCAGTCCCAGCAGTTACATCAGTAGCCAACTGGCTAACCGGTTACAGCTGACGGCCAACCAATCACAGTCGATGGTCATTCACTACTGAGCCAGCACCTTCCTATGCAAGGCCAAGAGCCTGGAAACTTGCCCTCCGAACTCCGTCCCCACATTGGTGTTTCCTTTCCAGTTCTCAGCAAGTCGACATACAGTAACTTCAAGTGAATTGTTTAAAAAACCTAAAACACACTTAACACATGTGTTTTAGTTAACATGCGTTTTAGTTAAAACATGGATAAAATAATTAATTCTTAAATTAAAATATACTATGTTATTCATCAGTATTTAGGGCTGTACTGTTCGTTACAAATAGCCATTAGGCACATGTGACTATATTTGCGATTTGGCTAGTACCAATTGAGATGTGCTGCAAGTATAAAGTACACACTTAAAATGAAAACAGAATGTGAAAAGTCTCATAATTTTTTTCTAATTTTTTATATACTATATAGGTTACATGTTGAAATGACAATATATTGGACATACCGTGTTAAATAAGATATTTTCTTAAAATTAATGTTACCTGCATTTTTCTTTTTACTTTTTAATAGTACTAGAAAATTTTAAATTATGTATGTGGCTCCCATTACATTTCCATTGTACATCCCTACTTTAGTGCCCTGAGACAATCTTGAGAGCAAGAGGGATAAAACAGAACATTCACCCAAAGTTCTACTAATGAAGAACTAAAGACAACAGGATTTTTCATCATTCCATAAAAGTATTTAGTTAATTCATCAACAATACTATTATATATTTAATGATATTCACATTATTAAACCTTTTTTCCTACCTCTAAACATTTTAAATACTAAATTTCCAAATGTTTGACCAAATAAATGGGGGTTGGATAATGTTTACTGCAGCAATATGCCACCAAGACATACATAATAAAAATGTTAAATGGCAGAGTTAAAAACAAATTTCACCACAATCTGAAACAGGAAAATGTATCTTGCAGTCAGTGTTCCACTGCTTGCTGCCCTGCTTACCAGGCATTAATGTGAGCCTGCAGTACATGAAGTGCCCACAGGACTTGTAATCTAATTCAATATACATCATGTACACAAATTCCTCTTTTCAAAAGAAGTGATTTTGGGGGGTCTAAATGTATAAAAACCTAAACCTCTTCCTCCATGTCCTACTGCAGTTCCAGATCACTGGCATCAAATAAGGAAACAACTGATACCGGCATGCTGCCAGTAGGGAAAAATGGAAGGGGAAATGAGAAGCGAGGGAGAAGAGGAAGCAAGTAAGAGAGAACAAGAAAGAAAATTAAGGAAAAACTAAGTAAGAAGATGAGGAAGGGAGAGAGGGAAGGAAAAGCGAGGAAATAAAACTTGGAAGAGATGAGAAAATATGCAGGTGGGATGACAGGAGAAGGGGAATACTGTACGTACCCTAGGGGGTAGATGGAGAGATGAAGATACAGGAAAGGAGAAAAATGGAGAAAAAAACCTCATCCATTTTAAATGTGAGGAAACTGAGGCCCAGAAAGAGATCAGGCAATTAGCCCCAGGTCATCCACTTAGTTGACACCAGATTTCTGGTTCAATGCTTTTTTTCATGATGCCAGGTTGAGACCACAAGGGAAAGTGCTAGGGGGAAAGGGGATGAAGATTGACAGGCAAGGACAAAAGACCTAACAAGAGAGGCGAGATCCAGGAGGTCAGAGATTGGTGGGTGGGTATGAATCTCTGTTCCGGCAACCTTTGCCTCAAATGCCTCTTACACAACAGCAGGGCCCAGGCCAGCCACTCCAGTTTCCTGTTAGCATTGGTATTGTTTCACTGTTCTGATCGATGACTCACAGAATGTCCTGACGGTAAGGGAGCATGGACCAAACAGAGGATGAGCTCATCTTCCACACACCTACTTAGCCAAGAGGCACACACCGCCAGCTTCCTCCTGTGGACCCGCCGACCCCAGGCTAGCACCCAAATTCTGCTTCCAGCCCAGCCCCTTCAGTGGTGGCTTTTCAGACTTGGCCAGGAAGAGTTAAAATCAAGTCAACAATTCTTAACCATCCATATGATTTTCAAAGAAAAATGCTACTGTACTGCCAACCTTTTTCTCTATAGGCTAAGCTAAGAATAAATGGTTAACTAGCAAGAGAAACCACTTTTTTCTTTGGCATAGCAACTCCATCATCTTAAAAAAAACACAAGGTGGGTAGAAGCTGGATGCCTTTTTTCCAAGACTTAAGCTAGACTTTCCCCAAAAAAGTCTAGCTTAGGGAAACAAAGCTAAAATGCTAGCAGGAGAGTCAGAATTTTATTCAGACTCCATAGCTGATAATAATGCTAATAAAATAGTATATACCTTTTTTGTTTCATTCTACTACTAATCCTGTAAGTATATGAAAATTGGCATAAAACACTTAAGATACAACGATTTATTCAAAAGTTCTTCACCTAAAATTTTATTTGAAGTTAGGCTTAGTTGAAATACCTTTATGTCACAAATTATATTCTGATTTTAACACAAAACATGAAAATAAGCTACTCTCCCCAGTGGTCATGCTGTGCAATAGTAACCTATTTCTACTGAATTACCAACGAAGAGATGAGAAAACTAAAACATTTTGACTTGTAAAAAAAATCATGATGAAAATATTTTTTAAAGCCTTAGTTACAAAGAATTAATAATCTCCACCATAATTACTCTATAGTGAAGGAATTAACTCAAGTGCCTTTCTGCATTTTCGAGGCCACTCATCCATGACAGATCCACACACAAAAGGATCAAAGCCCACCTGAAACCGAGTTCCTTGAGCCAAATGGACCTCTTATTATCTACACTAATGCATATAAAGTTTTTCTTCCCATACGTGGAACTACTTCAAGTTCACTGTCTACCTATGGAAACAATCTAAAAGTGACTGATATGCTTTCTTCAAAACCAAGAGAATATTCCACTTGATATCACTCAGGTTTCTCAAACATTTGTAGTTTAACTGCTTACTGGATAATGGCTAGTTTATTCAAGTTCCAGTGTTTCATTATATCCTCACACAATCCCAAAAACTATAAAAAGAATAGCTAGTGACTATTTTGTTTGAGCTGTGAATGAATGAATCAGATGCAAACAGGTCTTTCTAAGGCACAGAGGAGGAAAACAAGGGTCTCCTGGGGTCAGAAGGCCCTGTTTAAAATGACTCTTCCAATGATAATCTTGAAGACTTATATTTTAACTTTAAAGTTCAACACATTTTGTATCCTGCTGATACTTAATATAAGTATTTCTTAATATTAAAAAAGTGACTAGTCAAAGTTTAAGGGTTAATGTACAACATTTACTGTATGGCCTAGAATATCCTTAGTGTACATATCCCAGTTTAAGAAGTTTAGGAAGACATAATCTCTGAGGTCTAACGCTTCTGACACTAATGTTTTAGGTCAAACATTCACCCAATATTTTGAGACCAGAGAGAGAATACTGAGAGCTGTGTGGCTGTAACAATCAAGTCTTTCTGTCTGATCATTAAGAGAATAGAGCTAAACAGCCCAATCAAGGATCAGAAGAGTCATGGCTTGACTTGTCACAAATTCTAGACAACACTTCCAATAAAATACCATATTTCCCCGAAAATACGACCTAGCAGGACAATCAGCTCTAATGCATCTTTTGGAGCAAAAACTAGTTAAGACCTGGTGTTATATTATATTATATTATATTAATTATATTTATTATATTATACCCGGTCTTATAGTAACATAAGACCGGCCCGGTCTTACAGTAACATAAGACCGGGTCTTATATTAATTTTTGCTCCAAAAGACGCGTTAGAGCTGATTGTCCAGTTAGGTCTTATTCTTGGGAAAACACGGTAAAGCCAAAACAAGTGAGAAACCCTCTGCTCTGCTCAGAACCCCCTCACAGGGTGTATGTGTATGTCCATATCCTTTTAATAACAATGTTTAAATGTTTCCCTTTTTCTTCTCTCATTTCACCCTCTGAATAGCAGTTTGCAATGGCTCTGTCCCCACATTGACACTCAGGGGTGACACCCTAAGTACATAAGCAATTTATACACTAGGGCTTTGTCAGCACATTTTGTTCACACCCAAGAAATCCTGTTCAAATGCAAGTCATATTATTATCAAACTTGAAATTAGTAAATACTTTTTAAAGTGTGGTACTTTAATCTTTTGGAAACATATTTTTTGCTATAAACTCACAACTAAGGAGCGCACCAGTGTATCACAACACTGAAAGAGGCCAAGTGAAGGTACTTCAGGAAACGTAGTGTTAGTTTTCTTCACTCCAGGTCAGAAGTGAGATGGCTTAAAATAGCCAAAGAAAACTACAACAAATAAATGAAGTGAGCAAGAGTTCATGACATTATCAACACAATCTTAAAAAAATTTCACTTAAGTGAAAATTACCACAATTATGTGATCAGCATCACGCAGAGATTGAGTCATTCATATATCTCACATTCCTTGACTCTTAAGAGGAATTTCCCCCTTCTACAGCTGGTTCTGCGTAACATTCTAACTAAATATTTTCTGGACCACTTGAAAAACTGCTGATTGCTGTTTTAGTTATTTTGTTGCTGTGACTTTACCTCTTTCAAACAATTACTTACAATTTTGTATTTTAAAAATATTGGTAATTAGCTGATACTCTCCTTCCCACCCTCTCCATCTATGTGAAAGAACCGTGAACACAATTTTTTATTAAGTACTTAGAAACCAGGAATTCAGTAATAATCTCTTGGAATATAGAGTTTGTTGGGGAGAATGTAAAAATTCAATCATATATAAAATTCACACAAAAAATAAATACACTAGGCTCTCAAAGCATACAAAGGACATAAACAACTGACATCCCATATACATAACAATCAACAGAACATGCTCATGTCTACAGCTGCTACACGGAAAAGCCAGGATATAAACCAAGGTCTGTCTGACTCCAGAGCCTTTGCTTTTACCACACTGTTGTTTGATCTACAATTCGCTATCATATTAGTAGGCTTAAAGAAAATACCACTCAAGCAGGTGGGATTATCATTTTAATATAGAATTATCGTGAGCGCTGCTAAGAGTCATCCAGACAGGACAGATGGGTGAGAGAATAAATTATTGATCTTAAATGGATCAGTGGAACCTGGCAACTCTGCAATGTTTCTGTGGTCAGCTTGGTCTCCCAACTGTTTTTTCAAACCTGTCTCTCAACCTGACTGCATCCGCATCAGGATATGAAGCATTTCATACTCTTCTATGCAGGTTCATTTGCGTTCTTCAGGAAATGAACAGCAAAATAGCCAAAATATGTTGCTATGAGAATAAATTAAAAAGTTTACTTTTTCAATATTTAGAAAATTTTAATGCTACATCTATGTCTGTGACCAGATTTTAACTGGTAAAATTTAAATTAAAACAAAAATAATCAGAATTCTTAGATTACTGTCTTTCAAAAGTTAGTCTGCCTACTTCCATCTAAAGTTCCCTACAACATAAAAGGAAAAGCGAAAAATAGTAGCATCATTACCCATTTATACATGACAATAGTTATATTACACACATACAGATGAATGCAATTCCAAGATGGCAGGAATAGCCACATTCTTCATTGAGGGTAAAGCAGTAAATCAGCTTTGCTACTAGAGGTTAAATGTTGGTAATGTCTGAAATTTAACCTTGCAATCTCAGGACACAATACAGGATCCAAGAAAGCAAAAAAGCATATGAAAGCAGCAACATTAAAAGAAAGATTCCCCTCATCCAAGGACACAGCACTAATGAAATACAGAATGAGTGTGACATTTTATTATTAATACAATTTATTTTTCTTCCAGAGTCAACATACTTTATAAGGCTCTCTGAGGAAAGGATGTTTAGTTTGTGTAAAAATCATCAGCTTTTACAAAAAATTAATTTTACACTCAAGTTTATAATATGTATTTTAATTACAAAACTAGATATGAAAAGAAGCAAACAAAGGTAATTTAAGCTAAATGTTCATGAGAAATTGCATGGTAAACCAGTATTTATATTGAAGCTATACAAGAAAACAATACTGGCAGCTTAGTATTAGTTATCTAGTATTTAACTCTGAGTCACAATCTAGAGCTAGTCCTTTGTATATATTATCTCTGATTTACACAACTTCTGTGAAAGACGGATTTGCTTTATCCCTGTATTTTACAGATGAAGAAATAGAGGCTCATAGATTTATGTGATACATCCAAGGTTATCAGCTAATTTTTTAAAGTGTCAAAGCCAGGTCCAAATGTTAATCTACGTAGTTTCAAACCTTAGTACCTTCCATAGTACCTTCTTCCATAGTACCTTCTAGGGCGTATCACTTAAGTTGGAACTCAGATTTAATGTGCTAGATATTTTTACAGTCTCAAATACAATAAATTTGAAAGAATAAAATATCTAGGAATAAATTTAACCAAAGAGGTGAAAACCTGCATATTTTAAATTACAGAACATTGCTGGGAAAAACTGAAAATGACCTAAGTAAATACAAAATTTCTTGTATTTATAGAAACAAAGACTTAACATTGTTAAGATGTCAATACAACCAAAACAATCTACAGATTCAACGCAATCCCTGTGAAAATCCCAACACTTTTTTCTTTTGCAGAAACAGAAAGCCAATTTTCATATTGATATGGAATTGAGAGTAGCCAAAACAATCTTGAAAAAGCATAAAGTTTCTGATTTCAAAACTTATTACAAAGCTACAGTAATCAAAACAGTGTAGTACTAGCATTAAAATAGACATACAGATCAATGGAATAAAATTGAGTCCAGAAATAAACCCAAACATCTATGGCCAATTTTTGATAAGGGTGCCAAGTCCACTCAATGGGGAAAGAATAGTCTCTTTAACATATGGTGCTGAGACAAATGGATTTCCACATACAAAAGAATGAAGTTGGATCCTGCCTCACATCATATAGAAAAATTAACTGAAAATGGACCAAAGACCTAATTATAGAGCTAAACCCACAAATGCTTAGAAAAAAACATAGGAGTAAATATTCATGATTTGATTTGGCAAATAATTTTTAGATATGATGACAAAAGCATGCATGACAAAAAGTAGATAAATTGGATTCCATCAAAATTTAAAACTTTTTTTTGCATGAAAGGATGCACAGTGAAAAAACAACCTACAGAATGGGAGAAAATATCTCCAAATCATACGTGCATATCTAATAAAAATTTAATATCCAGGTAATAAAAAGAACTCCTGCAACTCAACAAAAAGACAAACCACCCAATTATACCATGGGCAAAAGGCTTTTCAATAAGTATCTCTCCAGATAAGATATACAAATGGCCAATAAGCACATGTAAAGATGTTCAACATCATTCATCTTTAGAAAAATGCAAATCAAAACCACAGTAAGATACCATTTACACTAACTAGGATGGGTATAAAAAAAAGGAAACAGAAACCAAAATAAGTGTTGTTGAGGATGTAGAAAAATTGAAACTTTTGTGCAACTGAAACCTGATGGGAATATAAAATGGTGCAGCACTGTGGAACATAATTTGGCAGTTCCTCAAAAAGCTAAACATAGAATTACTATATGATCCAGCAATACCACTCCTAAATATATATCCAAAATAACTGAAAACAAAGACTCAAACAGATACTTGTAAACAAATGTTCATGGCAGTATTATTCACAGCTGCTAAAAGGTAGAATCCAACAAAGCTCCTGAATATACCATCTTTACAGAAAGTATGCACACGAGCAGTTATGTGTGTATATCCACACAGCCATGCATCTAATTTTGTGGTTTTCGGATCTTGTGGAATGACTCTATGGCTGGTATGTGGACCCTAAGAGCCCCCGATTCTAATCCAAACTGTTGTTTGAAAGATGAGAACATGCAGGTACAGAAAAATTAAACACTTCCCAACTAAAGTAGAGAAAACATGCTCAATCTAGTCTTACATCAGATAGTAGTAACACCTTTAAAATGAAACAGTACATAATATCTATAAACGCATGCCGATCATTCAGGAAGGATGTTGCTATGGAAATATTCATTTAACAAACATTTTCCAGTGCCTACTGCATGCCAAGTGCCAATACTGCCTTTAACCCTGGGCAAGAGGGGCCTTGGGGCTGGGGGGCGGACCTGCACTTTGGAAGGCCCTGCAATATCATAACCCAAAATAAAAAGACATTTATTTTTCTTCTTTTCAGACCTCTAGGAATGTTTTCTGAAAACAATTTAGCTGAGGGAACAGGAGGGAAGCACAAGCCCGAGTGCCCTCCTAGACCGGCACCTCGCACTCCCCCAGCAGATCTGTGCTGGTGCTCAGGCGTTCACAGGAAGGGACAGCGCTGGGAAAGGGCCACTGCTGGGAATGTTGGCCAGGCCACGGCGTGATTCGAATCATAGTTTTAATAGTTTAGCCCAAGGATTCCCAGCCTCGGCATAGTGACATTAGTCAGATCATTCTTTCTGGGGTGTGGGGGGGCACAGCATCCCTGGCCTCCCACTAGACGCCAGGGGCACTCTCCCTAGTTGGGACAACCAAAACAGTCTCCACTCGTTTCTGAGTATCCCCTGGGGGCAGAACTTCCTCCAGTTGAGAACCACTAGTTTAAACAGATGGTATATGGCTCTGTATTTATATGCCTGTTCCGGCAGGACCCTCACAAATATTAGGGGTGGGCCAGTCAGGCACATAGTTTGGTTTTTAATTTACACGATTGAGTTTTAAATTATAGCTCTACCACTTACTAAGTTTCCCCAGCACTTAACCTTTCTGGGTTCAGTTTGACCTGAGCTTCATATGACCACTCCATAGGGCCTGGGTCACAATACCTACCAGGGAGGAGGGCTGCTTCCAGGACTCAGTGAGGTAGCACTTGGAAAGTACTAGTAGCTTGATAAACAACAGTTCTCTTCCTTCTTTTCATTAAAAAACAATGTATTGAACACCTGCAAGGCCTATGCCACATAGGTGCCTAGCAGATGACTGTTAAGCTAGGAACCCTGCCATCAAGGAGCTCACTATTTAATGAGGGATACAGGAAACTAAACAAGTGACTAACAATCTAATTCCCATTTCAATCAACAGGTCTTTTTATCCCTGTTTTACTTCCCAAACCATTTCCCCATTCCCTGTAGCCCATTTAACTGAGGTCCAACCTTCAGCCTATTTGTACAAACAGTACGGGTCTAATTCACATTCCAAATAGCCAACATAAGAATAGCACGGGTCAGAAGAAACCTAGGGATGTACAGAATGGCCTTAAGGTAAAAACTACTGGATCCAACTACCCCAAGACACCCTACTGGGTCCAAATCAGACCAGCCTCCCCAAGAGGCAGGTAAGACATCTTCCCCAGTGTATTCCTTTCTTCCAAGTTTTGGTGTAAAACTGTTAAGTCACATCAACACTCTACCACTGTTTAACATGGATGCTGTCTTTTAATGACCTGTGAAAGACACAATAAATCAATCCGATCGATATGCCACTGTTCAGCATGTTATTAGTAATCTTTTTTTTCCTCTGAACTATCTTTAAATTAAATGTAGGTGCTACCCAGGATAAAAATCACTGTCATCACTATTGTCACAACTCTTAAACAGTACAAAAGTGGGGCCGGCCGGGTGGCTCAGGTGGTTAGAGTTCCGTGCTCCTAACACCAAAGGTTGCCGGTTTGATTCCTACATGGGCCAGTTCGACTCCCACAAGGGATGGTGGGCGCTGCAACTAAAATTGAACACGGCACCTTGAGCTGAGCTGCCACTGAGCTCCCGATGGCTCAGTTGGTTGGAGCGCATCCTCTCAACCACAAGGTTGTAGGTTCGACTCCCGCAAGGGATGGTGGGCTGTGCCCCCTGCAACTAGCAATGGCAACTGGCCTGGAGCTGAGCTGCGCTCTCCACAACTAAGACTGAAAGGACAACAACTTGAAGCTGAACGGCACCCTCCACAACTAAGATTGAAAGGACAACTTGACTTGGAAAAAAGTCCTGGAAGTACACACTGTTCCTCAATAAAGTCCTGTTACCCCTCCCCAATAAAAATGAAAGACTTCTGGCTATTTCCAAAAACCCAACCTACTTTGAATATCCACTACTGAATATAAAACGATATATTTTGAGACTCTGAAAACAATTTTAAAAGAAAGTGGTATTCCAAAATGTTTCTGAGAACGACTGTACCATAGAAATGCACATATAGCCACTAAAGTGGGCAATGTACATTTATTTGGTTGCGTAAGTCTTTTGTCACATTCCTTCAGTCACATTTTTTTAATGATAAAGATTTATTCAAGGGTCTTAGAGTTTGAAAACAGCTAGGCAAAAACCCAGAAGTATTCCAAAGAAGAAAGAAAAGTTAAGAGTTCTTTACTAAAAGTACACTCTTGAGACTTATCAGTCCTGCATTCTTAGCCCTAGGGTTGGTTCAGGAGTCAGGATGATGAATGCAAGGTGGTCCAGAAGATGGGCACCAGGAGGTCTGGTTATGTCTGGTGATCTGGATAATGGATGTCAGGGGGTCTGGATACGTGAGGTCATCAAAGAGTTATCTGGAGGTTGGTATATATCCAGATGTATATCTAGGCATTGGCACAGGACTGGAAAGTTCAAAAAAGTTTCCAGGCTAATCAGAACAAGAATCAAGTCTTTCCTCATGCCTCAAGCTTCATAAAGTTAATAATTTTAGCAGTTTCGTTAAAGTGACTCTATTGTATATAATTCCTATATTCACTTTTTCCTCAATATCATGGCTGTAGCACAAGTAACACCATTTGACACTGTGCTTTTTCTCTTTAACACCATGCATAAATCTTGTAATAAAAAAATTCCACAGCTAAAGTGAAAAGGAAACAAATCTCTGTCATTCTTATATGTTCCACTTTTACCCCTCTTTCTCCTTATAATCTTTCCTCCTGGAAATTGCTTTGGTGAAATGCAGTTTTAAGAATTTTTCAGCAAAATATTTTTAAATGAATTTATTGGGGTAACATTGGTTAATTATGCATAATTTTCAGGTGTACAAGATTATAATTCGATACCCATGTTTCCTTATATTTGACCCTCTTTACCTACTTCGCCCTTTCCCACCCTTTTCCCCTCTGATAACCACCACTCTGTTGTATCTATGAGTTTGTTACTTTGTTCATTACCTTTGCTTTATAGTCCACATATGAGTGAAATCATATGCCTTTTGTCCTTTTCCATCTGACTTATTTTCCCCCAAAATAAGACTTAGTCGGACCATCAGCTCTAATGCATCTTTTGGAGCAAAAATTATTATCGGTATTATTTTACTATAAGACTGGGAATAGTATAGAACAGAACAGAACAGAGTAGAACACCAGGTCTTATATTAATTTTTGCTCCAAAAGACGCATTAGAGCTGATGGTCCGGCTGGGTCTTATTTTCGGGGAAGCAGGGTACTATTAATACTATCAAGATCTACCCATGTTGTCACAAATGGCAATATTTCAATTTTTATGGCTGAGTAGCATTCCATTGCAGTTACATTTTTCAACAGGAGTACCAACGGATTCCTTATCATCCATTTGTAATGAAGCACAAAACTGAAGAACTTGGGGTAATTAGATTTTTATGGGTAAACTTTAGATTTATTAATAACATGTTGTACCTGCTATTTAAATAGAGTATTTTTCATCATGAATTATGTTCATGAATTATCAATATCCATCACTCCATCTCAATAAGCATGGTGAGCCTGCAGGAAGAATTGACTATTTGCTCACATCCTAGGACAGTATGTATTTATGTATGTTATATATGTACGTATGTATGTATCAAATATCATATGAGGTGTGATCAAACAATATGAATGTTTAAATAAAAAAAATGTATTACAGTAAAAGACACATTGCCATTAATCCCCCTCAAAATATGCCCCCTCACTTCGAACACACTTACCCCATCATTCTTGCCCCTTTCTGAAGCAGTTCTGGAAGTCCCCTTTCGTGAGTGTCTTTAGTTGTGCTGTCGTGGCTGCCTCAATGTCCTGAATCATTTTGACTTTGTTGAAGAGCCAGAAGTCACACGGTGCCAAATCTAGTGAATAAGGTGGATGAGGACACACCTCATCAAATGTTTTTATTTGACAGAAATTGCTGTACCAGAAGCGATATGTGACATGGAGAGCTGTCATGATGGAGGATTTATGGCACGCTTTAAAATACACCTTCTCTCAACCATAGCTCACACCTGACTGACTGCACCGAACAAGTTGAAACTTGCCACACACTGTTAGCAAGGTTCCACATGCCGCTTCCCGTATTGAAGAGCCCTGCCTTTCCGTTGGACGGCACTCGGTAGCAGCATTCACCATTTTTTTTTTTTTATCACAACGGGAAGGCTCCATGTTCACACATCGACTATGGTATGGCAATCTCCGTCAAATAAAAATATTATCATTACAGTGTGTCCTCATCCACCTTATTCACTGGATCTGGCACCATGAGACTTCTGGCTCTTCCCCAAAGTCAAAATGACTATGAAAGGTAAATGTCTTGAATCGATTTAGGACATCGAGGCGGCCACAACAGCACAACTAAAGACACTCATGAAAAGGACTTCTAGAACTGCTTCAGAAAGTGGCAAAAATGATGGGATACGTGTGTTCAAAGCGAGGGGGATTATTCTGAAGGGGATTAATGGCAATTTTTTCAATGTAAACATTCACCACAGTTTCTGATCACACCTCATCCATATATATATCCCAAAACAACAAAACCACATCCAGTTCCAGATTCCTCACCGTCACACACAGAAAGAATCATTTGATTTTATAGAGACCCTGCCACAGATACCAAGTTCTCTAAATCTGTTAAGAATGTCAAAGCTGACTGTAAGCTTTTGCATAAGAGATGCCAGATTCAACACTTCATGAATATGTACACTTCATTTTTGGAGGTTTGTATTTTTCTATACCTAACTGAAAATTCAAAGGAATATCAGTGAGGTCAAAGCTACAGCAATCACTTTTGGGACATCATTAGAATGCCAAGCCACTGTGCTTGTAACCCTTCAGTGTGCCCGGATGAAATCAAGACAGTGCCATGATTCTAGTTAAATGCTGACGTAAGCAATCTGATCAAGCTCACGTACTGCATCAATCATCTTATAACGACTCCTGTACGTGAAGAGGAGGATCTTTCCTGATTACTACAAGCACACTAATTTAAAAGAAATAAGACAACAACAAAAAACAAGTACCAAACTCTCATTTTATTTAATTGAGCTCATAAAAGTGACCAGGAGAATTCCTCAGTTCCTGTAACACAGTTTTTTCAAACAGCTCCAATCTCTCTTGCATTTAACTATCAGGAATGCAGCCCTCCAGTTTTCTAGAGGGAAATCTTTTAGATCAGGAAGCACAAATTCACTACTTCTCCACCCGCCTGTTTGGAACTGCCCGGGTCCATCTTTCTCAGTTAAACAGAACATGGCAACCAGGGCTCTAATCCAATTCCCTGCCAAGAACAGGGATGTGAACTCCTGTACAGCCATGTAGAGATCCTGCTCGCAACGCCAGGCATCCCGGGCAGGTGTCTGCAGAGGGCCCTGGGGAAATGGGCAGAGGCTGTGGAGATGCCAACGCCAATTACAATACAGCATGAATTTCATGTCCTGCTTTATTTTGCAGAGTGCCTACTGGGATCCCAGTAGAATTTTCAGAAAGATTAGGAGGGGGATCTCCTTTTCCTGGTTCTGGGAGGACATTGGTTGGATACAATGAGAGGCTGTGGAGACAGCGTCCAACTACACGGCTGCTGTCAGCACCTGCCATCACTCCAGCTGGAGGTATGTCCTAGTTGTATGCAGCTTTGCAAAACAAACGCCAGGTAAGTCTGTGTCTGTGTGTAATCCCAAGCCTACCTGCACACACAGCAACTTCAACAAGAGAGAAGGGACTTCCAAGAACAGCGGTCAGGGAGGCAACATTTTGGAATGCTGGAAAAGAAAGCCTGTTTCACTCATTGATCTGTTGAAAAGCAGCACCCACCTTGATGTGCCACACACCACGCTATTCTGAGCTGCGGTCAAGCAGTGAACTTACCTGACGAGGTACTTGCTCTCACAGCACTTAGATTTTAATGGAAGAAGAGACACAACAAATAAAAAATAAAATTCTAGACTGGGATAACTATTATGAAGGAAATTAAAGCGAGTGGTGCTGTCAGAAAGTAAGGAAGGAAAGGCAGGAGGGGGCTACTTTAGGTAAAGGGCGTAGGGAGCCAAAAACAAGAAAATGACAGAATTTTAAAAAACAAAGTCCAGGAAGGTTCACATCTGGAAAAGAAACAGGGTATAAGTAACATGGGAGACACAGCATTAGAACCTGGCGATCATGCATGCTGTGATTTACTTTCTCACGAGGCACTGCTGCTGTTCTTTCTTTAGTCATTTTGCCAACCTTCAAATTACTTTAGAAACAAAGAGTGGAAAACGAGGTGACTCAGATACTGAGTTAAACATTTAGGAAACCAACGGAAATTTTCACAGTCACACAAGTCTGGACTAAAATCTTCAGTTGTAATCTAAAAATTACTTCCCGAGAGTTGCTTTCTGATCTTCAGTGAAGACAGATGTGACTAAAAGCATCTTTAAAAATACTACTATAACTAGGCATTCTATTAAACACAGAGGAAGTCACACACTTCATCTGCATTCCCTCTTGAAACTCCTTGTTATGAACTGAAAACTGTCTCAAAAAAATAAGCTGAAGTTTTAACCCTCAACCCCTCAAAATCTAACCTTATTTGGAAACAGGACCCTTTTTTTTTTTTGGTGTTATCCACAGAGTTTGTTACTCTTCCATCTTTAAAACTTCACATTCCACACTGTTTGTGCATAGGTAAATATTTTCTTCTATGTTTTCTATAAAACTTAATATTACATATAAATCACAAGTTTCGCTACATGAGTTCTAGGTGCAGAATTTATCTTCAATTCTGAAACTGGAAACAGGATCTTTACAGAGGTAATCAAGTTAAAATGAGGTCGTTAGGGTGGGTCCTAATCCAATTCGACTGACTTCCTCATAAAAAGGGGAAATGTGGACAGAGACACACAAAACACAGGGAGAAACCATGTGAACATGAAGGTAGAGATCAGGGTGCTGCAGGTACAAGCCAAGACATGCTAAAGATAGCCAGCTCACGGTCAGAAGCTCCAGAACGTCCCTTACAGCCCTCAGAAAGAAGCAACTCTTCTGGCACATTGACCTCAGAACTGTGACAATAAATCTCTATTGTTTAAGCCACTCTCGGTCAGTGATACTTTGTTACGGCAACTCTAGCAAACTAATACACTCACTGAACAGAACAGCAAAAAATATGTAAAAGGGATAACCCACAAGTACAAACAGAATAGAGAAAATGACAGGAAATGAAAAGTTAAATTAAGTTTTTGAAAGATGAAAATAAAAAATAAAAAATAAAAGACCAGAATATATGAAAGTGCTCAAAACAAAAGCCCCCATTAGTGGCGTTATGGCAAAACAAAAATGACAACTACAGGAAAATTTCCCAGCATCAAAGATATGATTTTCCAAATTAAAAGTTCCCATCAAATGTCCAGCACAAAGGACAGAGAAGTACCTGTACTATTGTGGGCCCCACCAACAGTCAAGAGATAAAGATGCCGAAAGACAATGTGAAAGGTTCCTTGGTTTCTTGAAGGGCAAAGGATTCAGAAATGTCCCCGCGGGCAGGGCGACACAGAGCAGGATGTACAGCAGACTTCCAGTCAGAGCTATTGCATCGCAGTGATGGCCGCCTCCCAAACTCTTCATGAGGACACACAGCTGCAGATGATCTGCTTGTGGGGTGAAGCCTCACTAGGCCTGAGAAGCACTGACTACATTCTCTGTGTTTTTATGCCCTTCTGACCTACAGAGACTGGTGACATACGTGCCTGCGAGCCAGGTGCAAGCACAAAACAAAGCCAGGACTATGGGTTCACCATGAAGCCAGGTGAAGAGGGTACAGCCCCGGTGCTCCACTCACTTCCTGACCATGAATGCTCCAGGGACAGAAACTGCAAATCACAAACAAAGGTACTTTATCAAGAGATGAGAAAATAAGGAGAGACTTTAAAAAGAAATATAGTAAAGTGCAAAAAATAAAATAAAAATAAAAATTTGGGAGAAGGGGAAAAGACAGAAAGAGAAGGAAGTAGAAGGAGAGAGAAACAGAAATTTAACAGCTTGGAACTTTTTAAAAAGGAAAACTTCCATTCTAGCATTCTATTAACCAGCTTAACTATCAAGTATGAGACTAGAATAAATTTCCACACAGGTAAGGTCTCACAGAAGTGACCTTCTGTGAACCCTTTCTCAAAAAAGCTACAGGAGGATGTGCTTATCAAAATGAGGAAGCATGCCAAGAGGAATATCTGGGAACGGGACCCAATTCAGGAGAAGTTAATGGGATTCAGGGAAGATGTTGATTGCACTGTGGAGTTTTGTAGTTCTGTCAGAAACTGGGGGCCTGAATTTGTGATTGGTACTGAGAAGCAGAAGTCAACAAAACATTTAAGTCCAGAAAAAACAAAAATTTGAACTGGTAAAGAAATTAAATTATTGCACATGCTTTTTTGAACAATATTTAGTCATTACAGCATAAACAATGAACATTGAGAAAATAAAAAATTATGATAAAATTATATTGGGATAGATAGAAGAAAATGTGTGTAAGGAGGGTTATATAAGAGATGAATTCTCATCTTGCATAGTAGGAAATCCACAGACAATGTCTAAAATCGCAAAACCAAGCTATCGTACGATAAGCATACAAACATGGAAATTTTTACCCACAAGAAACACGTAAGACTTGAAAGAAGCTGCTTCTAATAAGCAGTAATCAGCAGTGAGTAAGAGACTGTTTCCCATTATATACCTCAAAGTACTATTTGAATTTTTAAACTACACATTAAAATCAAAACTTAAAACTTTAAAGCTAAATTGAACTATTATGTGATGCAGCCTTATGACAAAGAATCATATTGACAGGAAGGAAACTAGGAAAAATAAAAAATAAAACATCAGGCAAGTATTAATATAAGCATTGTGGATTTCGTTTTGTTTTTAATTAGGAAAAGCTCTTTACCAACTCTCAGGATCAGCATCTGTGGTCCATTTGAGCTTTAGGTATGTCTCATTAACAAGACAAAATGAACCAGGAAATTTAAATACAGCTAAATTCCTATCAAGTTATCTGGTTCATTCACTTGGGGTGAGAAAATGTCCTAACACAAAAGCCTTTTTCCATTCTATGGCAAGGACACCAGCAAAAGATTTAGCCAGCAGTTAAAAGGATGACATTCAAAAGATTAAAAAAAAAAAAAATCAGCCACCAATACAGGTATATTAGTGTTTTTCAACTAGCAGAGAATAAAATTTCATGTAGTTTTCTAATCGAGGGAAATTTTCATAAAAAACAATTATTAGAGTTCATAGAAACATGTTGATTACTTAGCAACTTCACTAACTAGTAACAGAATTTCTTTCTTCCAGTGAAGTATTCACCTAACTGCACTATGCACACCAAGTACAGAAGACAGCTCTGCTTTCTAGATACAAAGATAAGAGATAAGGCTCCACCTACAGGCCTGGACAACAAAATTTTGATGGCAAATTCACAAGGCTTAAATGTATAAACATATGTAGTACGTAAGACTTATATACAATATTACTAACTTATAAAAGTATATTTTCTATTTTGACACTTAAAAGTTCTGCGTCAAGATAGAAATTTTAAGCAAGTACGTGAAGCAATCTCATTATCTGCGACAAACATCTTTCAACTAAACATATTCTCATGCTAAAAATACAAGCACAGAAGCTCTCTCCAAGATATTTCCTGTGACTAACTTTCAATCACTCATGCTATTACTCCCTTCTCAATCCCTCCCTACCACAGTTTCATAGAAGTAGACTTTATATAGAAGTAGACTTATTTGATTCCCCTACAAGACTGTAAGCTACCTCAGAGCAAAAGGGATATTGTGTTCACCGTTTTGTCCTTTGCCCTTGTGCCTCTCCACACTGTCGTCGGGTCTTTTAAGAGTTTCCAGCCTGTTGCCCTGCCTCGGTCTCTAGGCAACGGTGGCTGTGGTTTGGTACATAACCTCATCTAATACTCAGAATTGGTCCATCACTAAGTATTGCTCTCTCCATACTACAGTCGATACAACTGAGTAAACCATATACCAAAAGCGTACTCATGAGTTTGGGAATGACTGAAGGTCTATGAATGTATTTACATTTAATGAGAGGTTCTTCTGTATTGAAGAACACCAAATCACTCACTTATTCAATGTATTCAATGAAAGTAAAACACCATTAAAACTCCAATCTTATCCACACATGTAAGTTACCAAGTGAGTCAAACAATATAGTGTAAAAAGAACCAGTTCAAAAAATAAATCTGCTCAAAAACTCAAACTCAGATACTCAACAATATTAGGGGTTTCAGCTGGCTACCCACAATGTGATAGGACAAGGGTTCCTGATTGGAGTAACTGTCCAACTCTGAAATGCTCCTACACACAGTCCAGTCCTATGTAACCCAGGGATCACAGAGTACAGTTCTCAGTCAGGAATAGTCAAAATTACCAGGGAAAATCCTTGAAGAAGGTATGCTGGATAACAATACACCATGCCTCAAAAGTCCAACTGAGTCCATTTCTCCTTCCCAACACTAAACAGAATCGCCTTCCTCTCAGGCTGAGCCCAACCGCGGTATGTAGCTAGAGTTGGGGGTGATGTTTTAAACACTTGGGACCAACTGAGCAGTGATGTGTTTGCATTGTGGAAGGCAGGCAGAGGAAACTCAGATTCACTCTTTCCACAGCAGGCACCAAGTAGGTGTGGCGGGGCCGGATCACCTCCACTGTTTTCTTGGCTCGCAGTTCTCTCCCTGGCACAGGTGCATTTGCATACATAAATGATTCATAGAAATCCAAGGCCCATTCGCAGCAGGTGCTATTCTATTCGCAGTTTATAGATGCTGACATTAAAAATAAGTTCTCCAGTTCTACCTAATAGAGTCAAAACAAAACCCTAAAATTGATTTAAGCATGTCAAATAGATGCACAAGAATTCTTATAGTTCCTGGGCAGCGTGGTGGCACAGGATCGGGGCACTGGAGTTAGGTCAATGTCACCACACAATTGTGTGCCTTTGGCAAATCTCTTTCAGATTCAGTGTCTTCACCTAAAAAATGAGGCTATTATCTCTACCTTGCAGTGTTGTTTTAACTCTTGAGGTAATTTACAATAAAGCACAACGTCTCACCCAAAGAAGGTGTTCAACCATGTAACTGTAATAATAATGACAATCATCTGCAAACATAAAACAACTCCTAGAAACATGCAGTGTTTGTACAAAGTAGGTATCAGCACCATTTTACAGACTGAGTCTCTGTGGATAAATAGATGTTATGTCTATAAAGTCAAATTGGTACCTATTATTCATCCAAAAAAAAAAAAGAAAAACATTAAGAGATTTTAAAGAAATATAATGTGTGGACAGAGGCTTTGGGCTGTTTTACAAAGTAAAAAATAATTACACTTAGCATCCTAAGAAAAACAAAAAGTATATTCCCTATGGTTCTGCAGTAAGATCAAATATCCTTGTTTTATGTTGGTTCAGAAGAGAGGCACACATCAGTTTATCAGGATCACAAATATACAGACTCAACTGTCGGGGGAAGTACCATACCACAATTTAAGGAGCACCAATTCAGAGTTTTTAATTCACATTAACTACCTGATGGTTTCACTATCTCATAGTTGATAATAATACAAATTGCATCATCAAATTATCAGATGTCTTTATACTAGATTATGCCCAAATACCTTTTAAGGACTACTCATTCTGAAAGCTTCTCTTTTAGAATGAGTTTAAACACCACCTCTCAAGTACAGCTGGACACATCTATTAGGTTGGAGCAAACATAATTGCAGTTTTTGCAATTATTTTTAACCTTTTAAACCGCAATTACTTTTGCACCAACCTAGTTATCTTGCTAGGAGCAATGATTCATAATACATATACACTGACTAGATTAGAACCATCCTGGCCATTGTACAACTCCATTGTTTATTCAGAGGTATAAAAAAGGTCTTTTAGGTAATTATCCTTCCTATTATTTCAGAAATAGGTAAATACAGAATTCAATCCATTACTAAAAAAGTTATTTGGTACCACCATGTTTACCTTTTTCCTTGCAGTAAAATACCTAGTTCCAACTTTAGAGTTTCTGAACAATGCTTTCCCTATCCTCAGCTTCTCCTTTTCATCTAATAATTACGTATAGCCACCAAAGGCAAAAAACCAAATTTTTTTTTTTTAATTAATTTTATTGGGGTGACAATTGTTAGTAAATTTACATAGATTTCAGGTGTACAATTCTGTATTACATCGTCTATAAATCCCATTGTGTGTTCACCACCCAGAGTCAGTTCTCCTTCCATCACCATATATTTGATCCCCCTTACCCTCATCACCCTCCCCCCACCCCCTTACCCTCTGGTAACCACTAAACTATTGTCTGTGTCTATGAGTTTTTGTTTCTCATTTGTTTGTCTTGTTCTTTTTGGTTTATATACCACATATCAGTGAAATCATAGGGTTCTCTGCTTTTTCTGTCTGACTTATTTCACTTAGCATTATTCTCTCGAGATCCATCCATGTTGTCACAAATGCTCCTATATCATCTTTCCTTAACGCCGAATAGTATTCCATTGTGTATATGTACCACAACTTCTTTATCCATTCATCTATCGAAGGACATTTTGGTTGCTTCCATGTAAAAAACCAAATTTAAACCTAGATCCTGGTAGCAACCCCCCTTTTCTTTGAAATACCAGTCTTTAATAATAAAGTTTCTTCATCTTTTCAAATCTGTGTCTCTTACTTACACCTACTGTAATGTTACTTAAAATTTCAACTAAATTAACAAGTGATCAAAAAAATGAAAAATCAAAACAATAGGAGAGAGTACACCAGACCTTCAAAGTTTCCAATGTACTGCAAATAACAGGTCTCACAGCTGTGCCAGCTCATTCTATTTAAGCTCTTTCTGCACATCAACCTATGAAGATTCGTCCCTTCCTCTTCCCTCTTCATAGTTACTTTTAAAATCAGCAGGGCCTCTGTCTCAACAATACTCCAAAGGTACCCATGTTTAAACATTCCTTCTTCCCCTCCTCAAATCCTATTTTTCCTATTAGAATCTGACAAACCTTTAAGGCTAGCCTCTTAGGGGTGGGTACTAGTTCCATTCAACACTCTCCGTCTCTCCTCTACTCTTCTCCTTAGTTCAACATTTACAGAAAACAAAGGAGGCAAACTGGCATTGGTGCAGGCCACAGGGAGTGTCTGAAAATTAAGGAGAAATAGTTGTTTACTCTAATACTGATTACCAGCTAGAGGAAAGCTGCAGGATACTTGAGAGCAAACATAAAGCAATGCAGAGAGCACAAAATAACATATTAATACATGTAAACAGGTGTGCCTCCAATAGCTGAAGTTAAGTAAAGTGAGTACAAAGAAAATGATTCGACGTTTGAGGCAGGTGGAGATGGTAGGGAGAAAACTGGGTTGAGGACACTGAGACGAGAAAGTTAGATTTGCTAAAACAGGTAAGAATGAATCATTGTAAATTCTTAAACAGGAAAGATAAAAAAAAAGATGCTAAGAATTGAAAACTTTAAATAAATCACTTTAAATTTTCTTTACAAACACATCATAAAGTTCTAAATTCAAAGATTACAAAAATAGGCACCACATTCTAAATAGATTTTTAAAATATCACTTTCTGGGATCTCCCCCTCCCACTTTTCTCTATTACATTTATGTAGTTTCTCAAATTACATAGTTGATTGAAATAATCTAAAAATTTTAAAAGATCCCCTTTTTAACAATCACATACCACCTTGTCTTTTCAGTCAGATCCTCTTCATACTGAGGTGAAATGAAGATAGGAAAAGGAGGTGATGCTTATGCTTTTCAAGTTAAATAATTTCTGGCTTTCTTTCTCATTTCTTACCAACAATTTTAATACCAATCTAAACTGACAAATAGGACCACTGAAATTTAGCACTGAAAGGCTTTAAAGGAAAAAGAATCTACATAGTAGTCATTGAATCAAATGAGAAAAAAACGCATACTTTATCATCATGCTAATACTAAAAGTCACATTAGGGGCTTTATCTTGCATTGCAGCACAATTTATCTCTTAACTGCTTCTTTGTTTGTTCTCCTTCCCTCTTGATAGACTAAAAACTTAAAGCAAAATCATCCAGTTGCAGGATTTCAGAGGAGCAGACCACCTGGGCCACACTTCCTGTTACTGGTCAGAACACCTGGGCGAGGTGAGGACAGCAGAGCTGCAGTGGCCCCACTGCACACAGGTTGCCACTGACTCTGAAAATACCAAACTGCTTTACCTGGACCCCAGGAGTGAGCTACTTTCCCTCACACATTTGTCTTGAAGAGTACAGGACCGTACACATGTAAAGTGTTTAGTGTTGGTAGTAATATAGTGTGTTACTATAACAAAGAATCAAGCAGACAGCAGGGGAGGTGGATTCCAAAGTGCTGCTAATTGCTAGCAAAGCCACCAAGATAACTTCTTATTCAAATACCTTCTTACCAAGATATAGCCATAAAGCTTACTGTTCCGACCTGTAATAAACATCTTCAACATTTTAATATGACATAATTTATATAGGATTCTCTCAACTGGAGGCTCCGCCTACCAACTTGTGAGTTGTTTCATCATGAAGAAGGCAAATGATAGGTCAGAAGACTCTGGAGCTCAGCCAGAAGTAAAACGACATACTTATGTGTGAAGGCGATAAAACAGATAAAAACAAGCTTTCAAAATAAAGGTCCCAAACCACTACCTAGTGACTGGGCAAGTCAATATGCGCGCACATGTACAGACACAGTGACAGTAAGTGGGGTCGGAGGAAAAAGGAAAGGATTTAAATCAAAGGTGAGCAGACTTAAGTCAGACAAATAAAAACTTCCTGACAACTTGCCAAGCATCTAACAGAGGTAGCTGAATCTACTTCCCAATAAGACAAAGCTTCAGGCTGTTACTGTGCTTCTGTATGTGAGGAAATAGGCAGACAAAGAAGCATAACCAGAGGCAATAGCTGTTGACACAGAGAACCAAGCTATATTTAAACTAAATATTAATATTTAAACTAGTGCTCAAGTCAGCAGCACATATACTAACGTATTTAAACTAAACATTGCAAAATGTTCACTGTGAAGATCATCAGCTTAATTTAACTTTTCAGCACCACTAATGCTTGGCACTGCCAGGATTATTCACCCAAAGTTCACAATTCAGGAAACTTGAGTGAACTCATTCAGGAAGTGCCCTGGCTCTCAGGTCCCTGGTAAGGACACACCGTCTGCTGCTTCCTCCCTTTATTCAACAGACATCAACCAAGGCTCTTCTAAAAGCTGGCTCTGTGTTTGATACCAGACAGCAACCAGTCTGGCCTTCAAGGGCTCCTGGTCTAGTGCCGGAGACAATCCAGTCAGAAATTACAATACAGGGTGATGAGTACCTTTACTGCTACAACAACATAGCCATCAAGGACACAAAGCCCCAGGTGACTCTACTATCTGCTTAACGGTGACTTTACTACAGTGCTTAATGGTGTTCACAGGCTCCTATTTCCGGTTCCTCTTAAACATAAAGCTTCTCTATTGGTTCTCAATTATGCCATAAAATACTAAAACAGAACCCATGTCTCATTTGTAGCATTCTATGGCCACTCTACCAACATTTGGACATGGAGATACTTCAGTCTGATATACCACAACCAACTGCACATTGGATTGGAGAGAAGAAGCCATCCACACTGCCCAACGTTCTTCCACATGTTGCCCGGGCCGTGCTTTTCATACTCTGGCTGCGTATGACCTCAGCAAAATGAGGATGCTGCACCAGGGGACCAGCCCAAGGAGGGCGAAGTCACAGGAATCCCTCCCCTGCACCTTACTGTGGGCCCTGCGGCACCTCACCTCAGCATCACCTGCCACACTTTTCATTCTTGAGCCATTGAGAACCACCAAATTCAGCCTACCGTGTTTCCCTGAAAATAAGACCTAGCCGGACAATCAGCTCTAATGCGTCTTTTGGAGTAAAGATTAATATAAGACCCAGTATTATTACATTTATATTTAGTATATATTATTGTACCTGGCCTTATAGTAAAATAAGACCGGGTGTTATGTTAATTTTTGCTCCAAAAGACGCATTAGAGCTGATTGTCCGACTAGGTCTTATTTTCGGGGAAACACGGTATCAACTTAGAAACCATTATATGCCACTAAATTTGTAAATATTTCAAAACATATTTCAAAGCTGACTTTGTATTGTCAAAGCGTTATGAACTAATGAGGCCAAGTTTTAATAAATGGTAACACTGACCATCTCTACTGGGCAAAGCTTCAACAGGGCCTGGCTTGACACCAAGGCAAGACACTTTCTCGATTAAAAAAACCAGGTTTGGAAAAATAATCCTCAAATATGCATTTAAAATTAGCCTAGCGGCTTGTTAAATAAGCCTTCAGGGCATTTCCAGATACTCAAGAGTTCCAGCACTTTCTTAAAAGAAGGGTGATTTTTCTGGCCCTGTTTTTCATTAAGCATCCCTCCGAAATGTAACCTCAAATTTTCAGTGACAATAGTCTTAATGTGTTCAGGCGAGTGGAGAAAACGATGACCCGTGCGGGTTAAAAGTTGAGAAAGAAGCCCTTCGCGTGTTTGTAGCCAAGTTCGACACAAACGAAGATCGGCCAAGGGGCGGGGGTTTGAGACGAGAAAAACTACTCCTACTTCGGATCCGGTCTACAACCTGGAGGCAGGCAGGCGGGACGCACAGCCCCCGAGTAACACCAGCCACTTCCCCGCCCCGGCCTCACCGCGGATCACGTGCCGAGGGTGCCCCATCCCCCAGGACCGGAGGCGGGATGGAGACGCGGCCTCCGGCTGCGCTTTCCTCCCGGTGACCGGCTTGGCCAAGCCTCACTTCGGCCTCAGCTCGAGCTTCCACGCCAGAAACCCGGGCGGGTGGGGGGGTCTGAAGTGACCATCACCTCGGGCAGCAGTTGGGGCACCCGCATTTTTCAAAGAGTCATCACGTCCCCCTCCAGTTCAACCGACAACTCCCGGCTCGCCCCCCGCCCGACCCCGCGAGCCCGTCCCAGCCCAGCGCTGCGTCTACGTGACCGCGAGGCGACCGCGCGGGCACCTGGGGGCGCGGGCAGGGGCCACTCCGCCCGCGCTGCCCAAGAGGGTCGGGGCCTCCGGGAGGGCAGCTCTGAGCCTTGTTGGAGACCCCCGCTACCTCTGAGCGCAGAGACACGACGCCCGTGGCGGAGCGCGGCGCAACATAGCGAGGACCCCGGCCCGGCGCCCGCTTACCTGCGGCGGCTCGAGTCACGGCCCGCGCCGGCGCCAGCGGGCAGCGAGGACCAGCCAGGAAAGACGCGCTTGTGGGCAGCTTAGGGGGCGGGGCCGGCCGGGAGCGCGCGGAGCTCCGGCGCCCGCCGCCGCCGCCGCTTCGGGAGCCGCCTGGGCCGCAGCCGAGCCAGGCGGCCCTCATGAATGAGACGCGGCAGCGGCAGCGGCCGGGCGGCGAGCGGGAGACGCGCGGCCCCGCCCCGTCACGTGACGCCGCGCTGCACCGCCCCCTCCTGGCCTCGCTCGGGGGCCCAGGGCTTCGGAGCTCGCGGATGCCGCCGCTGCCCGCCTCCTGCGCTGACTGGTGGGGGCCCTGACCTCTCTCGTGCTGAGGTAAATCCGAGCATTACTTTTCTAAAAATAAAGTTTCTTCCGGTCTCCATGGCAACTCTGCAGCGTGTCAAATGGAACTTAGAGTCCAGTTGCTAAAAAGGAAATATTATTAAAGTGTACAAAAGGCAGACGGCATGAATGGTTTATAACCCCCTTTGATCACCAGTAGCGCGTCTGATGGGTGATTTTCACATCCCTACTCCCCCACCCCAAATCTTACATCCCCTTTTAAATGTATACTTTTTAAAGAAATGGATTGCTAGCGCTGTGTATTATTGTGGCACACTGGTTTCTATCTTTTTGCAGCCTGTTTTATTATGAGCGGAAGTGCGTGTATTACTTCCAAATGCCATTTAATTTCTCAGTAGGCATCCTGTGGATGATAATTCATACAGCTTTGAGGATATTGAGAAACAGGCATTTCTATAAAGCTCCTGTGCGAGGAGCCCAGCCACCGCACAGTTTCTTCCCACAGGTGGAGACTGGGCTGTAGGGACCAGGGAACAGGCCCTTGTCACAGGGCTCCCCTGGGCTGGTTCTGCCAAAGGAACTTCCTCTTCCAAGTTCCTTTGCCCTTTAGCTAGCACTCAGCCAAGCTTTGCCCCATCCTTAACCAAGTACCGAAAGAGACATAGGTGGTTTCACTGGCCCAAGCACACGAGGAATTTTCCTCTTCTTCGCCTTTTACCTGGCTTCACAAGCGACATCAAAATTTAGAAAGACAAGGACTGGAATTTTCCATCCATATTTCAAAGCACTGTACTCCACTATGGAGAAGTGGAATTAGAGCAAGAACAAGAGCTGGATCCTCAGTGTCTGCATCAATACTAACATGGAAACAGTAAGGCCGTTCTCACAGGATTGTTTTGAGGATGGCACAAGATTACCTACGAAGGGCTTACTTTAAAAGCTTCGTGTCTGGAACCTGGAACATGCCGTTACTGTTCATTTTCTTTCCTTTCTTCCATTTTTCCCACTTAAACTTCTTGTTTCAGGCTATTTTCACTACCTTCTGCCTTGGGAGGGAAATGTTCTGCCAAACTTCCTTTCTTCCTTTGATCATTCAGGAAGTCCTAGGCATCCCTCCCTTTCTCCAACCTTAGATTTGATACCTCACTCTGGATGAGTGCTTCACATTTCTAAGATTTCCCCATTCTCCGGTGTCTACCTAATTTATGCCACCACTTAAACAAAGTAGAGACTCATTAAATATTTATTGCATGATATCCCTTCACATCCTGTCCCTGACACCTAAGAAGCGTGTGGGGAGCACCGAATTTTCACCTACTCCATTGGAATGTCAGAGGAAGGAAGCTCTTTCTTCACCTGTCCTCTGACCTCACCACCCTCCAGCTCCAAGGGAAGAACCTAACTGTGCTAAGTTTCCCCTCTTCCTCAACTCTGGGTTCATCCCTTAGTTTTATCAGGCTCAGGCGTCTTCTACCACTGAAGAAATGTAGACGAGGAGCAGAGGAGACACAGCAGACTTTATTCCCCCTTAGGCTATCAATTAATCTCACAGTTTTGCTTCCCAGCCTGGAAAGAGGAGTCTAAGATTTTTCACTTCACAGTCTTGCTTCTGCTCCTCCTCCTCCCCTGAAACTGCTCAGGCTAAAGTCACCAACAACCTTCTGATTGCCAAACACAGTGGATCCCCTTCAGGCCCTCTTTCGCACAATCTCTGTAGGGTAAGACACTATTGACCACAATTTCCTTCTTTAAATTCCTCCTCTCATCAACCAGAACTCTTCTGAGAGCCACGTATAAGAGACATCTCTACCAGCAAGGCCCACAGTGATGCAAATTCAGGCTCATCATGTTTGCTTCTTCAAGCTTGGTCCTACTGAATCCCCTCTCTTGGCTAATTACACCATCATCCATTTCGTCATCCTCGCCAGAAACCTTGGAGGGAGTCTCATGTCCCTCTCCTCCCATTCCATGTCCATCAAGTCCTGTCCTTTTCATTCTCTTAATCTCTCTGCGGAACTACCATGTTGGCCACCTTCAGGGTCCTCCACAGTTGCACAACGTGTGGCCTCACTCCTCTAACAGTCAGGCCCTCTCTCACCATGTCTCATGATTCACGGCAGGCATATTCGAGCTGGTCTCCCTGCCCTTCATTCCTCCACAGTTCTAAGTACCCTCCATCCTGAATTGCAGATATGACCATGGCATAACTTATTGGCAATCCATTGCCTAGAGGAAAAAGTCCAAGTTTCCTTTGCAGCATGGCATCCAGAGAGCTATTTTTCTCTCAAATTTTCTCTTCTGCTCCTTCTACCAGGTATGCTTTATCTATTCTTTTTGCAATGGGATGAGTTTTAAAATAAAATATTAACTTCTATTTGTCTCCATGCATTGACCCCTTAAAAGAGTATACCCAGGCATTCTGCTTGTCTCAAGGAACTTCTGGAAAGCAGAAGTTGCCTGCAAGATATTTCCTTCCTGTCTTTAACTCCCAACACTCTGAACTCATTGAGCAACCAATATAACTCAGGAGGGAGAGGACCAGTGAGAAAGGGTCTCTTTGAGGGAATCTGGGAGGGGGAATGATATTCCCTACAGTAAGAATAAAATCTCCCCAGCCTGAAGTTGGAAGGGAGATGGTCCTATGTCCTCCCTTTGGCAGCTCCCAGGGAAGGTGAATAAACCTTAGAGAAATAATTTTGTTTCCAGTTTATGCATCTTTTCTGTGAGAACAAAAACTTGTTAGCATTTTCTGAGCCATCTAGTAATTCTAACTACAAACCAATGAGGTGGCTGCTATCATTTACACCATTTTATCGACGAAGGAACTGAGGCACGGAGAAGTTGAATGACTTGTCTCAGGTCTCACAGTTAGTAAGCAGTGATCCTTGGCTTTGTCTCCAGGCCTGCTTGACTCCCAAACCTATATTTTTACACCACCTTTCATTAGTTGCCTCTACTCCCCTCTGCCTCTGCCTCTACCCCAGTCAATGTCTCTTTTTCTCTTGCTACTAGTCCACCTCGTACAGATCACAATAACACCTATTCCACATATAGTAGGTGGTCAAAAAATATTTGACAAAAATTAAATGAGGATTTCAATTTCTAGTGATATGCTCAGCTAGGGTGTCTGGACTAACTTTTTCACTGAAAACAACAAAAATACCAGGTAAAATATTAAAAATATATTCCGGAAGGGATCTATAAACTGTCAAGAAGTTAAAATAATAGAACTATGACAGAGTAAAGGCCAGAACCCAGAGAAATAAGCAGAGCCCAAAGTCAGCTTTTGTCTGGAAGGTATTTGCTGAATCTAGTGAATTTGAATACTGGTTTGTGCAACCTCAGGAATCTTGGGGGCAGAAGTAAAAGCCTAGTGTCAGCTTTAAGTGGGGAGTTTAATAAAAGTGGAACCCCAAAAGCAAAATCATAGAATAAGAAAAACAAATCAATTATTTTTGAGCCTATACAGAAATTTCACTAAAGTTGATCATAAATTGAGCCATAAGGCAAGTCTCAGCAAATTTTGAAAATTTTGTATATATTTTCTTAACACAATACAATTAAATCAAGAATCAATTTTGAAAAAAATATAACTAGAAAAACCAATTTGTTTGGAAATTCATGTTCAAAAACAAATTCAAAAAACAAATCATTATGGAATGTGACAACATTTCAATACTATGTATCAAATATTTGATACTATGCAGAAGTTTGAGAGATAAAACTGAGCAAGTAGTTAAAAGATTTGAAATGTAAGGTTTGAAATAAAAGGTTTGAAATGTAAATAGCAAACAAGTTAGAAAAAGAACAGCATAATAAAGTCCAATAAAATAGAAGAAAGGAAATAATAAAGATAAAATGAGAAAATAATAAAATTGAAAATGAACATATAATAGAAAGGACCAACTAAGCCAAACACTGGATTTGTGAAAGACTAATAAAATGTAAAACCTCTGGTGAAAAGTGATCAAGGAAAAAAGAGAAGGTACAACAACAACATGAGGAATAAAGAAAAAGCTATAATCACACATGATGAAGAAATGACAAAGATAAGGGAATTTTGTGAATGTTTTTTAAGCCAATTAATTTGAAAATTTAGATGAAGGGGAAAATTCCAAGAAGTTTAAGTTAATAAAACTGAAATAGAAAACCAGAATAGACTCATTACCATTCAAGAACTTGAGTCTATTGTTAAATATTTTCTGCAAAGAAAAATCCAGGCTGAAACGATTTTCCCAGCGATTTCTACCAAACACTCAAGGAATAAATAATCCTAATCTCACACAAGCTTTTTCAGAGTATAGGAAAAAGAGATTATTCCTCAAATCATTTTATGAAGATAGCATAACCTTATAACAAAATCTGACTAGTAGAGTGTGAGAAACAAAAATTTCTGGCCAATGTCACTTATAATTATAGACACAAATCCTAAGCAAAATGTCAGCAATTTAAATCCAGCAAGATGATATACCATAGCCAATTTTACCTAAGAATGCAAGGTTAGTTTTAGATAAGAAAAAAATATTAATGTAATTCACCACATTTAAAGATTAAAGGAGAAAAATCATATGACAATCTCAGTAGATTTTTTAAAAACAGCCTTTGATAAAATTCAGTATCCACCCAGAAGAAATTCATAATAAGTTAGGAAAAAATTTTTTTTGATAAAAGGTATTTATAAAAATCTACAGCAAAACAAAATAAGTAACCATTCCTTTTAAAATGGGGAACAAGATAAGTGTGCTGCCATCTCCACTTCTATTCAGTATTGCACTAGAGGTCCTAAATAGTGGAGTAAGGCAAGAAGAAGAAATAAAATATATAGATTTCAAATGAAGAAATCACAATGACAATAGAATTTGTAGAAAATTCAAAAGAATATGTACATAATCTATTGAGATGAATATGAGAGTTTAGTGATGTTGCTGGGTATAAAAGTTAATATATAAAAATCATTAGCATTTATATATACCAGCAATAAACAGAAATGACACTTTTGGAAAGATGCCATACAATGTTTACTCTAATTACCTCATACTCCTTAACCTATCATATTTCTATACAACTGCCCATTCTTCATCACAGCTAGCATTGAAATACACAGGTCTAACTGTTTATTTGGGTGTCTATTTCCTGAAAAAGGCGCCTGCATTCTGTAAAACTTAAATGAAATAAATGTATATGGTTTTCTTCTGTTAATCTTTGTTGTTTAATTTTCAGACCCAGACAGAGACCCTAAGACTTTTTTCCTCCCCTACAGTATCAAAAAACAAGGTACTTGGGAATGAATCTAACAAAATATGTATAAGACTTTTATATAGAAAATTATAAAACTTCATTGAAAGGCTATGAAAACCTAATTAGAGAAATAGGATATCTATGGGTAGGAAAGACCCAATCTCATAAAAATATGAATTCTCCACAAATTGATCTATATAGGTATAATATATTTCCATTCAAAATCCCAACAGAGGTGTCTTCTTCAAGAGATTCTTGAAGAAGAACACAGCGGGAGGAATTACCCTCCTATGTAGCAAACCTATGGAAATCAGTAGGGGTGGGACTGGTACAGGGATAGACAAATAAACCAATCAAACAAAACAGAAAGCCCAGAAACAGATCCATCTTGTATAGATACGTGTTGTATGGTAGAGATGGCAATTCAGATCCTTGGGAAAAAGATGAACTTTTCAATAAACGGTGAGGAGGCAGTTGATTATACATATGGAAAAAATGAATTTGGACCCTACTCTATACCATGTCTCAAAATCAGCTTTCATTGGGTTAAAGACCTATATAAGAAAAACAAATTTGCATCATCATCATTTCAAGGATACACTTTCTTTTTCACATTTTACCATTTCTGAATTGTGATGTTTCTTACAATCAATGGCAACTTACATTTAATGATATGTGACATATAACTTTTAGGAAACAATATAAGAGAATATGTTAACAAATTCTGGATAGGGAAGTACTTCCTTAAAAAGACACAAAAAGCACTAACTATAAAGGAAAAGATTGATAAATTTAACTACTTTAAAGTTAGAACTTCTTTAAAAGAGACAATAAAGAGAGTAAAACAAAACGAAACAAGAATAAGCATCACCCCAGGAGGATATATTTGCAATATATATAATCAATCAAATATTAGACTCCAGAATATATAAGGAACTCACATGAATCAATAAAATTCTTGCAGTCAATAAAAAAATGAGCAAAAGAAACAAAGAAATTTCAGGAACCAGCACAAATAAACTTTTCATAAACTTATGAAAAGGCATTTAATTTCATTAGTAATCAGGGAATTGTAAATTAAAACTGCAAAAAGATACCATTACATACCCATCAAAATGGCTAAAATTTAGAAAGCTGTTCAATTCGAAGGTTTGACAAGGTCGTGGAGTGACCAACTAGAACTCACTCTGCTGGTTGGAATTCAAATGTGTAACAACTTTAGAAAATAGGCTGCTATTACCTAGAAAGTTGAAATGCACATACATGAAGACCGAGAAATTCCAATATTAGGAATATACCCTCAAATAATTATTGCACAAGTGTACTCAAAGACACACAAGAATCATTATGACAGCATTGCTCATAATTGCAAAAAGCGAGAAACAATCCAAATGTTCACTGAAGGTGGAATAGGTGATTAAATTGTTATAATCATATAATGAAATAGTACACAATTACATTAATATGGAAGAATCCCAAAAATAAAATATTGAACAAAGAAGCAACAAAAGATTAAACTACAATTCTACTTATTCTATTCCATAAATGGCAACTCTAAATGATGTGTTGTTTAAGGATAAAAGCATAGGTGATAAAAATAAAAAATATGAAGAAAAACAGAGAAGTGAGTAATAGAAATTTCAGGGTAGAATTGACTTTGATAGAGAGGGAGAGGGGAGCAATCTGAGAGGGGCCTACAGAAGGTCTTGGGTAGGGTAATGTACAGTAATGTGCTATTTCCTGGCTTGGGTGATGGGCACATAGGTGTTTGTGTGTATCTTTATTTCACAATAAAATTAAAATAAATGAACAAATGAAAAATGAATTAATAACTGAATACATCTGTGTATTTTTAAAAATGTTGTGTGCCTACAAACTTTGTAAGTTTATCTTCATCTCTTGTAAGACAAACTTGCATATCTTTTAACTTCCTTAAAAAGCTTCAAGGAACAGTTTCTTTTCAACAGCGTGTTACACAGCTTGTTTTGTAATAAATCCTTCTAAATGATGAGGAAGAAAAAGTAATGTAAGATGGACCAGAATTATAAAAGAAAATAATAGAAGCAGGAACACTCTTCTAACTAATAAGTCACTCATAACATACCTATCTCCAAATTATTCCATTTAGGTTTGTTTGTATTCTTTTAAATCAGTGATTATAATTCTTAGTTTTCGGAACAAAGACTTTCTCAGTCATTCCATAGACTTTCTTATTTTCACTGGTCATGTGCTGCCAGGGTCATACAACCAGGGATCTAAGAAGCCAGCATGTTTCAAATGCTGCTGGAGCAGAAATCTCAGCAGTGAATGTGGTTGTCCTGTCTCTGCGGGAATCTCTCTAGTCCTGAGCAGTTCTTGGGGGGAGGGGGACAACTCATTCCATAATAAGGCAGTTAGGACAGTTGCCCTACTCAGCAGGCACACCTATCCATAGGGAAGACCTTCCTGAGGTCACTTGATTTCATCTAGAAAACAAACTCTCTCTGAAAATCTACTCATCGGAGTACCCACCACCTTCCATAGTTTTCACTTGGGTAGTTTAGAGAAAATGTGTTCTGTAAATTTTGTGTAAGAAGGATTTGATTATCAGTACCTTGAGACTTTTCTGCTTCTTTGTAGTGATAAGCTTTTGTCAGTATGTATTTTACAATATAACCAAACAAAAATTGATAATGAATATAATATATATAATGAATAATTTGGAAGATATGGGAGGAGAGAGTTTTAACTTGCCTAAGAAGCGCCCTGTCCCCAGCACGTCGGAAAGCCCACCGCAATTCACTGTTACAGCAATGATACTGAGACCATCCTGGAAAACTTTCCATATGTGAATATAACTTCCGTGTGCTTCCAGATTGCTTGTTTCAGCAGCTACTTTTTTATTTCTTTCCAAATAGCTACTAATTTGAATGGAATGTCTGGACTACCACTAACTGTTCTTAAAGAATGCATTTGCAAAGTATGTCTGCTCTCCTTACACCCTTTCAAAAGACTTTAAAAAACATCCTTTGTTCGTCCTCAGTTTGGGGGCATTAGTTCTACATAATGATCCTTGATGATGTATGCATTCCCCTTCTCTCATCTCTCCTATTTTCTCCTTCACAAAAGCTCTTCACAAAATTAATTTTTCTTGGCAACACAAAATGTTTTTATCTCTATCTCCTTCATATGTCTCTAAATGGCTTACTAATGGTAGACAAATTTCTTCCAAGTGTTTGGCTTTTTAGATTATTTTCTTGTTAAAACTTGAGTTTCAGTGTTGTTGTTGTCATTGTTGTTTTTCACTAGGGTAGTCTTTATCATTAAGTAACAATCCCCAGAATTTGTTAAATAAATGCTTAGCAAGCTTAGAGTGCTATGTAGTTATTAATTAGCTAATCTATGAAGCATCTGCTTGAGCTAGTTAGTTACTAAGTACCCTCCACAAACTTTATGAGGAAACAGACTACTTTTGAACTCAGGGATGGGCCAGTTTGTATTAACTTCTGGGTGGAGAAGAATACAGCACTTGGCTCAAAGAGTACAGGAAGAAAGAGAAGGTACAGCTGGAAAGGGGAGTCTCAAATGGACAACTTCTATTCCCAACCATCCTTCACCCTCAGCCAACACATCCCATTCCTCTTCTATCCTCCCCTCCAAAACACACCACATGCTGCTGAGACTTTTTTTAGCCAGAAGAGAAAAGATAAAGAAAAGGCCCAAAGGGTTACTGTGGAGGAGGAAGGTTACCCTCAAGGTTCTTCTGACTGGACTAGTAATCAAATATACATGAAACAAGAGAAAATAACAAATTTAATGCGTACATATGTATGGGAAGCCTGTACACAAGAGAGACAGAGATCCCACTTGAATGATAGGTTCAGAGACAGAAAGGGAACATGGGTATGTATAATAAGACATCCTGAGCTAGGGACGAGGTAAGGTGCCTTGGGGGTTTCAAAGGGTCATTGCAAGTTGATGAGAAGAGCAGATGCTTAGTAAATATAAATTTGTCCTGCTCTATAAATAGGTCAAAAGAGGTTATTTCTGATAATTGCTTATTATGGGTAAGGCCCCTAATTCAAGTTCTAGATAGTTAAGGGAGGGGCAGAAGTTTCTCCTGAGCCTGCAGCTAAAATTGCCTTTAGCTCTAAACAATCTGCATACCACAGAGGCACATTTTGGGGGGGACCCATTCTGAACCCCTACGGTAGCAAGGAGGAAAACGATAAGAAAGAACCCCAGGCTTCTGCACAGAATCAGAAATCGGCTTTAATAACTGTCCAACGGATGAGAAACATAACAGTTTGGGGGTGGGGGTAAGAGTCACTGTGGAGAAAATCTTTCCCAGAGCTGATGTTACTACCATTACATAACCACCTTTCTTTCCAGATTTCATGTCTTCTCAAACTTTCTGGAATTTTCTTATGATCCTGTGCCAGAAAACATAGCTCCATGTGTCTACAAACTGAAAGCAGATGCAACCTGGGATGGGGGTCCTTTGAAAAAATCCGACAAGATACTAAAGGAAATTCAGACTGAGAATGTGGAATTTACAATGGAAACAAACACCTAATCGGTCCTCCTGTTCTCAGGTTTGAGTCTAAATTTAGACTGCAGTATAGAAGCGCATGAACATGAGACAGGTTAGTCAGCATGTTGTTAGGTAGACAGGGAGGTCCCTGGTGGAATAAACATATCCTGAAATTCCAGGTTCTGAAGTAGCCCTGAAGTTAATAAGTTATCTCCTAAATTCCTGTTGGGTGGACAAACGGAATAGACCTGATAGATAGGAATGGGTTATTTCGTTAATCCCTTCAGGATGGACAAACATGACAAACCTGATAGATAAATTCTATTAGAAGGTGCCAGCCCACTTCCCCAAGCAGACAAGGTATAAAAGTAATCCCACATCATTTGGGGATTCACAGGAAAAATTACCCTACATCAAACAGGCCTGAAAAGCTTTTCCTGCCAGGTTGACATCTCTTTACCTCTTCTATTTTAGCCTCGGGAAGAAGTTTTACATTGTGTGGGGACAGAGTCCCGGAGAGCAGTTTCCAGGCTCTTGGCCTCATGTGGAAAGGTGCTGGCTTGGTTATTAGGTGGCCATCCGCAGTGGCTGGGTGACCATCATCTGTTACCAGTTAGCCATTAGCTACTAATATAACTGCCGTGGCTACGATAGGGGTTGTTGGTTGGCAGAGAAGTGAACGGCGGATTGCGGATCATGGGGACCCTACTTCCTGTGTCTTGCCCGGCTGCCAGCGAGACTGGGGTGTAGGAAGATCCCCTGCTGGGGTACTGGCGGATGTTTGTTTTTGTGTCTCGACCAGCTGCCATTGAGAATATAGTGGTATGACTCCCCTATCTATGGCTCCATTGGTGTTTCTTTTTGGCCTCACCATATCCTGAGTTCTAGTGTGGGGAGCAGGACCAGAGATCCTGCATGACACATTGTTATTGTTTTAGATACAGAAGGCTCCTGAAAATTCTCAATAGATATCAGTGCTCTGAGCCTTTGAATGCCTGTGATAGTTTTAAGAGAAAATCCAGCAACATGGAAATATTTACAACATCAATATCACCTCTGTAGACCCTCTTCGGTTAGAACAATGAAACCCTGAAGGGATGGTTTCGTGAATGTCATGAGGGATACCTTGCTCGGTACGCCATTGTCACGCAGGGCGGCCTGCGGGGTCTCTGCTCCTGCTCCCCACATAAGAACGCAGGATGTGGCTAGGCCAAAAAGGAACACCCACAGAGCCATAGGTAGGGGAGTCATACCACTATAGTCTCACTGGAGGCTGGATTCACACAACGTGCGACCTGCTGTCTGCTTTTCTGCCAACTGACTCCCCTCTCCAGCGTAGCCGCTGCAGTTATATCAGTGGCCAATTGGCTAACCAGCCACAGCTGATGGTCCACTAGCCACAGCCGACAGCCATCTACTACCCGAACCAGCACCTTTCTACGTCAGGCCGAAAGCCTGGAAACTGTTCTCTGGGTCTCTGTCCCCACACTCCACCCATACAGGGTCTTGCCTCACAATCTACACGACAAGCATCTTCCGCGAGGGGCCCTGTGTGAGGAGCCTGGAGGTGAATGCAACATCCTGGACACAGCCAGGCTCTCTGGGCACAGCCAGGGTTTCTCAGGGCACCACAAGTCCTTCTGGGCACAGTCAGACTTCCTGGACTCAGCCAGGGCTCTCAGAGCACTGCCACTCTCTCTGGGCACAGCCAGACTTCCTGGGCACAGCTAGTCTTTCTCACATATTCTCCATGGCAGCTGGTCGAGACACAAAAGCAAACATCCGCCAGTTCTACTACATGGTGGTACGTTCCCAAGCAAACAGTCAAGCTGTCCATTAAATTAGGGATGGAAGGCAATTCCCCATAGTCCATAGTCATTCGCCAGGGCTGTCCTGGCGGTGAGGGATGACCTTGACCTTACCTGCATCTCCCACGGCGGACTCAGCAAGCCTTTCCTCCTGGGACAAATCCCACATCCAGGCTGCCTCAGCAAGAACTTACCAGCCCACAGGGCCGCAACGACCTTCGCTTTCTCTGGCCTATGCTGGTTGGGGAACTGTCCACGTCTTCTCACCCCTCTATAGGGATCAGCTCTCCGGCAACTGCTCCTCCTGGTCTTCCTGAGACTGAGTGTTCATACGCACAAACTGCTCCACCGCCCTTCGGAGACCTTTGGCTGGCATCGTACCCTGCTTATGAAACTGAGCTTTTATACGTATAAACTGCTCCAGTACATTCCGGAGAGTTTTGGCCGACACCACACCCTGCTCGCTGCGCCATGTGTCATGAGGGAGACCCTGCTTGCTGCGCCATTTGTCATGTGGGGTATCAGGCGGGGTCTCTAGTCCCGCTCCCCACACAAGAATGCAGGATGTGGTGAGGCCAAAAAGGAACACCCACGGAGCCATAGGTAGGGGAGTCATACCAATATAGTCTCACTGGAGGCTGGATTCACACTACGTGTGACCTGCTGTCCACTTTTCTGCCAACCGACCAACGCCCCTCTCCAGCCCCTCTCCGCGGCAGTTACATCAGTGGCCAATTGGCTAACCAGCCACAGCTGATGGTCAACTAGCCACAGCCAATGGCCATCTACTACCCGAGCCAGCACTGTTTTACGTGAGGCTGAGAGCCTGGAAAATGCACTCTGGGGCTCTGTCCCCACAGTGACATACACCACTCCCTCTCACCCCCACCATGTCTTTCATCCATCCTTTGATCCTATCTGTTAACTAGACAAACCCCTGTCCTCTTATCTACGTCTTCCTGATACGAACCAAATAAAAGGGCTTCTTGCTACAGAAACTCTGAGTTTTCTTTCTTTGGTGTTTTAACTCCATTAGTTTCTTCATCATAAATAATAGATTGTTTTTAACCTAAATCATAGAAATCTCCTACCCCTGCTTTAGATAATTACCCTGATGGAGAAACTGACATAAATTGTCCCCTGCCATGTGGAACTGACCTAAAATGGTGGCCTGAGCAGAGAGAGAAGTCCCCAGCCTAAGCCCCGCCCGCTTCCTCATAACTCCCTCCAAGCCACACCCCGAGCCAATCACCAGACATCACCTACCTCTTCCCCAACTCAAGGAACGACCCAACCCACAAAATCCTGCTCAAAACCTTGCTAGGGGCTCAGTCTTTGGGAAGTATCCTGCTGAGCCCGCCTGTGCAATAAAGCTGACTCTCCTAACTCTCTGAGTGCCGCTTGGGTTTCTTCCGGTCCTGGTATCCGTAACAACCCTAAAAGTTGTGATTCATACTTGTTGATTGTAATCATTGAAGCCTAATAATGTTCTCTCCTACCCGTTCCAGGCCTAACTCCTGGACAAATAATTAGCAACACCTGAATGACGGGTTGAATGGCCACAGGCTCTATAGAACTAACGGATTTGTTAACTAAAATCTATTTTTCCTCATTCAGGGGCCTGGAGGGTGCAGAGGATGCCCCAGCAAGGTTGCCAGTCACAACCAAAGAAGCCAACACGGTCTTCCAGGAGGACCTTGAGACCCCTTCCTCTCATCTGAGATCAGATAGGGCGAGTGTTCTGTGAGTACCCGAACAGGTAGGGACAGCGCTAGGCCCCTGTCCAGCAGGAAGCAGATACAGAAGAAAAGACCTCTGGTCCCTCAACTTCCCATCGAGATTTTATGGGGATCATGTCTCTCAAGGGGCAAACAAGGCAGGCAGTTAGAAACAGGCATCGGGTCTCTGCATTCCTGCATAATCCACAGAATGGGACCACCCAAAAGACCTCCTCTCTCCACCCAAAACTTCCCTTTACATTGTAATTATCTACCCCTATGAGGTACAAATGGGTACAAAATACCCAACTAGATTAAACAGGCCACTCACACCTGCGCGGTAAAGGCTACAACGACCTTCATTTCACCTGGGCCTCATAATACCATCATTATAACATCATACATATGCCCAGAAGTTCATTAATATCATAACAGACTGAATTCTGGGAAGGAACATGCACAGTCTAAAAAGATGAGGTAATAGCCTCTTGTCAATCACAGGTGTCAATCAAGTGGGCCCACGCCTGGAAAGGAACAGCCCATTCTAGAGAAAAAAGGATAAAAACTCCAAGTCCTCACCAGTCTGAGCCCATTAAGCCTCTTGAGCCTTGCCTTTGCTCGGGACCCGCTCCAAACCCTTTGAAGTGTACTTTTTCTTTTAATAATGAGCCCTTGAGCCATTCTCTGTTGCTTGGGTCTGCTCCTCTTTCTTTGGAGTGTACTATCTCTTCCAATAAACTACTCCTTCACTACTTTATTTCTGTGTCTCATTCAATTCTTGGCTTAAGACGCTAAGAACCTGGACACCACGCCAAGAACAGCCCACTCTCTGGTAACACTCCCAACTTTGCTCAAGTTGCTCCCTCTATCTGTAATGTTCTGCTGCTCCCTCAATTCTACTTATTCTTTCAGGTTCTGTGCAAGTGCTGCTTCTCCAAGAGTCTTCCCGAAACTCATCAACTGGATGTAATTTTTTTCTTTGATTTTTATTGACTAGTAAAGCAATTTATTTGTATAATATCTCATACAAGGCCCTTATTGTGATTATTTTTATGTAAATTCTATCTCCCTTTCCAGATTATTTGACATTTGGCTGCCTGATACATGGCTGGTTTGTTATTGCTGCTTCAATAATATCTAACACTATGTAGAACACATTGCAGAAGGACGCTGAATAAATATTTGATGCACAAATGGATGAATGTAGCACTGAGTAAGAGAAAAGGTGGATCTACTCAGTGGGTATATTGCACCATACAGCAATCATCCTATGGGAAAACATTTGCATGACAGCGAGTGGTAAATACCAGTGTTTTTGCCTCCACCAACCTCCAACTTTGTTTCCCTCCTCTTCCTTCTGAAAACTAGCCAGACTCATCTCATCACTGCTGCAAAATGTTATGCTCATTCCTCGGTCTGCAGCTTCCAGCATGACATTCTTCCTACCTGAAATGCACTACCTCTCTGCTTCTAATTTTCTAAGTCTTGCCATCCCTTCCAGGTTCAGTTTAACGTCCACTTCCTCTAGGAAGCATTCATTGGTAGCCCTTGGGAGCAGCGTGCTATGAAGAAAGGGCATAAGATTAAGATTCACTCTCCCGGGATTCTAGTTTGGGCTCACCTACTAGCTGGACAATTTGATTTGTGGGGGTTCAGAAAAATCCACCCCAAGACATGCCTCTATTGTATATGGGTTGTTTTGTGCTGAAGGCAACTTTAGCTGTGGATTCAAGAGAAACTTCTGCCTCTCCCTTAACTACCTAGAAGAACTTGAATTGGAGGCCTCACGCATAATAAAGAAGTATCAGAGATAACCTCTTTTGACCTACCTATAGGGCAGGACAAACTACTAATTACTAAACATGTGCTCCCCCTGCAATGACCCTTTGAAGCCCCCAAGGCACTCATCCCTACCTCAGAAGGTCTTGAATACCTATTTTCCCTTTCTGTCTTTGAACCTCTTGTGCATGTGGGGTCTCTGACTGTCTTATGCATGCCGAGTTCCCATACACATGTATTAAATTTGGTTATTTTGTCTTGTTAATCTGTCTCATGTCTATTAGATTATTAGACCAACTGAAAGAACCTTGAGGGTAGAGGAAAGTTCTTCCTTCCCCACAGCTTCATCTCTCCTGACCACTCACTCCTCATCTATAAAATGAGTGCTTAGATTACATGGTCTCTAAAGCTCTTTCTGGATTCATAAATTCTATCATACTAACCTCTCCAATCTTGGAATTTTAGCACACACATGAATGCAATCTCTAGTAAGCTGAACTGTGATTTATCTTTTTATATCCAAGTCTAGTTCATTCAACTCATTTGTAACTCCCTCAAGGACCAGAAGTACATCCTTTAATTATTTGCAGACTTGTCATTTAGGATAGAACTTTTGGTAATAAATATTTTTGGTAATAATGACAATAATGGATAGTTACCAATGCCTGTACACTTTTCCCAGATGCTGCTGGTCTTGGAGCTAGAATTGGCAATGGGTCACAGTTATCACACAAAGCAGAAACATAGAGAGATCCTGGGTCCTTGATAGCATCATTGGGCAGCTCTCCTAGCCCTGAACTGGATACTTTAGAACTTTCTGTTATATGAGAAAAATACCCCCACTCTCCATCTATTTAAGCCACTGTCTTTGAGATTTTCTATTACTTGTAGCTGAGCACGTCTCTAACAGGTATACCAGTGCACCACTTTGTTATATGAGTAAGTGAGATAATGTAAATCCCTTAGAGTCTTCCATAGTAAGACCTCAACAGATGGTTGCTGTTATTATTTTAAGGCATACCTCTATTTCACCTCCTTTCCCCCAGCCCCTCACCCTACGGCATCTGAGCTTTATAAGGGAAGAAATACAGGTGTCAATCGTCTTTTTTTCTTTCCCATTAACCTCTGACTTTCTGAAGGTATACTACTGCCTTAGTCTGCTCAGGCTGTTATAACAAAGTACCATAGACTAGGTAGCCTATAAAACACAGAAATTTATTTCTCACAGTTCTGGAGGCTGGAAGTCTGACATCATGTCAGGTTCTGGTGAGGTCCCTCTTCTGCGCTGAAGATGCCAACTTACCATATCCTCACATGGGGGAAAGAGAGAGCATCAGGTCTCTTTCATAAGGGCATTAATCCCATTCATAAGGGCCACACCTCATGACCTAATCACCTGCCAAAGGCCCCACCTCCTACTACTATCACCTTGGGGGTTAGGGCTTTAATATGAATTTTGGGGAGAACAGAACATTCAGTCCACAGAACTATGATATTTCAAAGATGCTATCATAAGCTACATATTTTTAGAAAGCAAGAGGACTAGGACATCGAACCTAGACGTTGGCTTTCATCTATCTACAATTTTCTCCCCTTGGGTATCAGACAAAGCCAGTTCCAACTAAAAACCCTCCTTGGGGCCTTAAATTGCTCTTGCACTTACAGAATCTTGCCATAAGTCACCGTGAATACCCCTCCCCACTCTTCACATGCTGGTCATTCTGTCTTCCAGCCTCAGCTCAAATGGCCCCTCCCCAGAAACTTAACTGATGATCTTTCCTAATCTTGCTTATCTTCTATAATTGCCTGTGTTTCCTTGTCATTTCTCTCCCCTGCTGGGCTGTACACTTCATTAGAGCAGGACCTTGTCTATTTTGTTACCACTGTGCCCCTAGCAGGTAGTAGCATACCTGGTACTTAGTGGTGTTTATTATGGACTGAATGGAATGTCTCTCTGCCATGTGAGGACACAGCAAGAAGGCAGCTGTCTGAAAACCAGGAAGAGGGTTCTCACCAGAACCTGACCATGCTGGCACCCTGATCTTGAACTCCCAGCCTACAGAACTGTGAGAAATACATGTCTGTTGTTTAAGCCACCCAGTCTATGGTATTCTATAACAGCAGCCTAAAAGAACTAAGACAATGCTCAATAAATATGTGTTCATTCAATAAACACACTTTTGAACGCTCAATACTGTTTTAGTTCTAGGTTAAAATGTATGCTGATAAAATAGGATAAAATAATACCTTATTGCTTACATGTCAGAAGGATCCTTTGTTTTATAAAAAGATTCAAGACAGATTTTAAAAAGAATTAAATTTCACTTTCAAAAATTCCTTTCATTTTCAAATTTTCAGGAGCATGGCAACAATATGACATGAACTGAAGTATATCTATATCTCTCCCACACATGCAATATTTAATTTAAAAAGATTATTAAAAACTTTAATGTCTTCCAAATTTAGTGCACTTCTAATGAAATGTTTTCCTGTTTTATTTCATTGCTAAAGCTATAAAATGGCAGGCAGATCAATGAAGAGCAATGATAATTCTTTTAAACTTAGTTTCATATGTCACCTTGGCTTTAGAGAGCCACACAAATGTGGGGGATTTGGTTTGTTGTACTTAGTGGCTATATCATTTACCTGTTGCAAAAATCTCAGAGGTTGATGAAAGCGAGAAGGAAAGCATAAAGCAGAGAGGCACAATGGGTAGATGTCTGTGTTCCAAATGTGCTATATGTGTGCAAACATGTTAAAAGATAGAGTTGGCTTATTCAACCCTTGATCATGTATTTTAGGAGGGCCTGGTCAAAACATTTGGAGGAGATTAAAATACAGTTGTCCCCCCATATCCATAGTTTTCCTTTCTGTGGTTCCAGAAAATATTAAATGGAAAATTCCAGAATAAACAATTCATAAGTTTTAAATTGCATACTATTCTGATATAATTTCCCATCATGACAAGAAGTGTGAGTACAGTACAAGATATTTTGAGAGAGAGAGAGACCACATTCACATAACTTTTATTACAGTATATTGTTGTAATTGTTCTATTTTATTATTAGTTATCTCTTACCGTGCCTCAATTATGAATTAAACTTTATCATAGGTATGTATGTATAAGAAAAAAACATAGAATATGTAGGGTTCAGTACTATTTGCGATTTCAGCCGTCCACTGAGGGTCTTGGAATGTATCCCCTGCTGATAAAGAACTACTGTAATAATTACAGGAGTCATGGGAAAATTTTAATCCACATTTTTCAAAACGGTAAGCAATACATCTATTTAAAAACAACAACATAGGAGCTGAATTTATAGAAGCCCCTTAAAAGAGTTAAGAACAAAGACTATGGAATAATACAGTAGAAATTATATGATCTAATTAAAGCTAAAAAATGGTGGTAACTATTAAATAGGTTCTTAATTAAAGGGAAGACTGAGGAAAAAAGATTTTCAGAAACTGTAATTATGGAATTTGGACACATAATAATAGAAAATTTACTATACTTTCAAAATTATGTGAATAAAATAAATTATTGTTTATAATAATATATAATACAGAAATTTCTAGGAGTTTAACTAAATGAATTTAAAATACTTATAATGGGATAAGTATCTGTGAGTTAAACATATTTCATCTTTTGGTATATAATAGAAATACAATTTTATATGGATAACCCCAGTTAATTTTCATTCATTGATTAATCCTTACATCATGAGATCAGTGGGTTCATTTGCATTTGATATATAACGATGGAGAAACTAGTAACTAACTGAGCAAGTTGTGTGACTTGCCCAGAGACAGTGGAGCTAGTTGAGAAGACAGCATAAACACTCGATTCATTGTGGAGCCTTTCCTGATTGTGAAACTTTTCTTCTTCCTGTTTGCATTTTCAGTTTGACTGACATATATTGTATACCTGGAAGGGTTCTAAACATGGCAGAGAGAAATAAGACAGGGTATCTTTCCGGCTTTCCCCATCAAGATTGATGCAGTGGGGTCTTCCCTGAACATAAGAAAGGGGTTTGGATGCTGGGCAGCCACTGAATGACACATGCCTACTGCAGGACCAAAACTTGAAATAGAAGTTATAAAATGAAGGCAAACATTTTGCTTCTTAAAAATTGCTCTTTGTTAGAAGTTGGTGCTAAATGTCAGTTCTAGCTACTGACTAAGCTAAATAGGAGCTCTACTTCAACTGTATTTGGACTTTTTGCAAATCACTTGCAAAAGAAATTGATTTTTCAACACAGTAATAAAGAGTATTTAAATACATATTAAAACACATTTTTATCTAAAAGATTTCTTGTCAGTGTTCAAATGGGCATTACCTCTAATTTCTGTGGCTTCTCTGAGTTAGGCTGTAATTTATTAGAACACAAGAACATTGTGTTAATAAGGGCTTTACATGTATATTAACTCCAACTTCACAACAACTCTGCAAGGTAGGCATTATTATTACCTCCATGTTGCAGAGGAAAAACTGATGTCCCAAACCTCCAGTAACTTGCTTAAGGTCACACAGCTAGCAGGCTGGCTCCAGAGCCTATATCATCAGCCACTACAAATATATTAGCTCAATTAGCACATGTGAGAAAGTAAATATCAGACACGTTCAACTTTATGTAATGCCTTTGCAAAATTTAGTTTTGCCTATATATTGTTTTCTGCTCTGCTCCATTAAAATGTCATAAACTAGGAAAACAATGTCTCAATTATTAGGACTACAGAAATAGGAAACTTTTAATACCTGTACGAATCAGTGTAAACAGAAGAAATCATGAAAAAGGCATGAGAGAGAGAGAAATAAATCTTTTAAAAATTCTTAAGACCCAAGAAGGGCACTGCTAAGTCAGCCAATGTCCTTCATGTTTAAACCATAAAGGCAATTTTTAATTTCTTGGGAGATGATAGTCTTGTCTGTTTTTAACATCTTACAATACTCTAAAGAAACAAACTAACATAACGAAAATGAAAGAACACAGCAAGTCTGAATTTAAAATAAGACAAAAAGCATAGGGATTTTCAAAGGTAAACATTAAATAGATCACTACTGAACATCTATTCTTTCATTATGTAAATCAAAAACTCTTGAGAATCTAATTAAGTTAAATTATGCTCGTCACACCATAGAGCAACCATTCAGATGCATCTTATTTTATATCCCTCTTGTTCCTAATTTCACTTGACAGCCTTTGTCCAAAGTTTCCTTCCATGAAATATATTTCTGCACGTTTCCATCTAGTGTGCTTTTGTTACTTGTCCTTGTAGATCTCTTTCTCACTCTTAATCTTGTGCTTAATTTCCCTTCAGAACTTTGCTACTCAATTCTCGCTTCATTGAATTTCAGTCATTCGTGTTATGCAGTGTTATTGTTGTTTTTCTGAAGGTTCTAGTCTGGGTCACATGGAGAGATGCTTTCTCTTGACAACTGGCCAAGTGAGGTGACCTCTGTCAGGAGATTATTTGAGAGAGGTCCTCACCATTGTTTGTCGGCAATCAGTTGGCTCTGCAGTGGCAGCATGGTTGGAATCCTGAAAGACTCTACTCTCCTAAAACATGGCCCCTACCATAGACCCAAGATTTAGTATTGGGGGACTTTGTTAAAATAAAATATATTTTTCAAAAGGGATTGGTGTTTTCCACTAAGAGTCCCATCACCCAGCTTGAAGGACACTGAGGGAATGGAGCTCAGGACAGGGACATCATGAAGGACTGGTTCTTGATGATCTGAGGTTTGAGATCTGAGGTTTGAGACAAGCCTGACATCTGAGGTTGAGGTTTGATCTGAGGTTTGAGACAAGCCTGACATGAGCATTGAAGCCCAAGGGGCTGGAAGTTTGAACCAGCCTCGGGTGAGTGGGCTCCAGGCAGAATGTGTAAAAGGAAGGTGTGGAATACAAAATGGAAGAATAATGAAGATAATTTCCTAGCTTGATTAACTGTTCCAGGCTAACTCTGATTAGTTATGGTATACCAGGAAGTGTTACTATTGGAGACATGGATAATGACATTCTCCCTCTGCCTTCCCATCAAACCCCAGAAAAACCATAAAACTCGCTTCATAGAAGAAAGAAGTTTTCTTGTGTAAAGCGAATGGAGAAATTTGTTAGGCATCCCTAACAAATTAGTCAAATACTTGAAGTGAAAATAGGATCCTATATATTTATTTGCCTAAAACATAAATCTAGTTGTCACAACAAATCACAATGAAGAAGGAAATGGGACTTGCAAGCATGTTTTGTAGACAGCTGCCATCTAGGAAAGCCTTCTCAAGAACAGGACTCCTGCGCTGATTCTTATCATCTCTTTCATGCCCACACACTTCTCTTCTTCCTTTCAGAGGCAAAGCCTTCACTCACCTCAAATAACACAGAAATAGTCCTAGACTCTTCAGGGTGGGTCATGGAAAGTTGGGTTTTTTCATGGCAGCATAATAGAGGAAATAGATAGGTGTTTGAGGCAGCTGAAATTTCTACCCATTCTAGTCAAGGATGTTGTTCTCTTCATATTCTAACAGCAAGTCATAAATTCATCTCACATAGGTGAAGAACAGTACCTCAGCGCAGCCAGAGAGAGAAAGTAACAAGTACGAGGTGTTGAGAGACCTGGGTTCCACTCTTCCTGCACTTACTTATTACGTGACCTTGAGCAAAGCGCTTCACCTCCCTGAGTGTTAGTTTGCCCATCTGTAAAATGGGGACAGTAACCTGAGCCTGAACTGCCTTATTGACAGTTTGTATTACTTTATTTATACCAAAGTGCCATCCCAACTAGGAAGCAGTCAAAAACATATTTTAAACAAAAATAAAATAGTTTCAGTAAAATTTTTAGGTAACCTAAGTAAGAAAATTCCACAAAAATAAATTCTTGATTCCTTATACCTCAAATAATTTCTGTTCTACAGAGGGGAACAGAGGCCTTTCCCACTTCCATAATATGTTTTTATTTGCCCTTTGAAAAGTTAACCTCGTGAAAACAAGGCAGGGAGTAACAGAGGGAAATGGGAAGAGAAGCCCCTTGTTACTATGTGCTAGTGCTTCTCTGAACACTTCTTAAATGAGTTAACTCATTGAATTCTCATAAAATCACACACAAAAGACTTATTTTGGGGCCAAATGCCTTTGATCAGTCAAACTTTTAGCACAAGACAAAGAACTTTATGATTGCGAGTAGCAAGACTCATTTGAATAGATTCAGCTTGATAAAGTGAATAAAACCCTACCTCCATTGCAATATTTAATAACATAGGGTAGATTCTGATAAGACACTCTGTTCGAGTCAGGAGTGGAGGGTCCAGATTTTTGGTCCAGCCCAGTGACTGACTCTATAAAGTACTTTCTGTGCTAACTTTCCTTAATTGAAATAGCATTACAATTCCTACCTTGGAAAGAAAAAAAGTTGTGATACTATTTAGCTTTCAGAGATAAAGATTTACTGAAAAGTTTCGAAATCTATTTATAACAGCAGCCAGGGCTTCTGTTCTGGCTTCCCTTGCATGGCTGTCATAGTACTAGTAGCTTCACCTAGACTGTCTCATGCCCTTAAATTTCCTCTTAAAAGGGCTTCCATTGTGGAAAAGTAGTCCGTGAATTTCAGAATAATAGATCCAAAAGGTTTGAGAATTATCAACAGGTCTGGTCTAGTTCCTGCTTGCTGAAATGGGTAAACTGCAGATGGGCCACCCACAGATGGCCCCGGGTTGGGTGGAACAGGAAGTATTTACTGAAGACTGTCTGAGCAGAGAGCAAATCCTGGTGGAAGGTAGCCAAGACCTAGCCAGACGATGCTGAACATCCTGGAAGGAGTCCAAGAGGGCAGAGGCTCCATCTGTGAGGAGGCAGGTGGGAAAGGCCACGAAGAGTCGAGGCTGGGCTGCACTGGGGCCGGTATGCACTTAGGGGTGCTTATTTCAAGGGCAGCCAAACATGGAAGGAATGGAGGCTAAACGAGATTGTACAGAGGCTGCCCAGACAGCTGTAAAATGAGCAAGACAGATTACGTGATGAGACCAAGCGATGGACAGCAACAGGAAGCAGAAACAGCAATTCCTCTGTTCAGTATGCACCCAAAAGATAAACAATCAAACAACAACAAAATACCGATCATGGTTTGGTTTGCATTCAATTCTGTAAACATGCTTGGAATGTCTACTTTGTGCAAGACACAGTGTTAGATGCAAAGAGGAGGCATTAAATAACTCTAATAAAGTCATAAGAAAAGGACAGGACAATTAAGATGGTGCAGTAGGTAAACACTATGTTTACCTTGTGTTTACCTTCTCTCACAACCACATCAAAATTACAAGTAATGTACAAAACAACCATTATTGAGAATTGCCTAAAATCAAGCTGAACTGTGGCCTTTCGACTAAGGACGTGCAGAAGAAGCCACCTCCAGACTGGTAGGAGGGGCAGAGATGTGGAATGGGCTGGTCCCAACCCGTGTGTGACCATTAAAGATCAGGAGGGCTATTGCAGCTGTGGGGGTCACCCTATCCCCTAAAGGAATGAGAGATCCCAGCCCCACCCCAACCCATGGTTTCAGTGCCAAGGAGGGAAGTCTCCATAATTTTTGATTGTGAAGACCAGTGGAGATTGTGACTGAGTGAGACAGTGCAGCTGCACTCACAGGCGCTCCTCTTAAAGGGACTGCACGCGGACTTACCCACCAGTGGAATCACTCGCTCTGAGCTCCAGCGCTGGGGCAGCAGCTGGGAAGGCAGCATGGACAAATGGCAGGGAATTGAGTTGTCTGGCTTGGGATGGGGGCTGGATAGGCAGCTTTCTCCTGGACAGAGGAGCTGGCAGAAGCCACTGTTTCTTCGTTGAACCCTCCCCCCCCTTCTCAGTGAGCAAAGATAGGCAGCCACCATTTCTGAGTCTCCATGGTTTGTTCGCCCCACCCTGGCGATTTGAGACCTGGCCCTGCCCAACTTTCGGGCACATCAAGGCTGCTTTCAGTGTCCGCTTGCCTTGGCTCAAACTGCACTTTCCTAGGGTCTCCCAAAGGTTCACAGAACCCAGACAAGCAGCATCTGGCTTGAGCATGGCCTGTACCTCTGGCTGAGTAGCCCTAAGTTGGCACTAGTGGCAGCTGTCCTTGGTTCTTGGTCCATATCTTGACTTCTCAAAGGTGCTTCAAGCACAGCACAGTTGGCAGACATCTGCGGAATTCATTCTGGCTCCTGCCAGGTGGCTCTGGGTGGGGCATGGGCTCTAGCTGAAGTAGACCTACAGTGGATCCCCTCCAAGGTGGTCCTAGGGCTGGCAGCCCCCAGTGGCCAGCTTCAAAATGAGCTGGAGCATCATCAGGCTGTCTTCAAGCACAACACATCCAAGGGGCAGATTGGGCAGAAACCAGAGTCCTGCTGAGGCAGATCCTGCTCTGTAGGATCAGCCCCTGCACAGCAACCCTTCCACTGTAGTCAAGGCCAGTCCTCACAATCAGTGAGCCCAAGGGTCAGTCCCTCACACTGATGTGCAATTATCAACCAAGGCTCAACTACAAGAGGAGGGCACACACAACCCACACAAGGAACACACCTAGAGTGCCTGGCTCAGGTGGCCAGAAAGACTGTGCCACTGAACCCCACAGCACACTTACTACATAAGGCCACTCTGCTAAGACCGGAAGACATAGCGGCCCTACCTAATACATAGAAACAAACACAGGGAGGCAGCCAAAATGGAGAGAAAAAGAAACATGTCTCAAAGGAAAAAACAGAACAAAGCTCCAGAAAAAGAACTAAGCAAAACAGAGATAAGCAACCTATCAGACACAGAGTTCCAAATACTGGTTATAAGAATGCTCATTTCTCATAAAAATGGAGATAGAAACCATGAAAAAGAACCAGTCAGAAATAAAAGATACAAGAATGGAAACGAAGACTATATTACAGAAAATCAACAGTAGATTAGATGAATCAGAGGATCCAACCAGTAAGGTAGAAGATAAGGTAGCAGAAAACACCCAACCAGAACAGCAAAAAGAAAAAAGAATCCAAAAAATTGAGGAGAATTTAAGGGGCCCCTGAGACAATATCAAGAGTACTAATATTTGCATTATAGGGGTACCAGGAAAAGAGAGAGTGCAAGAAATTGAAAACCTATTTGAAGAAATAATGACAGAAAACTTCCCTAACCTGGTGAAGGAAATGGACATACAAGACCAGGAAGCACAGAGAGTCCCAAACAAGATAAACCCAAAGAGGCCCACACCAAGACACATCATAATTAAAATGCCAAAGATTAAAGACAAAGAGAGAATCCTAAAAGCAGCAAGAGAAAAGCAGTTGGTTACCTACAAGGGAGCCCCCATAAGACTGTCAGCTGATTTTTCAACAGAAACTTTGCAGTCAAGAAGGGAGTGGCAGGAAATATTCCAAGTGATGAAAAGCAGCAAAATACAACCAAGATTGCTCTACCCAGCAAGGCTGAAATTTAGAATTGAAAGACAGATAAGGAGCTTCCCAGTCAAGAAAAAGCTGAAGGAGTTCATCACCACCAAACCAGTATTACAAGGAATCTTAGAGGGACATCTTTAAGGTGGGAGGGGGGTTAAGGACTGGTGAAAGAGGAAGGGATTAAGAAGAACAAATTGGGTGTTAAACTGTAGTCATGGGATGTAGGTTATATCATAAGGAATATAGTCAACAATATTGTAATAACTAGGTATGGTGCCAGATAGGCACTAGATTTATCAGGGTGATAGATGAGAATGGGGTGGGGTCCAGGTGAAAAAGGTGAAGGCATTAAGAAATATAAATTGATAGTTAATACAGTATGGGGAATATAATCAACAATGTTGTAAAGATCATGTAAGGTGCCAGATGGGTACTGGACTTATTAAGGGCATCACATCATAGACAGTACATGCCCGACCAATGTGCTATATACTTGAAGAGCTGAAGTAGAATAATGTTGAATGTGAACTATAACTGAATGTATAGGTATATAGAGTCACGGGATGTGGAGTACAACAAAGGAAAGATAGTCGACAGTATTGTAACAGCTATATAAAATGTCAGAGGAGTAATAGCTTTGGGGGGTAGGTTATCACTTTATGAGGGGTTTAAATGTCTAATTATTACATTGCTTTGTACACCTGAAACTAATAAAAAAATTCATAAAAAAGGACAGAAGGACAAAATACTAGTGAGGGTGGGGTGGGGAAACCAAGAGGAAGTCTCTGCATAGGGTTCTCTCAACTATCAGGCTGCCTTGGCCTGAAGTCACTTGTTCTGTATTATCCAGAACATTTATGGAGAAGCTACTATGTACCAAAAGTTGGGAGATATAATGAGGCATTCGACACAGTTTCTGCCCTCAAGGAACTTTCCTCCCATACCCGACTTTATTGGTTCATGAGCCAAGCTTATGGAAAAAGGTTATGAGCCAAGGTCATGAAGTTTTTGAGCAAAGGAATAACAAAAAGTACATTCTAGAGTACTGGTCTGGTTGTGTTCACCTGGATGGGAAGATGCTTTTCTTTCTTGTCAATAGGACCTGGGGCATTGTGAGGGCCTACTCTGTGTTTGTTGAGAGACTGAATGTCTTATATATAATAAATGTAGTTGTCTTTTCTCCTTTGTTCCACTGGGGATATAGTAAGTGGCACGGTCCTCTCCCTTCTACTTTCCATTTTTAAAATCTTCTTGCTTTTCTATCTCATTACCTATCTTTCTCTCCTCCTTTCCTTTCTTGGTCAGTTTGAAGTCTAAAGTAGAAGCACAGGAAGTGGGACAGAAGGCAGCTGAGCACAGGGCACACTGCTGATTCCTGTGTCCAGCGAGATGGACGGCAGTCACTGCAATTGTCAGCTGTCATTTCCTCCCCACAAGGTTCCCAAGAAGATGCCAGAACTAGTTTGTTTTGTTTTTTAGATTTTATTGGGGAAGGGGAACAGGACTTTTATTGGGGAACAGTGTGTACTTCCAGAACTTTTTCCAAGTCAAATTGTTGTCCTTTCTATCATGGTTGTGGAGGGCGCAGCTCAGCTCCAGGTCCAGTTGCCAAAGTTAGTTGCAGGGAGCGCTGCCCACCATCTCTTGCAGGAATTGAAGTGGCAACCTTGTGGTTGAGAGGGCGTGCTCCAACCAACTGAGCCATCTGGGAGCTCAGCGGCAGCTCAGATTGCCGTGTTCAATCTTAGTTGCAGGGCGGGCAGCCCACCATCCCTTGTGGGAATCAAGGAATCCAACCAGCAACCTTGTGGTTGAGAGCCCACTGGCCCATGTGGGAATCGAACCGGCAGCCTTCGGAGTTAGGAGCACGGAGCTCCAACTGCCTGAGCCACCGGGCCAGCCCCCTAGAACTATTTTTGCCAAGCTTTGCAATACAGCATGTCTTCAAGCTCAAACTACTGCATTAACTACATTTTCCAAAGTAGAGTAATTTAGTTAGTGGCAAAACCATATGTTATCAGAAAAAGTATGCTGTACCTTCTTGTCTATTCATGGGCATCATTATTTTCTGACAAGAATCATTTCTTTTTATAATCAAATAACTCTGTTTGAGTCAACTGCTTCTTTATGACGGATGCTGTCAGAATAACTATTGTGAATTAAAAGCTTATTTGTTAAAGTTAATGAAGTCTTATGGTAGAAATTTGAGGCTGATTGATATATATATTTGCACAGCTAAGAAATAAACTCAAATTGGATATTTTCTTTGATGATTAAATATACTCACGTTTAATTTTGCTTTCATACAAAACCATAGTAAAGCACAAAGACAGAAAAAAAGAAATAATCACCCATAATCCCAATCTATAAATATGTTGTTAGCAGTTTGATATATGCTCCCTTTATCTTTTTTCCTCTGTATTTATTTATATGATTTTAAATTTAAAAAAGGAAATGTACTTTCTTTTCCAATTGGACAATATATCAATTAACATCGTTCTATAGCATTCCCACAGTAGATTACTATAGTTTTCCTAACTACTCTTTTATATTTTAACATTAAAATTTTTTCATGTTTTGATATTGTGATGAACATTCTTATTCAAACATCTTAGTATATCACTTCTATTTCCTTATGCTAAATTGTTTAATGCAGGATTTCTGTGTCTAAGTGTAAACATTTTTAATATGTTTGATCCATACTTCTGCTTTTTATTCCCTTTTACAAAACTTTTAGTTATGCTCTAATATTAGGCAAACTAGCCAGGCCCAGGTAAATTGTGAAGGCCAAACGTTTTGTTTCAGATGTTCTATATGTCTCCTCTTTCCCACATGAAAATCTGTTTCCCAGAAATACAGTTATCCCTTGGTATCCTTAGGGGATTGGTTCCAGGACCCACCACAGATACAAAAATATTTTGGTGCTAAAGTGCCTTTACAAAATGGTGTAGTATTTGCATATAACCTGTGCACATCTTCTCATTATTATCGCCCAGCCTTATACACCATGGTCTGACTCTATAATCACTTCCTTGCAGACTGCCCTTAACTCTGTTTCTCCATTCTCTCTTCATTTACTCACCTGGCAAAGCCCTGGTGCTCCATCATAACTATACTTGTGCAACTGAGTATTGTAGAAAATTACATAACTGTGTTGACGAGTTTCAAATGCATGACACAGATTTCAAATGGGCCCTTGACACTTCCTGCAAGCGATACTACATTTTCTGTACTCTCTACAATGTTTAATCATACCTTTTTCTCTCTTCAATAACTAACCCAATCCTCCATCTTCCTCCTGCATCTTCACTTTCAACTGATGACCGTCTCATAATTTGTGAAGAAGATGGAAACAAGTAGATAGGAACTTACTCATCCTCTCACCATTAACTACCAAGTTTGTGCTCATATTCTCTGCCTTCTGTTCTATTAAGGTGAGGGAAAGGGTACCTCTCCAAACAAAGCCAAACCTCTACCTGGATGTCCTCCCTTCTTATCTACTCAAGGGCTTCAGTCTGCATTTTACTTTCTCCTTCTCCACTCAGTCAGGCTTATCAGCATCTTTTAATCTCTTATCTATCATCCTCGAGAACTCACCCCTTTACTCCAAGTCCCCTTCAGTTACCATCTCATTTCTTTACTCCTCATTCAGAACAACTTGAAATAATTATCTGTATTTTTTAAATCACAGATTTTTAATCTAATTTAAAAAAGTAAATAAATGTAAATTTTTAAAAACTTTGGAAAAACCATATAATAGAAAAAAAGTTGTACCTTTTAGTCTATTCCATTTTCTTTCAAACTGACTCATAGGCTTCTGTCACTAAAGCTAAACTCAGTGCCAACTTCCTCCTCATCTGCTACAGTTCATCACTCTATTTAGGGTGGACAAACATTCTTCTTTTTTGCCTCTCTGACATTCCCTGGTCCTCCTCTTTCCTCCCAAGTCTCCTTTCCAGTTGCATTTGCTGGTTCCTTTTTGTGTTTTAGGACTCTAAATGCTAGTGTGCTCTAGTAGTGCTCTTTTCCTTACTTCCTTCTTTCCAGAGGTGTTTCTCTCTTGTAAGCCCATGGCGGTTGGTAGTGTCTGTAGTCCAGTGACCAGATATCTGTCTCTGCCATGATCTCTTTCCTTACCCACCGACTTTGTCTGACTTCTTACCTGTCATGTCCATTGGTGGGTCTACTAGCTGTTTCAAAATTAACATGCCCAATAGGGGATGCTTGATTTTCTGTTTCTTCCTATTTTCACTATCTCAAGTAATGCTACCACTACTCTTCCATTGAACAGGTCAAAAGTCTTAAAGTTATCCTTGATTCTTCTCTCTTTTTCTCATTAACTATACACAATGCATCAACAAAACTTTATTCTCGAATTATATCTTAAATCTGTTGACTTCTCTCCATCTCTACTGCTAACATTTTGGTGAAAGTTGTTATCATCAATTCTCTCCTGAATTAGTGGAAGAAAAACTTAACTCATCCCTTTTTTCATTTTTGTCCCTCCTCAATCCATACTCCACTAAGCACTCAGAGTGACCTTTTAAAAAAATTAATCAACTCATGTTATTTCTGTGCTTAAAATGCTCCCCTGAGTTCCCATTGGATTTAGAAAAAATCCCAAACTCTTTACCTCACTCTGTATGGCCCCGTGTGATCTGACCCTGCTTCACTTTTTGACATTGCACCATACTTCTCCTTAATCACTATGTCCCAGGCACACTGACCTACTTTCTGTTATTCAAACAGAATGATAACAGAAAAATGCGGACGTGTCCCAGGACCTTTGCAATTGCTGAGACCTCTGCCTGGATCTTCTTTTCTAAACCAGTTCAAACCCATTATTCGTTGTCTTGTTGTATATCTTCATAGCTCTTAACTCTAAAATTTTCAATAGAGTACCCTACTTACTAGATGTGCAATAAATATTTTTTGGATAAATGAATGACACAGCTTAATGAAAGTTGTTCATTGATTGATTCATTCTTTCATTATCTTCAACAAAGAATATTCTTGGACATCTATTCAAAACTGAAACAGGAGTAAAGTTGAAAGAAATATGAATAGAATCACAAATAACATATTGGCATCACTTCAGAGTCAGCCCTTTTAAATGCTGTATTTGAGATTGTTCCTGAGACTGTAATAAAATGGTAATCTAGCTATTTTTTCCTTAGTCTGTTTACCTCCCACTGTTGACAAGGCCGAGCGCTGATTCCCGTGCCAAAGTGTGCTTGCCCACTGAAGCCAAAATTTATGAAGAATGAGCAAGAATGAATCACATACTGTCCACACACCTGCTCTCTATACCTACTGCAGCTTTCTCAATAGTGCAGTCTTATTCACACATATAGCTCTCTTATGTTCCCTTTGTCTTTGGTATTCTGCATTTTATTCTGAGGGGAGTCATACTGGATTAGAGCACACCCTTATGACCTCCTTTTAACTTAATTACCTCTCTAAAAGCCTTATTTCCAAATAGAGTCACATTCTGAGGTACTGAGGCTTAGGGCTTCAACGAATAAATTTTGGGGAATACAGTTCAGTCCATAAGAAAAAGAGAACAAATTCTGATGGACAACTTCTTTCTCCAGGAGCATTTATTTCAGCTCACTCTTGTGCAGTCTTATCTGCTTGTAGGATGCCTTCATGGTGCTGAGTGATTTCCTTCTTTCTTTCTTTCTTTCTTTCTTTCTTTAAGTGTTTATACAATTTTATTTTTCATATTTAGAATTTCTGATTCATGTGGAGTTTATTCTTGTGTGGGGTGTGAGATATGGATCCAATATAATCTTTTTCAAAATGGTTATCCAGTTGTTTTCACACCATATACTTAACCGAGTGATTTTTGGATGCCACATTTACCACATTATTTTTTTAAATTAAATTTATTGGGGTGACATTGATTAGTAAAATTATATAGCTTTCACGTGTACATTTCTATAATGCGTCATCTATATATTGCCGAGTGATTTCTAACAGAAATAACCTCTCTCCTCAGTCTCAAAATGGCTAAAACCCACCTGTCCATTAAAGCTTAGATAAAATTCTTCTACTTCTACAAGCTTTTCTGAATTTCACTTTCTTCTTTATCCTTCTTTATCCTTCCCTCACTATAGAGCAAGTATTGCATCCCTCCTCTGAACTCAGATAATAGCATATTGTCTATATTTTCCTTATGAACTTGCTGCTTGTGTTATGGTTCTTTATATTGCAGTCATTGCATCAGAAAGACGTTAAGTACCTTAAGGGAGAATCTCCATCTGATTCATCTTTGTATCCTCACAGTCTTTGCTCAATAAATATTTGTCAAAGGAATAAATGTGTGACAACAAAAACAGCCAAACTCACCTATATTTCACCTATATTTTACACCTGAAGTAAAATGTTGAGAAGTTTCAAAAATCTCTGATCAATAATTGACTCATTTAAGGCATTACATGCTTAGCAAAACTTTTGCCAGTTACTCAAGGTGAGCACTTTGAAAATTTCAGTGAAGCAGGCATGAAATGAATGTACCTTTATACAGGCAGATGGATACCTTTTGCAAGAGAGAATGTCATGCCGTAACCATGTGGAATTTTCAAGGACTCATGCAAGAAGTTCAGAGCAGAAATGAATTGAATTAGAATTTTTTCCTAGTGAGTTGCCTAATTTCTACGTAGAATACTTTCAAGGCTGAAGAAGTAAACACTTGCTGATTTTTTCCCCATATCATTTTAAAGGGAGTTCGTAGGGCTTGACTCTTGATTTGAATGATGTCTTTGTAACAAACTTCCCGTGTTGACAAAGAACACACAACATTTCTGTAACTCTAGCTACTACAGAAATGAGGAGCAATTCCAAATGTTTTATTATTTTGAGGTCTTTATGCAATTTTTTGATAGTTCAATTTCTCTAATCTTTATCATGTGTGTATCCCTATAATATACAACTATAATACAATGTAAATGACTATAACACAATAATCTACAGCTATATCTCTATATAATGTAAAATATATGATATATCTCTATGTAGTACATAAATAATACAATAATAATAACATACAACTACATCTCTATTATATACCACTATAATTAACATTTCAAGTAACGTGTGTTTGGGTTTTTTTAACTTCTAGTCTCCTGACTTATTTTGCTTTAAATTATTTATCAATAAAGATCTGAACACTTACTGAATATCTTCAGCCTTGTGGTGATAAACTTTTCCTTTTGTTTTAGTTTTGTTTTATTAAAGTTGGGTGGAAATGGGAAACATTGGCTTTTCATTTCTGCCTTGCAGGAGATCAATCTGCTTCCACTTCATAAAAGTTGTTCAAATGTCATTAATTCAGATTCTAGCAGAACTAGGGACATCAAAGGTCTCTATTTTATGAGATAGAGTGATTTTAGCATGAACATATTTTAAAATACAAATAAAAATTTTTACTACTCTAGCTAAAATGGTTTATCATTATATTTTTACTTATAGCTTTCATATTTATTTTTCAATTACAGTTGACATTTAGTATTATTTTATATTAGTTTCAGGTATACAACATAGTAGTTAGACATTTATATAATTTATGAAGTGATTCCCCTAATTAGTCTAGTGCCTACCTGGCACTATACATAGTTATTACAATATTATTGACTATATTCCATATGCTGTACTTTATATCCCCATGACTATTTTGTAACTGCCAATTTGTACTTCTTAATCCCTTCACCTTTTTCACCCATTCCCTCAAACCCCCTCCCATCTGGCAATTATCAGTTTGTTCTCCACATCTATGGGCCTGTTACTGTTTTGTTTGTTCATTCATTTTGTCCTTTAGATTCCACATATAAGTGAGATCATGTAATTTTTGTCTTTCTCAGTCTGACTTATTTCACTTAGCATAATACCCTTTAGGTCCATGTTGTTGCAAATTGTAAGATTTCATTCTTTTTTATGGTCAAGTAATATTCAGCTTTTATAGTTCTTTGGTGCCTTATATTTTAAGGCAATGACCTTCTTTAGCACAACATTAGGAGTATGGAGCAATTTTTTGGAAATGTTAACAACCATAAGGTGGCCTAGAAACGAAATTGCTGATTAAAAGCTTGGAAAAATAGCCGCTATGGAAGGCAGTGTGGAAGTTCCTCAAAAAATTACAAGCAGAATTACCATATGACCCAGCAATCCCTCTCCTGGGTATTTACCAAAAAAATCTGAAAACATTTATACATAAAGACAAGTGTGCTCCAATGTTTTTTTGCAGCTTTATTTACGGTGGCCAAGACATGGAAATAACCAAAATGTTCTTCGATAGATGAATGGATAAAGAAGTTGTGGTATATATACACAATGGAATACTATTGGGCGGTAAGAAAAGATAAAATTAGGACCATTTGTGACAACATGGATGGATCTTGAGATTATAATGCTAAGTGAAATAAGTCAGACAGAATAAGCAGAGAACCATATGATTTCACTGATATGTGGTATATAAACCAAAAACAACAAAAGAAAAAGACAAACAAATGAGAAACAAAAACTCATATACACAGACAATAGTTTAGTGGTTATCAGAGGGTAAGTGGGGAGAAGGGTGGTAGATGAGGGTAAAGGGGATCCAATATATGGTGATGGAAGGAGAACTGACTCTGGGTGGTGAACACACAATGTGATTTATAGATGATGTAATACAGAATTGTAAACCTGAAGAAAAAAAAGGCTTGGAAAAATATAAAATTGAGAAAAAGTCCAATAAAGAGTCTTTACAGAAAATAGTCTAATTCTTTAAACAAGCAATTTATGCATAAAAGCCAATAAATATTCTCTTCCTTCTCCCTTTCATTCTCCCCCCTCCCGCTCAGCCACTGACACACTGAGTAGCTCTCGTCTTGCCTCACTCTCTGTCCAGTGAGACGGAAAAAAACAGTTCTCTCCCCAGTTCAATTCCATGACTTCTGGGAGTGCCTGTCCAGAGGTCAAAGCTGTCTGTGGTTTTCCTCCTACCTCAGACATAAACCTGGCTAGAAGGCAGAGTTTTAGAGGCTGAGGGCACTCTGCCATTTTCGGTCAGCCTCTCATGCTGAGTACCTGTGAGGAACCGAGCCTGACCCAAACCATTGCTAAGTCAATTTTTCTTGGGTGAACAAATGAGTAGAAAAAGTGATGGCTTGTATTGTTATTAGTACAAGATATAGGTAATTGCTTTCTATTTCAGTTTTGAGAAGAAAAAAAAGAAGTTTTTTCTTTTTCATCATTTCCTTATCTTTACTTCAACACTGCTAAAACTTTTTCTTAAGAGGGGGATTTCAGATTTCTTGATTCTGCCCAGCAACGACTTTCCCTCTACATGTTTCTTTTCAGTGAAGCAAAAAGCTCTCTTGGCAACCTGGTTTCTGGTTTTGGATGTGTGAGGAAGAGACACTTCTCAGGTGACATTCTGGTGAATGAGGACTGGATGTGGGGGGAGCTCATGAATGGGAGCTGCCTGTATTGACATAAGTCTGAGAGCAAAGAAGGGTCTGAGGCCTGGTTAGATCTTTCCATCTGGAAATATTAAGCTGTTAAGAACAGAAAGGAATAGAGGCGTTCGAATGTTACTATATGCGCTGCAGCTGGCACGGAGACCTACTTGAAGAGGCTTTCTATGGGCAGCTACTGGACATAGGCAGGAGGGAGGTGTGTTTATATAACTAAGATCAGCCCTGGGCAATCAAAATAGAATCTATGTAATAAAACACTCTGATTCTGGGACACGTCTCCTCATGTCTGAAAGGCAACTTTTCACTTTGACCAATCCCAGAAGTGTGGCTTCAGTGGTGGCAACCCTCTCCCACTTAGAACCAGCTTGAGGCAAGTGGAGTAGGTGGCTTTCATGTGATACCATGGCACTAGCAATTCTTCAGGCTGAAGTCTCATTCCTAAGGATTATGCTCTTCGTCCTTATTTAAACAGAGAGGAGAGGGAAGGAAGACCGAGAAACTCAAGACTAAAGAATGGAACACTCCTTTCATAATTTATTCAAGGCAGGGCATATTTTGTTGCCAAAGTGTTTAAAATGAAACTTAGTTGCATGTTGTTCTCTTTCCTTTTCAGAATTTAACTGTAGACATTTGCCGTTAAATGGGGATAACAGGGCACTTGTACTGTCTCTGGGTACCCACAGCATGTGTATGAGCTTTGTGACAAGTATTGTATTTGTGTCCCTTCTTGACTCTAGACTACAATAAAGTATGTTTATATATATATATATATATACACACACATATATATGAAAAGTCACTTAGATCTTAATAATTTTGAGCTGGGTAATTTTGGAAACTTTCACGTAAATTTTAGAGATTGAGATTTTAATCTATACATATCAGTTGATTCTTCAGAAGTGTTTTAAATTATCTAAGACTTTCTTAAACGACTTCATCTCTAAAACACTGAGGTAAAGGGCAAAATGCAAATATCTGAAGACATGACATGATGGCCATTGTGTTTCCAGCTTGTGATGTTCCATAAAATCTGTGTATTTTATCTAAATGTCTTGCTGTAGATAAGCAAAGCAGGACAGAATAGAACACAGTGAACACTTAAAGGCACCAGTGGTACTATTAATCCATAAATCAATTTTTCAGTTGATAGCAGTAGATACTCAGAAGTAACTAGAACGTACAGTTTTTGCTAATAACAATATAATGTTAGTTTATATCACAAATGCTGCATAGTGCCTGGAAGTGTTCCCAAAACTGCCAAAGTAGTAAAGATAATTCCTAATTCTATGCAAGAGAAAACTGGATTTTAATTTATTGTAAAAGATTTGCTGCCCTAATGTAGATTTATTAATGCATCACAAAGATGAGAAGGTTTTGTTTTTTAATACACAGTATAAGAATTCAAAGTTCTCAGTACTTTAAGTCACACTTTCTCTTTTATTTTTTTCTAAGAATCAACCCTAATAATCACTTAAACATCATCCTTTGTTGCTTTCTGGTCATTCATCTCATATTGCCTCCCTCTCTTGCAGTTAGGGACCTTGGAGCTGATATCTTTTGAAAGCAATAAATTCTTACCCTGAGTTTTTAGTTAACTCACAATTTTGCTATGCTTCTACACCCCCTGCCCCCAACACACACCTCTCCTTCTGTCTCTGGGCTGCTCCCCTTTCAAAAGACACAACCGTTCACCCAGCTGCTCAAACTGCAGATAGGTAGGTGAGTCCTCCCGAGCAACTCCCTTTCCTTCAATCCCTCCCCAAGTCCTGCCCATTTCCCTCCTAAATGTCTCTCTGGTAGGTGCATCCTTATCTCCTCGGCCCCCACTGTCACAGGGACACTGCAAGAGCCTCCTGAGTGGTTCAGCTCTGGGTTGGATTGGACTTCCTGAGACTAGAGGGATGGAGGGATGGCATATGCTGTCAGTGGTGGGTCCTGCATGTATTCTCGTGCAGCAGCTCTGATGGGATTAGCACTGAAGCCGGAGAACCCTAGTTCTCTGTGTGGAGAGACTGCAAGTTCTGGGTCTGAGGCTGGGCCTGAGTGCTTCTGGCAGAAGTGTCTCAGGAGCAAGAAGACATTCTTGTCTTAAAATGACAAGAATGTACTACATATTTGCCCACGTATTAACCAGTTCTGCTACTTTTCATTCTTTGTTGATCTAAATTTCCATCTCATGCCATTTGCCTTCTGACTGAAGAACTTCTTTTAACATTTTCTGCGGTGCAGATCTGCTGGTAGTAGGTTGCTCTGCTTTTAGTTTGCCAGACAAAGTCTTGATTTTTGTCTAAACTTTAGAATACTATTACCAGTAGGTAGAGAAGGTAGGCTGAGAATTTTTTGTTTGGTTTTCAATTTGGCACTTTAAAGACCTTGCTCCATGGTCCTCTGACTTCTACAGTTTCTCATGAGAAGTCTTGTGTCATTTTCACTTCTGTTCTACATAATCTGTCTTTTCCCCCGCCCCGGCTGCTTTTAAGACTTTCTCTTTATGAATATTTTTCAGCAAATTCTTTATGATCTGCTTTGGTATTCTTCCCTGTTGCTACTTAATAAAATATAGTCAATCTTTCCTTCTTTTCCTTCTTGAAAATATAGCATATAGTTATAATAGATATTTTAAGGTCCATGTCTGCTAATTATATCATCTGTTATTTCTGGATTTATTTTTGTTAGTGTACTTTCTTTTTCCCCCTAAATGTGTATTATTTTATTAGATTATAGAGATCTGCTCACTTAAACAGGTTAATGATCATAAAACTGTGGTAATAATATTTCAAGTTACATACTTATAAGCCACCAATAAATTACTGATATACACATAGGTCATTGTATTTCAAGAGATACTTAAGTATCTTTTTTGAAAGTATAATATATTTATACTTTTGCTGTTGGAATTACATAGTATTAAAATGACTAAAAATTATTTTGAATTTTTATTATCTGCTCAAAGAATATTAAATTAATAACTAATTATTCTTGATACTTCCATAATGTTTGTGTACTTTTTCCAGTTTTATTGATATATAATTGACATAGAACATTGTATTAGTCTTAGGTGTACAACATGATGATTTGATATATGTATATATTGTGGAATGATTACCTCAATAAGTTTAGGTAACATCCATCACTTAACGTAGTTATCGTTCTTGTGATGAGAACTTTTGAGATCTACTCTCTTAGCAACTTTCAAATATATAATACAGTATCGCTAACTATAGTCACCATGCTGTACATTACATCCCCAAGACTTATTTAATTTACTTTTATCTTGGTGATTTGTGGTATTTTCTTGTATCTTTGTATATCTGTTGACTGGATGTTTTTGATTGGATGCCAGCTATTGTGAATTTCACACTGTTGGAAAATGTATTCATTTAAAGTGTGCTGTACTTTGTTCTGACACACCATTAGGTAATTGCAGATATTTGATCCTTTTAAGGCTTGCTTTTAAGCTTTGTTTGGGCGTTAGGGCAACTTTTAGTCTAGGGTGAATTTAGTCCCACTACTAAGGTGAGACACTTCTGAGCACTCTACCCGATGTTCCATGTATTACTAAGTCTTTTCATTTCAGCTTGTGGGAAGGAAAACTATTCCCAGCCTGTGTGAGCGCCAAGGACTGCTTGGCCTACTACTTCTTGGTGGCTCTTTCCCCACCACCCACAGAGCAGAGCTCAGCTAGAGACCCAGTGCTCTCTCTCTGTGCAACACACTTCTCTTTAATTCACTTTACCACAAATTCTAGCCACCTCAGTCTCCTTGAACTTTAATCTCTATCCCCTCAATTCAGTGAGACGATCAGGTTCTGTTTGGGTTCCCCCTGGCTGAACTGCAGCCTGAACAGTCTGTCCAGGCAATAAGTTGGAGCAATCACAGACTCTCACTACTATTTCCCTTCTTTCAGGGATCACAGACCTGCATGTATGCCAGCTAGTACCCCCAGTGCTTCCCCGTATTTTTTGCCTGGTTTTCTAGTTGTTTACGGTGGGAGGACAATTTCCTTAACAGTACCCTCTGTGGGCAGACACAGAAGTCCCTTGTCGTTTTACACTTGCTTCCCTGGGGCCCCAGATATTAGCTATTTTGGGGGAACTCTTGGCTTGGGATTCCTACACCTTGGGGTGCTGTAAATCTGGACCCCCAAAACCTGCAGGATTGGCTTCAGGAATCCATTAACTTTGTTTTTCTACCCAGAACCACCTCCAGGCAGATGGCAAGCTTCCATATAGCTCCTCCATATTAGTTTGAGTTTGTGATATTTTCACTATTCCCGGTTTTTTATTTTTCTGTTGTTTTTTTTTTGAGTGGGCTACCCTTTGTGCACCCCAGGTCTGTGCAGAGATCTTGGTGTGCGGCTCCCCATCTTGAACAACCTGAGTCTGTGTCTCTCGTTCTGGCACGGGTTTTCAAACTCCAGTCCCACGCCCTAGAAGCTATAAACAGGCAATGTCGTTATTTTTGCATTATGGCATCTGTGCATATTTGATTTTTGTGTGCTTAAAATAGTTTAGAAAATTTATCCTAGTAATAGTTCAGCTTTATGATTCTACCTTAAAATGCTTAGTGATTGTGATTTCATGTTGAAGTCTTACTAAGTTTATATACAGGAGAACACTTAAGAGTTCTTAAGTTCTTATGTAAGGAGAACACTTAAGAGAACTCAAAATTTCCCATATTTATATACTAATTTTATAGGTAACTAAGGTTATTTAAGTTCTTGGAAAGCTTTTGTTTGTTAAGTCAGACAATGGTAGTACTTAACATGGAAAACAAATATATTACCTCATAAGTACAGTTTAACAAGTTAAAGGGAATTCGTTGTACTAATAAAATACCCTTAAAATAGATTTTATTCAATAGTTAGATTTTTTTTTGAATATAATTTTTTTTATTAAATTTATTGGGGTGACAATTGTTAGTAAATTTACATAGATTTCAGGTGTACAATTCTGTATTACATCGTCTATAAATCCCATTGTGTGTTCACCTCCCAGAGTCAGTTCTCCCTCCATCACCATATATTTGATCCCCTTTACCCTCATCACCCACCCCCCACCCCCTTACCCTCTGGTAACCACTAAATTATTGTCTGTGTCTATGAGTTTTTCTTTCTCATTTGTTTGTCTTGTTCTTTTTGGTTTATATACCACATGTCAGTGAAATCATAGGGTTCTCTGCTTTATCTGTCTGACTTATTTCACTTAGCATTATACTCTCAAGATCCATCCATGTTGTCACAAATGCTCCTATATCATCTTTCCTTAACGCGGAATAGTATTCCATGGTGTATATATCCCACAACTTCTTTATCCATTCATCTATTGATGGACAGTTTGGTTGTTTCCATGTCTTGGCCACCGTAAACAAAGCTGCAATGAACATTGGAGTACACGGGTCTCTATAGAGGAATGCTTTCAGATTTTTTGGGTAGATACCCAGAATAGTTAGATTTTTCAATAGAAAAATGAGTTTTTTTTCAAGCTAAAGTTCAAGAACTTAGGAAGATCTAGATTTTTAAATTTATTACTTTAGTATATTGAATATTTATTTTATAAAACTAAACTCCGAATAGTCTTTTCTGTGCTCCAATACGATCCTCTTTGTACCAATACCTCACATTTAGCAGGTCACAGATTCATGAATTCTTGTAAGTTAAAAGGACCTTCAGCATCATTGAATTGATAGATCTATGGTTTCAGTTCTTTTTCCCTTGTAGAAACAGCAGCTTTTTACCTAAGCCATCAAATCATGATGTAGTTGACTTAATTTTGTCATTATAATGGCTGAAATAATTCTTATAACCATTGTATTGAGAAGTCTCAGTTTATAGAGCTATGAATACAAAAGCCATTTTCCTCCCTCACTGCCACTGAGTTCCATCAAGTCTCCGCTGGATGGCAGGGATCTGAATGATAGCATACTTTGATTTTCTAAGCTCTCACATTAGAACACATGGTTTAAAAGTTGTATTTTCATTGGATTCAAAATCCTTCTTGTTTTGTCCCCAGTCTGGGCTCCAGTGGCATGGAATTGGGAGTGGGGTAGTGTGTTCTACTTGCACACATCTCCCTCCCTCTCTTCTCCCGACCCTGAGGACCCTGCTGCTGGTCTCATGAAAGTGCATTTGGGGTTCTGTGGAGAGTTTTAGGGACCGCTCATCTGCACAATTCCTTGGAACACAGATCTGTCCCTGCTTCCCTCCTTTCTCCTCTCTTTGGCTACCCTGCTGGTGTTCATTTTCTTTCTAGGTCCATTTGTCCAGAGGGAGCCCTTTTGCTGAGGAAAGGAGAACTTCAGACTGCTCAAAGTCAGCTGCCCTCCACAGGGCCCCTTGACCTTCTGGGAACTCATCGACTTGCCATGCCTGTCAGGGAGAGCTCAGTGTGTGCTCCTGCCCAGTGTTCAACGTCACGGCAGCAGTATGGGGCACTTGGCTGGACAAGGGAGTCAGTAACAGTCAGATCAGACTCAATTTCCAGTCCTGAACTTTGCAAAGGAAAGGATGTGTAGGTGTCCCTGCAGACTGTATAAGGGACTCTGTTGCCCCACCCCTCACCCTTGGTAGGAGGAAGGAGCGAAGAAACCCCCTTTCACCATTATTATTTCCCTCCAGTGGTGTGTGAGTGATTGTGTGTCTGTGGAGAAGGAGGTGTGGGGGTAGGGTTGGGGATAAAACTAAATTTCCTAAAGCAGAATGCTGCCTGCTGGCAAGACATACAAGGAGAAGAAGGCCCCAAAGCTGGCAGTTCTCTGAATTTAGAATGAGCGTTCTTTTTCTGTTAGCTGTTGGCCCTTAGTCCCCAATTCTGGCACTAGACACCCTGAGAGAGATGCAGCAGAAGTGACCCAACTGAGCAGCCAAAGAGTAAGAATGAGAGAAACACTGATGGGGAAGAGGAAAGGTGTGAGGACTGTTTATTAATACTGAGGAGGTTCCAAATCACAAGACCGCCAACAGAAATGTACATCACTGTCACAACAACACATGAAACATACTGGTTGGCTTAACAACTAGTATCCATCTTGATAGGATGCTGAAGTATAATTGCAATCCATGAGAAGTTACTGAAGAAAGGATAGCCAAGTCCAAACTGCTCCACAACACACTTGTCTGGTCTCCGACCATCATCATTCAACATCCCTCTCACTTTATTCTGGTCTTTTCCTTAAAACTGTTTCCTAATATTTGTACTACCAATGGTACTGTCTTAACACATGACTTGTAAAGAAAAACTCTCAAAATGTTAGTTGGTGCTTTTTTTTTTATATATGAATAAAAGATCTGATAATTTCCCCCCTAAGCCAGCACACAAGTAGAGAGTAGAAAGCATGAAGACTTCCTTGCACTTAGCCCACACCCCCTGCACAGCACAGCAATCCTCACACGCCCTCCTGCAGGTCTCAGGTCACTTGGACTGCTTATTGCCTTTCTGAGGCATCGCAGAGGCAATCCTGGCCTCCTCCTCTGGGATGAACACACTGATGGTGAAGTCGCTGGTCTCTGAGCCATACTTATTCTTCACAACCAGCCCGTATTTGCCAGAGTCGGAGGTGGTCACCCCGCTGATGGTGAAGTAGGCGGTCTTGCCGGCTTCGAGCCTGAGGTTGCAGTGGTCATCCGAATCTAGGGACTTCTCATTCTTCAACCATGAGATCTCCGGAGTTGGGTCGCCCCACACAGTGCAAGTGAGATTCAGCGCCTGTAAAACAGGTTTTATGAGAGGGAGGAGAGGTATCAGATATAACGATCCAACTTCAAGACACCTCTGGGAGTGTAGGATGATCTGATGAAGGATAAACATAAACCTCTCATATCAGGGTTTGAACTTATTATGTGTGTGTGAGTTATAGTTTGAAATCAAACCTGAGTAGGTTTCTTTAGGGTTTCTGGGTTTGGGAATGCTTATTATCATAACCACACAGAGTTTAATTCCACTTCCCATCTCCATTTTTGCTTTCATAAACACAGATGCCTTTTGCTCTAATGTGGCATTTTGGACTCTGTCTCAGTAGAGAAATCTCCTCACTGCCATAATCACCACCTGCTCATTTTTGCATTTCAATTCCATCACAGGGCCCAGCAGCAGAATCCTAACATCTGTTTCAAATAATGGGAGTCATTTTCAAATTCCATCTTCCTCATTCTATTTCTCCCTGAAAACTTACCTAATCTGTTGCAGGTGCAAAGGTGCCCTACCAAAATGTATTCCTAACATTTTATTATATTTCCATCTGTGCTGAAACCCTCTTATTTTAAAAGATCAATGTTTAGGCCTATAGTCTTATTTTACCTTACGTTTTTGTTGGAAATGTTTTAGGTAATTGTAGATTCATATACAGTTGTAAAAAATAATAGAGAGATCGTGTGTATCCTTACCCAGTTTCCCCCAATAGTAACATTTTACAAAACTACAACATAATATCACAACCATCATATTGGCATTGGTACAATCCATTGATCTTATTTAGATTTCCCCAGTTTTATTTGTACTCACTTGTATTTGTGTGTGTTTACTTCTATTCAATTCTGTAACCTGTCTAGTTTCATGTATCCACTACCTCAGTCAAGACACAGAACAGTCCCGTCACCACAAGAATCTCTGGTGTTGCCCTTTATAGAAATTATAAATTTTAATTTTTCTATGATAAGTTTTAATTTCTCTTTGATACATGCCCAGGAGTCCAATTGCTGGGTCATACGGTAAATGCATGTTTCATTTTTTAAGAAATTACCAAACTGTTTTCTTGAGTGGCTGTACAATTTTGATTTTTATTTCCACCAACAATGTATGACTGATTCAGTTTCTCTGCATCTTCACCAGCATTTGTTTTTGTCCCTGTTTCATCCTAGCAATTCTGATAGGTGTGTTATGATATTTCATTGTTTTTAGTTTGCATTTCCGTGATGGCCAACGATATTGAATTTACTTCACCTTTTAATTTCCACTATTGCATTTTTTTTCTTCCTAAAATCCAGTAATTATAAGGAAAAGAACTAGGGCCCACAATATACAGGGAAAAAGATATCCTTCTAAATAAATATCTGTATGGATCACTTGTTACCTCTTCTGTAAAAGTATCCTTTAAAATTGGGATTAAGAAATCTGTTTTCTTTCCATGATTAATTAGCATTTCTTACTGAATTGTTCTACAAATACATCTCAGGGGAAAAAAAGAGTCAAACTATTGCCATTAAACCTATCCAAGCAGACAGACGAGGTATATGATTTTGAAAACTGATTACTTGGGGGTTAAAACTTTTGCCAAAACCAAACAAAACTAAATACCTTAGCTGTAATGGAAAAACTATCATCCATACTTTCAATTTGAGTTATAGATCACAAAGTGCTTTCACATACATTCTGCCTCTTAATTCTCACTTCGACCCAGTGAGTTGAATATTTTGAACCTCATTAGATGATGAAAATGGAAAATAGAGTTTAAAAACAAAAGCAACTCTGTGACGGTTGAGCTTAAAGTCATTGTGGTCATATATTTCACCCATGAAGAAATGAAGAAATGCATCTAGATGAAACCTACCATTCATTAAAGCCTTTAGATATGCCTTGTTTTATCACCCCAGTTCCAATTACCTATTGTATGTCTCCATTGCCACTTTGCAATGGGAAAAGGTTTTATTCCACTACAAATACCTCTACCCCTATAACTGGTGTATTAAACTTGTTTTAATGAAACATAGGGATGAAGAGAATGAATTCAGGTTAGAAATTATGTTCATTGCTTTTCAGAGAAATTATTATGGAGTCAAGAAATACCATGTTAAAACTAAATGTAAAGAAGTCAGTTTTCAACTAAAATAGACCCTACAGAAATTCAAGGAGTAGCACGTTTCCCTTCAAAGGTGAGGTAGGTGAGCCAGTTTCCACTAGGTGTTAGAGGTCGTTTCTTCTTCAATTATATTTGTCGTATAGTTTCGTTTGAACATTTTCCTCTTCTCATGATTTTAGAGGGTAACTCTGGTTAGTGGTCTACATGTGCCCACATCAGACAAACTTGCATCCTGATGCGTGGCCCAAAATATTAAGATGACTGTGAACATGACTTCATTTTCAACCCTGTATTTGGCTCTTTTGAAGTCAAGCATAAGCAGCCATGCACCGATGAAGAGGGTGGGATGGCTCTTAAAGGAAGGAACAAAGTCTGAGGCAGTGGAAGCCATTCTTAGTGTGGAAGAAGCAGGGACAGGAGAGCTCTGTGCTTACCTTGCCCTCCTGGATAGTGACCACGTCAGGGAGACCGCCCAACACCCGGGCGCGATCTGCAAGCAGAGGTGCTTCTGGTTAATCACTGAAATGATGCGTGTCAGCAATCACACTCACAAAACCATCCCCGGGAACTAATTTTCCAGTTTAATCTCCCTCTCCTTCCAGTGATTTTATACCTGTTTTCTATATGAAAAATAAGAAAATGATCCGGTGATGTTGAATGTTAACCTTTTACACATATATTTCGTGTGCACAGGTGTCTCTATCTGTACCTAAAATATCAGCTTGAGATCACTTTGTTGGATCAAGCTCTATAATTTTCACAGCTATTTTCAGCCCTGGCCCTTCTGTAGAGCAGTGGGGCTCAGCGTGAGGAGGCAGAGCAGATCTCTATGGAAGGTCTCCAAGCTCAGCATGGCCTCTTTTACGGGCTTCCCTATGACTCATAAAGGTTGCATAATTGGAGGCTGTAGGCCAGGGAAATCAAGAGGCTCATGTAGACATGGGCTTTCTTTGAGGCTTTCCCTACAGAGCTTCTCTTCCTTGTCTCCTGGTAGTTCTTGGTAGCGCTATTCAGGGCTGCTGTCTATGGCCATGAGTACAAAGGCCCACATGTGAAGGGACGAAGTGCAGGAAGGGTGCTGAAATCCAGGGCTGACTCCCCAGACAAGCCATGTGCTCAGCCTCATAGAAAGAAACCTGTCTGTAATTCACTCAAAGTCACTCTCTCTGGCACTAACACAATGACTGTCTCACTTTTAGGCTTCATTTATGTGTCACTCTTGATCCTTATTTTCACAATTCTTTTCTCCCCTAAGTCAGGATAAAGCTTTGACTGAGTCTTGACTGCATTCTCCTTTCCATTGCACCTTACACCACCTGTAAGCCCAACCCATCATCTGGCTCCCTGTGCCCCTTGCTGTGTGATATTAGGAGAATCATGTCACTGTGTGGAACTCAGTCTCCTGACCTGTATGTAGAATGAGGGAGGGTTGCATTAGCCCTGTAGACATGACGTCTAAACTCTGCTCTACAGCATCTAAGGGATTCCTCTGAGGGGCCTGCGAGGAGGTCAAGATGGGCACTGAGTCAGTGAGCCAGGTCTCCATTCCAACACCAATAACGGTAACTCCGTTTTCACCTGTTTTACATATTGGGTCTGTGTGGAAGATTTTTGTCTGAAGTAAGTAAAGTTTAAAAACATGGAGCTAGAAGAGCTCTAACATCTCTTCCAGCTCTAAGCTGCTGTGATCCAGAGATCTGAGGAAAATGTTTATGAACTGGAGGGAAGGTAGGGCTCCTTGCCCAAAAGAGAGTTCAGGATTGGGAAGTGGCTGTCAACTGCTGCGGCCTGGGCTTTGCTTCTGTGTACAGGTACAGGAGGAACATACTGGGTGCCAACAAGAAACGCTCCCTGTGGCTTGGCCTCTCCTTAGCATGCCCCTCATGCTGGCATCTGCCCCATTCACTGCTAGCCTCTGCCTCATAAACCCAGGGCCTGAGTACGGAGAGGGAGAGAGCAGAAAGGAGGAAAGAAAGCAGTGAACAGCAAAGATGAGAAGTTCTATGCTGGATGACCTAGAGTTATGAAAAGGCAGATAGATGACTTCACTTCTCACTCCTGCTCCTGGTTCCCTTCCACTCCAGCTCAGGATGGAGTCTACCGTTTTAACCCTCAACAGTTTTCAAAGTCTGCCTCCCACACATTGAAAGAACCTGAATTATTATGACGGGTTAGTTTGTGACTTCTGGGATTCTGTAAGACTGTCTGAATGCTTCTTAAAATATCTACGTGTGAAGCAAATGGTTGATAGATTTTAGTAGTGAGCTCACTTTTGGGTACGTAGACATGACAGTTTGGTGTTTGTTCGCGCAGACTGTGTCCAGTGAAATGAAAAAAAGGAGGGCCTTACATCTTTTCTCCTACAGAGGTCTCAGGAAAATGCAGAGTACTTGTTGGGGGACCAGTTTCAGATTTTAAATTTACAAATATTCTTATTTCTTCTTTTCTTTAATATAATATAAATGTTTCTGATATGTTAGGCCTTTTGCAAGTGACTTACAATCTATTGTGTGATTTGCAGCCTAGAGATTTCTCTAGAAGGCTGGCTGGGTGACAACTCAAGTCAAGAGTTGTGTGACATTCTTATAGTGTAACCTGAGACCTTCTTTTCATAGACAGTCTTACTCAAGAGAATAAATGAAAACATATGTAGAACACCTAAGATTCAAACAGAAAAAGAAAAAGAAAAAAGACCCACTTTCACTCTCCGCCATCTGTAGTCATAATAGAAAAATAAAAGTTGTATTTTGAAACTATGCCAGGAATAAACGGGAAGGGGGTTTACTTACTTTTCTCGGCAATGGCAGCTTGTCTGTGGTTGAGATAAACGAACAAACATACAAACAAAGAAGAATTTGGTTTTAGTGTTACTTCAAAGTAGCTAACCTTGACTGCATTTCATTACCTAAGAGACATTTTGCTGCTCAACAAAGCAGTGGGAAGAGCTGCTTTTATTGCGCTTGTCAAAATGAAAGACCCTCTCTGTCACTCAGATGGGGAAACAGCATACAAAATGTTCCAGAGACATTAGTGCATGCAGATGGCATTGGCTAGAAAAAAGGGACTTACTTTAATCTCTGAAATTCGGCAAAGGCTTCGTCATATGCTTTAAGGGGGAAAAAAAAAGAGAAGTTAGAATTTTCTCATCTGGAACTGATGACACACAGGGACCAATTATACAAAATTCACAATGTGAGGTCAATGTGATTAGCGCAGATACAACTAAGCTGATTTTCAATAAGACTACATCTATGCGTTCACTCTACAACTTGATGGACTTAACGAGCAAATACTTTTTAGGTAGAAAATGTGAACTAGTGGATTTTAGAAGCTTTCAATTCCACGAGAGACCTTCAAACCCTCAAACGGAAAGGCAAAGATTAGCTCCACCAAACATAAAATGGGAAAAGAGGTCTGTTTCGAATAAAAGTTGGTCGTCTAATAAACATCCTGAGCATCAAAAAGGCTTTTCTTTTATTAAATCATCCCACATGCCATGGCCTCCGAGCTAGACAGTTGAATGTTTCTATGTGATGGGGCTGGCCCATCTGTTTGTGTTAAAGATTTAGCACAGGGAGTTACTGCATTCACAGCGTGTGCCGTGCTTGCCTGAAGCAATGCCTCTATGCCAGGCAGGGGATGAGATAAAAGACCGTGAGACAAGGAATTGGGAGCTCTACAGTTCTAAAATATTTTTTTCTGAGTCTGTAGAGTAAGCCACAAAAGGCAGCTTCATTTTGAAATCTCTCTCACCTCGTCTTTAAACTTCTCTGTGGTCTGGGAATCATAATATTTCACATCTAGAAAATATTTATATAATACTAGTCCCCCCGCCCCCTTCCTTTTACAGATGGAAAAAATAAACATAAAAGTCAGGCTTAAAATCTCTGGAGAAAGACTAGTTAGGGTAAACCAAGCTAAGAGCTTGGTACTCTTCCTTTTCCCATGTCACTGAGAAAGAGGCACAGGATTGCCGATGTGTGTTTGGTGGCAGTGTCAATGCGAGTAAAATAATCCACAACTTTGGGTTAAGGGGGATTTGAGAACAGGGTAGTTAAATAAGCTCTGATGGGCCAGAGAGTAAAAGTAAATTTTAAAAAGTTTTAAATTTATCTACCCATATCTTGTTTGCCTTTTTCTATCGTGTTTCAAAGTATCAGATGGACTGTGGAAGAAATCCGTTATCACTGTAGTATGTGACTCAGGCACAGGCACAGTGTCGCCTGGAATGTCTGAGTCCTGGAGGCAGCTGCTTCCATTCCCTGAAGAGACACTTCACCAAGCATTTTCCATCTTCATGGGCAGGAGAGTAGGGTGGGTGTGAGGATAAGGAACTTAGCACAAAACAACTCAATGCAGGGTCAAAAGCCTGCTCTCTAAATTATGAACCTACTTTCTCAGGATTAAAACACTGAGCGTTATGGCATATTTAGATAGCATTTTAATATATGAAAAAGTGGAAGAGAAAGTCAGTCCCCAGTCTCCTTTAGTAACTTCAGATAGGCTTTCACTTTTCCAGGAAATAATAAATAAGATGAAGAGTATAGTACCAGGAGAGGGAGAAACAGCAACGTGTTTTTAAATTTTTATGAACGATTGTGTATGTTTTAACTTTTTAAATTTTAACTAATAGTTGTGCATCACTTGTCATCTATGTTAGGTGGAAGCCTTTTGTCCACATCTCTCATGACTTTCTCCTCCTCTTCCCCAGTCTCTCCAGAACCCCCCATTCTCTCAGCAGATGACCAAGAAAACTGAAGCCATAGGATCCAACTTTTCTAACTACCTTCTGTTCTCCTCAATATTTATCTTTGCTTATTCACACTTACTCCCTCTGGTTTCTGAAAAAAAGGTATTCCTGCTCCTTTCCAAAGTCAACACTGTCACCCCTGCCCTGGATCACCAACCTTGCATTCCTCAGAACTCTGATATATCAATTGTTCCCCCTCACTCACATCTTCAATCCTTCCGACTCAGCTGATTGCTTAGGAATGAACATGTTCAAATTTCAGTCATCATAAAACTATTCTTTTTCACTGTTTGTTCTTGCTCAAGTGATTGTAAATCAATCTGTCCTTCTTTGTCAGCATCTTGAAAGAGTAGTGTTTACTTTTCACTGATTCCCCACCCACTGAATTCTTGCTTCTACCACTGTGGCTGAATTTAAACTGCGTTATTAAAATCTCCAGTCACCTTTCAATAGGCAAACCTCTTATCACACTTCATTCTTTTTAAAAAGCCCACCCCTCCAAAGTAAGTTCAAATCTGCAGAACATGCATTTACCTTCTCCTGAAAGATCCACTGTCTTCTGGTGTCCTGTTTTGCCATCAAAGAGCTCCATTACATATTTTCCTTTATCATTTGGAGTGGGCTCATTGATTTGCAGCCAGATCTGCTCCCCGGTGACCCCACTCTTAACTCTGTCTGTGTACTTAATGGCAGTCTCACTGTTCAAATCAAAGGAAACGTCATTGTTTGCTTTCCTCTAGAGCTGACCTTTACTTTGTCTCTTATTGAAGGTCTTAACATAAAGTTTTGCAGGCTTTCATATAATATGGGATCCACATATGTTCTACTGCTTCAGAGAAATGATGAATGCTGAATCACCAAACTTGGATTCCAAGGCCCAGGGTGGGGGATGGGGGTTGGGGGTCTGACAGTCTCACATTTAACTCCCAGTAGTAGTCTGGGGCCCAGGCAGATTGCAACACCAATACTTCTCAGTGATATTAATTATCTTTGTGCTTGGGCTTATTTGTGGGACTAAGGGAATCTTTGAAGCGAAATGGCCAAGGTACCTATTATATTACTGCATATTTCATGCAGATGGTCTATGGATAAGCTAGTCAAAAACAGAATTAAGGAGGTTCATCTGTGGCTGACATCCATTGACATATGTGGTTACAAAGCTATTTAAAACTTTCGTAAACATGGTAGTAAGGCCAAGAGTAATGAAAAGCTGAGTTGCTGCCAAAATGAATGAGGCACATTCTCTGCCCCTGAATATGAGTTTCTTGGTATTGTATAGTAGTTCATGAGCAGAGCCATCCATTCTGTTCTTTGCATTACAAGAGAATACAAGCAAATAGAACAGTTTGATTTGTGATCTGATGGTTTAGTAATGCCACTTTTTAGATGAAATAAGAGAAAGATAGAGGTGGATATATTCTCAATGATGTTAAAAGTCACTTTACGAAGAGTTTGCTAACATGTAAGGAAATAAGGAAAATGGGCGCTGGACAAAATTACTTTATTTTATTAACAATTATTCTTAAAGAAAAGATGGAGATATTACCCCAAAATGTTCATACTATGATGAGAAAAACTATGGATAACATCATATTTTAATCTCTAACTTGTAGTATGATATAAATATATTTTCTAAAACAAGCATGTATAACGTTTGTAGCTATAATAAGCAAAATGAACTTTAAAAAAACAGAAAAACAAAGATCTCTGCCAAGGAAAGTTTCTGTTTTCAAATAAATATTCAGCATTTTTCTTACACAGTACATTCTTTAAAAGATACTAAAATTAAAATGTCATAAAATGTAAGCTAAAGGAACCCATCTGTACCCATAGACTTCAGCCTGAGCAATATATATGTCTTAGAGAGCTAGAAAGACAGACAGTGCTCTGCTTTACTATGATAAATGTTGAGTTCTTGAATCTCTGGCTCACATGCATAATAGTACCTTAAATTTGTAAAGCACTTCATGGTTTACAAAGTACAACTAATTTCATTCTTTCATTGGGTTCATTAGTATCATGGGATAGAGTAGGTATTATTGTGTGAAACTCAGAAAAATTAAATGACTTGCTTAAGATCCAAAGGAATATAGGAGCAAAGTCAAAACTAAAACCTATTTCAAGTTTTTTTCCATTGTGCCACATACCGACATAAAGACAGTGAAGACAATCCTTGTCTCCTGAATTGTTCATGTGCATGTGGATACACAAAACACTCATTTAGATGACTAGACCGAATAATGGAAAAAGTTTGTGTCTTGCTAGTCTATGTTTGCAAGTTTGTTCAAAACTCAATGCTATAAATTTTTTTTCTACAAGTAATCCTTTTAGAGATGGCGTAAAGCCTTTTGATTGATGATTTAATTAGTTTATCTTCTCAGTCTTCAGACTGATATATTAGAATGTTTTAGGTGTCACACAGGAATTTCCTGAAATTTTATCTATTTTTACTGAGAATTATTTTCCTAAAATATATTCTGAAAGGAATGAAACCCCAAGAATTCTACATTGGAATTTCACTTCTCGTTTTTTTTTTTAGAACTCAGGAAATTAATAATAATAAAATAATAAAACACTGTTCTACGTCACAAGAAAGTCATTTTAAGGAAAACACAAATGTTTGTTTTGTGGTGGGACCCAGTTCTGATTAAATGTTAATCTAGATGTCTGATGCTACTTGAACACAGGGGTAGTGCCATAGCTGGGAGACTCTGGAGCCAGGCGGCCTGGGCTCAGCCCTCTCCCCACCACTTAGCTGTGTGACCTCAGGTAGTCACCTCCCCTAGTCTAAACCTCCTCTTCACTGAAGTGAGAAGTACCCACCTCAAAGAGTTGTGCATGTTAAATAAATGTATACATCTCAATGTCTTGGAGCAGTGCCAGGCGTATTGTAAACATCCACTGAAGGGAAGATACAAACAAACTCATTGTCTGCCTACTCCTGGAGATGCCACAGTGGCCAACTGCTCAGCGGGGCTTGCTCACAAGGATTTTAAGGAGTGTCTGCTGCATCCTAAATGTGGACTGAAAGTGGTTGTGCCCCATTAGATTTCTGTGCCAGGCTGTTGTTTTCTTTCAGCTCAGGAAATTTCAAGGAAGCACAGAGGTTAAGGATAACATCAAAAGTATAAATGGAGAACTCGTTTGACTTAGAAACCTGTTTTGCCTCTTGGAATCCCAGAGGTGAACTTGAATGGAATCCCTCCAGAACTCCATGAGGGAAGCCTGGGATTAGAACAGATCTTCAGGCTCAATCCTGTTCAAATACATTTTCCCAAAATCATCTTGAGATCTCCCAGCCTTCCAAGGGTGGACAAGGAACACGATATGGCCAACTGTGCTAACTGCTACACACAACAACAATAACTAACTCAGACACGCTTCTGTATTAGGTTTCTCTGGTGAGTGGTCACTAATTCATATCATGGGAAATTTGGTGCCTCCTGGTACATGCTGCTTTAATTTTGTTCCAGAGCACGGCACGGGTTAGCTGTGTGTAGAAAGAGAGGATCGGAAGCTGATTTTGGATGCCTCACAAGGCAGAGAGAGACTAAGCACGACCATCTTGAGGTAGAGGTCACATTACAGAGATGTCTACAAATTATGGTCCTGCCCTGATCAGAGACAGATGCTGTGAGCCGTCACTGACCTCATCATGCACGTGTTAAGGGAACGTGCTAACCTCACACTAAGGGGATGTCCTGGGTGCTTCTGTCCTGTGCTCATCAGTGTCAGACCTGAAAAGTCAGAAGACTCCTTGCCTGAGAGTCGGGAGGGTTGCTGTTGTTTTTCCCACCTTTTTTCACTCCACTGGAGAAAGAATTTCTACACAGCAATTACGTTCCCATTTACTTACTTGTGGGACCAGTTAACTTTTAGATCATCCAGGTAGTAGGTAACAAAAGAGTAGAGCCGGATGCCCTCAGCTGTGCTCTGGATCTTCAAGTCTGTAGCAGACAAAGCTGGAAGAAGAAGACAGCATATTTCATACCCCTGTAAGCCCATCCACCCATCCAGAATAATGAAGCACTGTGGTTGGTGAGAACATTTTAACTTACCTATTTTTCTACATACTTCAGTCATCAGTTCTTTAAAGGCTGTGGATAGATTCATAGACAAAGCTTCAGGATAACAATGCTCAGTGTAAGGTCAAATCTCAAGCTGTTAGTGAGACATCAAAAACATCTGTCTAACAAATAAACACTCATAGACACAGACAACAGCATGGTGGTTACCTGAGGGAAAGAGCGGGAGGTAGAAAAGGGCAAATTAGGGGGCCAAATGTATGAAAGGAAATTTGGTAATGGAAGGAGATTTGACTTTGGGTGGTGATCACACAATGCAAAATACAGATGATACATTATAGAATTGTACACGTGAAACCTATATAATTTTACTAATCAATGTCACCCAATAAATTTAAAATAAATAAATAAATATCTGTCTGGTGAAAGATATTGGTCACAAGGTGCTCTTGGAGAGAATAACTCAATTTTAATCAAGTTTTAAAAGATCCCTGCTTTTGTTTTGATACTTTTCCCTCTAACTCTTTATAACTGTCACCATATTTACATTCTAGAGGAAGAGCCACAATGAGATTCCCAGGAAGGTTCTTGGCTTTAAGAATCTCTTCTTTTTAAGTCCCAGGAAGTCTTAGTTCACATTAGAGGAAGTATCGGTGTCATCAATTCATAATGAATTAACCATCTATCAGCCTGACATTTCTCAGCCTAATAATGCTTTTTGCCAATAAACACATTTAGGCCTGCCTCTACCGAGAGTGAGAAAGGTAAAATCAAACTTCTGCTGTTTGTTAGCAATCCTGTTAACGGTCTTGTTCAGGAACAAAATGGGAAGTTTAGGGGTCACATATAGGTCTTCGTTATCATGATACATTTATTCTTGGTAGTCTCTGAATAATGAAAATGGCTCTCTTGCTCTGCTAATAACTGAGAGGCTTAGAGTTTCACATATAAATCTTTCTGGCCACCTTTTAAGAGTAGATTCTTAAAACCCACTTTTCACGGTAGTTTTTGATCGTGCAACATTTTTTTTACAGGGTGGAAACCAAAATGATTTATATTGAAAACAGACCCCTAGTGGACTATAGACTACAAATTCTCTGAGGATCAAAAGTACACTTCTGATTTCTAGGAAGGCTAAAAGTGAAGGGTTTTTTTTTCAAATATAACAGGAGTTCACTGCTGGAATTTCAATGAAAACAAAAATCTGTGGATAAAAAAATCAGCATGACTTCAATCATCAGCTCAGCCTCCCTCATAATTCTGATAACCTATACATAGAACACATAAAACAGATCCCAGTAATAGGTGGACTGACCTTCATCCACAAGCTTCAATCTGCTCTTATCTTTTCCTCTGTCATCTTTCAGGACAACTTCATAAGTCCCAGCATCTTTCTTGGAAAACTAAGGAAAAGATAGATGTATCACAGTGCAGCTTATTGTAGCCTCAGAATTTGGTGTTTGCATTTTTAAGGCCCTGTGATTTATTGCCATCAAAACACACACTGAACAAGCATCTAGCCATGTCAGCAACGAACAGTTCACAGATGAACCTATCCATCATAAATTGACCAGTTAGCAGTCCTGATTTTCCACCCTCTAATGCTATAATTGATTTGAAGCCTAAAGTCCTTATCCTTCATGCTGCGTTCAGATTAAAAACTAATGATCACATATATTTGAAAGGTACTCTTTTAGACAAAAAGTAGATAAAAATCTATCCTTAAATGAATATTATGTCTGATTGTAATTTTAGGGAAAAAGTTATCATGAGGCCTAAGAGCAAACGAAGAAGGATCCACTTAACTGCCCTGCCACTCACCCATCTATGAAAAAGTAGCTCAGAGGGGCAAGTATTGTAATATCTGGACAATATTGGTTGGACATGTGACAAATATATGTATATCATGTGAGAGAGACTTTTGTGTACCTACAGCTTGCTTTTTAGGTGAAGTCAGGGTAGGGATCCTTGGAGCAGTTAGAAGCAAGGTACTAAAATGCCCGGGGCAAAGGAATATAGAATCTAGTCTCTGTTTTTTTGGAAAAAGTGGGGTACAGAACTAAAATATCACATTTCACATTAATAGCCACCTACCTCTGTTATAAGCAGGGTACATATACCATCCTTAAAATCATGCTTTTCATCCACTGATATCTCCCTCTCGTCTTTGTACCACATGATAAGAGTCTCCTTCTTAATATTTGCCACCTAGAACAAAAACCGTAATTACACTTCTTGAAAAAGGGAATGCTATTCTTATGAAACTAAATAATTCTTAATGTAGCATTGAATAGAAGAAAATGCACTAAACTTAGAATCAGAAGCTACTAAAGGAATCAACTGAAAGCTATTTTAATTGATAAACAGTTTAGAATAAAATGCATAAATATGCATTTATTCATAATATGCAAAATGAATAAATGAATAAAACTAAATCAATAGCATCTCTATTTCGAGCAGTAAAAATTGACCTTAAAATCATCTAGTGGACAAGAAAAAAAAGAAAGAATAGGTAATACATACTAACACACAAACTTAAATTAAAATAAAAATCTGAAAACCATTGGAAGACAAATCCCATCAGATTAAAAGAGTCTGTCACATAAAACCAATGACTTTATTAAAGGAACAGACAAGTCCCAACATATATCTAAATATTTTTAAAAAGGTAAATGAAGCTTTGCAAATAAATGTGGAGGGGAAGTTTGTTTTAAAATTTCTTTTAATTAAAAAAATGTTTTCGGTTTTGAGATATAATTGACATATAACCATAAGTTTAAGGTATACAGCATAATGATTTGATATGTATTTATGTAGTGAAATGATTACCATAGTAAGTTTAGTTAACATCATTAAGTAGAGTTTAATTAATTGCTTAGCAATTTTGAGGATATTCATTTAAATCCTCTATTCACACATCATATCATATCATGAATTTCAAATGAGATAAAGACTTCATACTAACTGTTAAAGGGATCTTGAGCTTTATCTACAATGTTTTAATTTTATACAAAGAAGTGTATATTCATGGATTTCTTGTGCAATTAAAATTATGTGAAAAAATAAAGACTTCATACAAATCAAGAAAATGATCCCTAAGACTCCACTGAATAACTGGACAAATGTACACATAATTCCCAAAGAGGAAATACAATTACAAGCAAACAGAAAATGTTTAATCTCATTACAAACAATGTTATGCAAGTTTTAAAATGTTAAAAAAATTTCAGTTGATAAATTAAAATAAGAACCAACACTGGTAACTGTACAACGAAACGAGTACACACAAACATTCTTTATCATCCTATAAACTGGTTCCTGAATCATAGAAAGTAAGTGCGTTATTAGGTGACATTGCTTATGATAGAAATGACCCCTGACTGGAAAGTTGCATCTGGACTGGGAGGGCCTACAAATGGACGCCATGGCTCTGGCTTCTCTGAGTATACTGACTCTTGTAATTTGAGCATGTCCCTTGTGGAGACCTGGGGTGCTCTGCCTAGGGAGTTGTCATAAGAGACAGTGGCTCCTTGGGGCATGAGGTATTTTTAAAGCCATGGTGTTTTCTGCACCTGACCAAAGTGGATCTTGTCTCCTTGCACCTGAGTTGTAATCTCAGGTTGGTGAAGGGAATAGCTCCTGATGTGGACTCTTGCAGGAGAGGAATGCCCAGTATCACCCTGCAGGCAAGCTGGGGTTCTTGTCCTATATTCCTTTGAGTATTCTAGTTCCAAGTGGGGCTCGTGATAGTCTCATGAGACTAAACGTTTAACTGCACATACTGAATTAAATATAATGAATATTTAAATTGCCAAATGTACATAAATTGTTATAATAGTGAAACAAAGAGCTATGGGAGGACAGAGGAAAGTTCATTCTACCTGGATTGAGAAGGGGAAGGCCTTAGGAGATGATTGAGCTGGGCCTTGAGAAAAGTTTTTGTCAGAGAAGCTGTGATAAGAAGGCCAATCCAGGTCGTGGAACAGCATAAATATAGAATTATGAATATTCAGAACCTATTCCTAGGTTGTTCAGAATCTGGGTATGAGGCTAATTCTGAGGAAAGCCATCAGACAGGACACCAAACCTCGCCTCCCACATGTCTAGTGCAACAGGTAGCACAGAAAGAAGGAGGATGGACATGTAGGTCTCTGGGAAAGGGATGGTTTATGGGGTGTACAGTGTAGAGAATAAAGTGAGGAGGGGACAATGTGGCAGCGGGCAGCTAGGAGGAGAGCGAGGCAGTGAGAGTTTTAGCTGCTGCCTGAAAAAGTCATTTTTCAAGCTCTGCCATTTGCTAAGAGGCTGAAACCCAGAATTTATCTTTCTTCCCCATTTCTGGTAGACTGCTGTTTCTTTGAATTTCATCAGACCTAGAAGAGACTGGGGCACTTGGGTTCTGGCTTTTATAAGGACGACTACATGCCAAATGCCAAATCAATGCTTCTACCTTGGAGTACCTGTCCACTATCACGACTTTCACATTCCAATCTAATCCAACAGTTCCTTATCCAAAACGTTTTGACGACTCACTCAGCTGAACAATACCATATGCTAAGGTACAAAATAATTCAGCATGTGATAGGACAAACATTTTTCTAACTCTTTCCAAAGGCCTAATAAAACAATTGCTTGTGAACTGCAAACTCTTTATCAATCCTCTCCCACATGGCAGCACAGTGGTGGCCAATACACAAAGGTATTGTTGTTCTGGTCACACAATTTAGATAGGAAATTGCTAAACTTTCATGGCAAAACAGTGTAGCTGGAATGATTCTGGAATAGATCTATCACTTAGAATGTAGATTTGGCCTAAAACAAAGACAGTGTGAGATTCTTCTGAAATTAATAATTTAATAAGAGTGGGGGGGGAGAACAGGTAGAGCACAGAGGACTTTTAGGGCAGTGAAAATACTCTGTATGACATGTAATGATGGATACATGTCATTATACACTTGTCCAAATCCATAGAGGGTACAACGCCAAGAGTGAACCCTAATGGAAACTAAGGACTTTGGGTGATTATGATGTGTCAATGTAGGTTCATTAGTTGTAACAAAGGTACCACTCTGATAGGACATATTTTTGATGGGGGAGGCTATGTATGCATGGAGGAAGGGGGTATGGAGGAAATCTCTGTAGCTTCTCTTCCATTTTTTTGTAAGCCTAAAACTGCTCTAAGAAAAGGCTTATTAAACAGAAAGAATAACAGTCTGTCCTTATTAACTAGGATAATTAATAGGAATGCTCATGTTGCCTTCCCATATTTTTATATTGCTTTACTTTAAATGTTTCTTACTAACCAATGATTACAGTAACATTCAACAGTAAGGAAGTTATCATTTGGTTCAAATGGAGGAGATGAGAAGCTGATCTTTCTCTTCTCACATTCTATTTTATATTTATATCCCTTGTATCAAATACTAAAAAGTTATTTACTTCTTACCTTGCATTTCAATAGTACATTACATTCACCAGTCACTTCCCAGCTCAAATACTCAGCAAAATGTGGACCTATAAAATATTAATGACACCAGCAATCACTTTCTTAGTCATGAACACAAAATCAAAGCTCATTCTTAAATTCTAATGTGATTTATATTTGAAGTGAAAATTTTAAAATTCAAGATTGAGTTTGAAATATTTTAAATGGATACATACTTAATAATAAATATTTTCATTTTTTAAAAATTTGTAGGGTCATTAACATAGCAATAATATTCATTTTAATTTGTTATGTAAATATTTAGTTCAAGAAACTGAGGCTTTTCTCTTTACTTGCTGGCTATTTTTACCTTGTTTCCTGATCCATTCTTGCCTCTGGAATTCAGCTTCTTTCTGGAGCTTTTTATAAACTAAAAATTGAAAAACAAGTAAGTATGTAGTGATATAAATGTACATGCCAGTCACTGTGCTAAGTGACTTATATTCATTATAATGTGATTTATATTCATTATAACACTCATACATCATGACCACTGTGTTCATTTTTAGTCTTCATAGATGAGGAAATAGGCTTAGAAAGGTTAAGTAATTTATTTAAGGTCATGAAGCTACGCAAAAGGGAAATAGTATTGGATACTGTGAATGTAGAGATCCATTGCTTTGTTAAACGCCACATTTTAAATCTTAGTGGTTTCCACAGTGGCTTATGGCAGCTGATATACAATCTAGTTGTAATGTATGATTGATTAGGCATACACTACTTTTGCATATTTTTCTTCTTAATTTAATTAATTTAAAGTAAGTACACATCATAAAATAGTATCACAGTTTGTTTCTGAGATACATATACAGTCTTGGTTATATTGCAATCTCCTTCATTGGAGAATTTCAGTTGTAAATATTTGTTTATATAAGAGATAACTTATATGCAGTCTTACATGTAGGCCAGCGGTAAATTTGGTGTCCTTTTAAATTAACTTCCATTTCTATGAAATGAAATATTGTGGAAAGTATTAATTGATAATTATATTTCAAACATGGGACTCCAATCAAGAAACAATTCATACTGCCTTCCACATGACCATTTTTGTGCCATGGGGTATTTGCATTGAAGGGTGCAGCAAAGTCTTCCAGTTCATGTTCCACAGAATTCTTACCATCTCCAATGAGAACAAGAGTAGAATGGCCAGTTGCTCTTCCATCTTGAAGCTGAAAAGTGTATGTTCCCTCATCCTCATCCTGGAGCTTTTCCATGAACATTTCAATTATACCAGTGTTTCGGTCAATATGCATCTTATATTTCTTCAATGTAAAGAGGCAAAAAGAGAAATCAGTGAGGTAGATATGATGACAATAAGCCTAATAAAATAAACGCAAACTCCAAAGAATCATAACTTTAATTAAATTTCTTGTTAATAAGTTTTCCTATAAAATGTCACAGAATGAAGGCTCAGGTCTGGGATCAACTCTGTGGTGCAATTCAGGCCCCAGAACTTCCCCTGTGGGAAGCCAGTCTCCAACTAAGAGCAAAGTTTTGCTTACATTTCCCATACCCTATCAGGTTTCCCTCACTCCCTACTCCTGAGAGTACTCGCCCATACATCAGTGGAAGGAGAAACTCTATTTCAGACTCTCCTAGAAAACCTGACTTAAGGCAGTAACTTGCACCCAATGAATTAGTATGATTTGAACCAACTGGGATGAAAATGAACAGTTCTTCAAATTCAGAGTGTGTGTGTGTGAGCATGCACACAGCAACATGCAAGCACGTGAGAACATGAAGGAAGAGGGTCGATGCACACATATGCATGAATATCCCCTCAATGGCTGTGGCAGCAGAGAGTGATGCCAGCAATATTTTTCCTTCCTCTCTGTTGGCCTGGTGATAATTACAGCTGATGAGAACATTTTGTAAATAGGGAGGAGATTGACCACAGTGGACTCATGTGTGACTTGTTCTGGATCTACACCATAGGAGCTGAAAAGAAATATACTGCATACTCCTCACCCACTCTCCCCCTCACTAATGAATACTCAAATGTTTTAAAACCACAGCTCGATGGAAGGTGGTTAATACTGGCCGCAAACCACACCTCTTCCCTGTCTTTTAAATCTCCCATTTACACCTGTGATAGTACAGGTGAGAGCCAGGGCCCTTAAACCCGAGTTCTTCAGTTCCACAAAGCACCGGCCTGATCCTGGTTCTAGTGAAGTCTGTCTGGGGAGGTCAAATAAGGCACAGATGTTGTAGCTCTATCTATAGAATTTATGTTTACATTAAAAGCAAAAAAGTAGATATAGATATGCACAATCACCTATGCAAATAAGATATGAACAGACATACACAGAAATGTAGAAGAAACCCAAAACGTATATACCAATATGTTCATTGGAAAGTTGTAAGAATTTGTGATTTGTCCTTTCTGGGTCTTTAAAGGTTTTTTTTGTTTGTTTGTTTTTGTTTTTTTAACAATAAGGATGTATTGCATTTTCAACCAGAAAAGCAATAAAGATATTTTTAGTGCATTTTTTTTCTGAGCCATTGGAACAATAGAGTACACTTTCTCCATATGAATAACTAGTAAATCCCTGCTGGGGTTTCTGATGTGAATGTATGAGTTCTTAAGGGAGCAGCTGTATTTTCATAGGTGACCATACTTCTTGATTTGCCTGGAATAGTCTTGGTTGTCCTGAAAAAATTACTACTAGTACCCTCTTTCATTCTCAAAAGTGTCCCAGTTTGGATAGCATGATACAATCAATGTTTTCCTCTACATTTTTTACATGTGAAATTTGAACTCCTCCACACCACATCCAGTGGTTTTCATAATGACTTACCTGCATTCTAATAGGCTTCCCCAGCATATTCTATAATGATATGTTTAGAAATCTAAAATGTGTAAAACCTACCGGCCCTTCAAAAATTTCCTTGTCGTTAAATATGTAGTTGACTTTAGTATTGCCAGACAGCTTCTCAGCCTGCATCCAAAACCGGACCTGGCCTTTCTCCAAAATTTCAACTGCCAACTCTGACTTAACTGGGACAGCTATAAAAAATAAAAATAAAATAGTAATTGGTACTTAAGTTTTGCGGAAGTCAAAAGTTATACGTGGATTTTTGATTGCGTGGGAGTCAGCACCCTTAACCCCCGCAGTTTGGGGGCCAGCTGTATATTGGTAACCAGTTGTCTTGATTCAGACTTTTCTGACAAGTGAAAAAACAGTCAATGGAAATAACGATGTAGCATTTTGCTTCTTGCAAAGCCTAGAGGCAGTGAGAGTATTGTAGGGAAAGCATGATACTGAGGGATTGACTGTCACTTTGAGCAAATCATTCACCTTCTCAAAGTCATAGATGTCTCTCAACTGTAAAAATGAGGAAGACGAACTTACCATCCAGGGTCCTTTAGCTAACCTCTGTGACTCTCTATTGTGGCTTTGGTTAGGTTTACTTAGGGACAATAGCAAAGTACAATGAAAAGACATGCAGCCTCGTCCAACACTGGCTACTACTAGCAAACTGTGTAATATTAGGCAGATCACATATCTGGCCTTATTTAACTAATTTATAAATGAACTGAATTGAACTGAATGTCCTAATTGGCCAAAATATTTTCCAACTCCAACATTCTATGATCTTAGTTACTTCAAAATATTTGGAAAAAAGCTATATTTGGTTTTTTTCAACTATTTAACTCACTTTGGAGGTTTTTAAAAATGAATTTTGAAAAAGAATTATTTTTGACTATATATACAAGACGAACTGGCTTGTCATTTAAACCCTATCCATCCCAGTGGTACGCCAGTTCCTTTAAGTTCTTACACCAAGCAAAATTTTTCAGAGGCAAACAAGTGAGTCACTATCGAGAAGCTATATTAAAATAAAGCATGGCTTGCCTCTGAAAGTGAAGGAACTCTATGCTATCTCTGATTTATAGCTGTATCGCTTAAGCCATGTAAGTTGAAATTTTAAAAGTTGGCTGACATCTCTCAAAACCATTTTCTAAATTTCTTCTCCCCCCCACACCTAAATTTCTTGTAGCTTGTAAATGTTGTTCACAAAGTCTCCTCCAACAATGGCCCTGTATCAAAGGTGGCTCCAGAGTATACTCTGTGGGAAAACGTGATTGTTTCTCAAAGTTTCGTAGTCCTTTAGGGGAAATGATGACTCTTTGCTTTCCCTAAACAGTTCTGAAACCTATCTCAAAATTTTAGCATATGCTATATTTTAAATTATAAACTTCCTAACTTGTACCAAACTTGTGCCAAATGTACACTAATTGTCCTTTGTATTTATCCTAAAACTACTCTTTTCAAGTTTTAAGGGATGCCGTTCATTGGCACTGTTCCACATCCACTGTAAAACTCAGTTATAGAGTTGTTCCAATGCGAAGCTAACAGGGGGCTCAGACATCATCTACTGAGCGGTGTCACGTGGTGGACAGAAGATGGGCTCTACTGTCACACCATGCTCTTGGACAGTAATGTCCTCTGAAACGTGCTCCTCACTTGCTAACATGGAGATTATCTGCCTCACCAGGCCACCAGCAGGAATGAATGTAGTACCAGAATACATTAAGACACTGAATAATGACCAGTGTTCAAGAAAGGTTCGTTTTCTTCCTCCCTTAATTTTACTGATGACAAAACTGAGCTCCAAGAAAGGTTAGAAACACATCTGGTGGCAGAGCTGAGACCAGGGGTCTCCCCTCTATTCTGTGTTCCTCCTGGTCCAGGCTGTCCAGTGTGAAGGACACCAGCGGTTTTCCAGTGTGAGCATGTCTAAGTGAAACAGATCATGGACAGACCCCAGGGTGGTGACGGCAGAGGCTAAGCTTTTTCTCTACAGGATGATCCTGCTTGCTACAAGTAAGCCTTGAGGGGAGTGGAAAGTAGAATCTCTCCTAGAAAGGTCTGGAGACGTCATTCTGGGGAATCTAATACATGAGTGACACAATTATCCAATAGGTCCAGAATGGCGGTGGACGGGGAGAGACACACCCTCCTGGAAGCTTCCAGCTCCCTTAATGTTCACTGTCCTCTCTGAGTAATAGGAACATCATCTGGAGAACATTGGCCACCAGGAATCACCAGAGGGTATGGTGGCAAACAGCAGGGGCACACAAAGACATAGCCCATGTCTTGGTCGGTGTCAGCCCACCTGGACTTAACCCCAGGTACCAGCTGTGTACACTTGGTCTAGTTACTTAACCTCTCTAGGCCTCATGTTCTTCATCTCTAAAACCAAATCACCATAGTACCAACCCTTTCAAGGTCATAGTGGAGTTTAAATGATACATCCCATTTAAACACCTTATATATAGCCTGGCATATAATAAGTGCTCTATAAATTTGGCTATTAATATCTTGGTGCTTCTTTCCTCCTTGAGCTGCTTCAACAACACCCTTTAATTACCAATTGTAAAATATAATATATTGACACCTAAGAGGACATACCAAATAGATATAATTTATGTATATATATTGTGTGTATCTGCACACATAGAATATATATATATATATATATATATATATACATATATATATATATGGGATAATAAACAATGTCTAATAATGAAGAGATATTATACAATATATTGACAATACCAAAGTATATCTCACACCATCCCCCCAAAAAAGTACTTGATCTTGAGACAATATAAATATATTCAAATAAGCTACCTCTCTACACTGCAATTTACTATCAATACTGGCAAGACAGACTAGGTTTCTATTTTTAGCTTTACATAGTTAATTTCTTCCTTCTTCTCAGCCCTAAATTTCCTTAGGCTCTTTTTGCTTGCAGTTCGTTTGCTCTAGTAAAATATCTGTTATTTGTAGGTTTTAGGCATATGTTTAGTGGTTTTCAAAATATTTTTGAAAACAGCTTAAAACAGGAGAATTTACTGTGCCAAGGGATAAAGGAACATCATACTGTGTATCACATTGTGTGAAAAATGAGACCATTTAAAAACTTACAAAAATCTCAAGAAAATGACTTAACGTGAACATATACTAAGAGGAAGTGGGCATGGATTGAGAAATTAGACATAATGCTCGGACCCTATCATCAGATCTCTGAAAATGTTCATGTAGTGACTAATCTACCGTGTTTCCCCCAAAATAAGACCTAGCCGAACCATCAGCTCTAATGCATCTTTTGGAGCAAAAATTAATATAAGACCCGGTCTTATTTTACTATAATATAAGACCCAATCCTTTATAAGACTGGGCCTTCTTTTAATTTTTGTTCCCCAAGACACATTACAGCTGATGGTCCAGCTAGGTCTTATTTTGGGGGAAGTGTGGTAATAGAGGTGGGGGGAATAAAAGTGCTGGAGCTGTAATATTTAAAATGCTGCTTTGATGGGCTAATGCAAAGTCCCTTGGGTTAGAGTTGATATTTGCAAGTCAGAGTTTTTAACACATTCTCGGGTTCTCTCTCTGTACCTACCCAAATGCCACACCAGGTCTCTAATAAAAGGGTGTGTCTGAGTTTGCTACTACCCTCGCTCTTAGAACCAATAATTAAGACTGCTTATGCTTCTTCAAAATAAAATATCTCAGTGTAAATAACTGACATCAGGCAATCACTATCTCTGAGTCCGTATGATCACTGAACTTCAGGGAGGCTAGGGCACCTCCAGTTCAATAGTAACACCCCATTTTCTCTAGCCTCCACCCTTTAAGCTAAATGTAAATGTGATTTGGACTAGCTATTGCCTAGACACTTTGTCAATGTTTATTGTCTGACTAACTAGATTGGTGGGTGCTGTTTCTCTCCATTTCTACCAATGTATGAGAGAGACAGTCAGAATATTAATGGGGTCTGCCTGTCTACTGGGGCTCTGGCTGTGTTTAACACAGTGACCCTCTCTTCCATGCCCTACTTCACAGCCCTGGGAACATGAAGGGAGGACATCCTGTGCAGTTTTGAGATAGTTCTTCTGCAAGTCCTTCTATGATCACTGCTCTGTTTCAATTCACATTTATATTTTTTTCTGAAGAGTTCAAGGATCAAACAACACCATATTGATTATCTCTCATAGCATCTCTATATGATAGGTGCTATAAACTATTACAACAGCCATTTCCAGGGGAAAAAAACCGTGGCATGGGGAAATTGAAATGATCTGCCCAGATTCACAGAGTGGTTCCAAAGTACAGAACAAAGAGAGTCCAGGCCAAACCCCTGCCTTCCATACAATTAAAAAATATGTATAACTGTTAAGACACCATTCATGGTATTACTTTTCCAGTTTTATGGTGAATAAGTGTAGAAATGAGAAATAGTTGTCCCCTAGAATTCAGAAAGCCTGCATCCTACATGCACACCCATAGGCACCCCTCTGTCTGCTTTGCTGAACAAAGTTGGTTTTGAGAACATTACATTTGAGACCAATAGTCACCAACAATCTCACAATCAAACAAGCATCCCCTGGGAATGGAAGAGACATCAGGCAATTGGTTCTAGAGCAGCGTTTGTTTTAAATCACAGCCTATACTGAGAAAAGAATTTCAGGAAAGCTATAAGCCCTCTCCCTAGGAAAAAATGCACGTATACAAATATACAAAGTTTTGCTTATAGTCTGAGATCAGGGTATAGTTTCCTGGATTTCTGAAACTCCTGTATTAGTGAAGGAATTGTATCTTAGGGATTAGTGAGTGAAAACACATTCCTGATTTAAAAGAATGATTATATGCTATCTGTTTCTGTTTGTTTTCTCAAATTCTAGGGTATAACTTTCTGGATAATTCACTACTTTGGCCAATAGGTGCTGATGGCAAGAGGTCTTATCAGGCCAGTGGAACTTTCCGAGTGTCACTTCAGACTTCTTTCTCTTCTTTTAGGTGTCAACTGTGAAATTTAATCATTTATGTGGAAAGTGCTTTATTGAAGCGTTTGTAGATAGTTCAGAGAAATTCTTTTTCTGACCAAGGCATCATTGCCTTATTTTCCAGGAGTTTAAAATTATAGGTAATGTCTTTATTTAGAGGTATGATTCTTTTATTAAGTGCAAACATTAAATTGCTTAGGAAGTGATTAGTCTGTCTAAAAGACATAGGAATTAATATATCCAGAAGATATATATGTATATGTGACTCCAAAATATGTAGGCAAAAAGTGAAGAACTTAATTACTCAGCTATTACAGCTTCGTAAGCTGCCATTTCTCTATGAAACAGAGCATGAAATATAGTTTCTATGTTAGTTGTTATTATTTGTATCTCTCGAGAACAATGGCAAAGATAGAAGTAGCCCTACTAAAAAGTGCATTTGTAGCTCCCAGTGTATGTTCCATTATATATTTTTTCTTAATCCTGTCAGAGTTGTCATCTGCCCTATTCCAGAACTTTCCAACCAGTAGGATTGTTAAACTGTGTGAAAGTATTGTGGTCACTTACTTGGGAACTTGTGTTCTTGGCTGAGAGCAAGCAAACGTTTCAACTCTGTAGGGAGAAAAAGAGAACAATTAAACCTTAAATTACTGAAAACGTAAGTCACTAGATCCTAGAGAATCACTGAGAAATCAAAGCAGCATTAGACTTGTGAATTTAATTTATTTCAAACTTACCTTCCTCATCTATGAAGTAGCTTGATGCTATTCCATCAGTGTCAGTTACATCGCAGGAGTAAATGCCCAAGTCTTCCATCCCAAGGTCTTTGAAGGTCATTTTTGTCCTTCAGAACAGAATATTTATATGAGAATTGAGGCTGTGTAGGGTCTATGGACCTCTGTTCTGCATTGTCCCTAAGCATTTGACATGCTACTCCTTTCATTTGGAGCACTTGTTCCTAGGCCTCTTGCTGACCGAAAGCCTACTCATTCTGGCTGATTCTGGGAAGTCTTTCCTGACCTCCTCCTAGGTGTGATGAGGATGGGAGTGGGGAGCTGGTATAAGTCTCCCATCCCCAAGCTATGTTGCATGTCAATACATATCTCAAATAAAGAAATTTTTAGCTGATCAACCTTTGCTGGTGAGCCTAAAATTTTTTTCCCCACAGGGCAGAACTTGTTGTTGGTAACTCCAATGCCTCCTTTGGGTCATCCCTGCTTTTCCCTTTTTTAAGGTTATCAAACTGCTTTGGTACTGCCTAGTTCATTTTCTATATAATAAGGCACCGCGTGCCTTTAGGGACAAGATCTGTTTTGTTTATTGTCATGTCCTCCAGGATCCAGTGCCTTCTCTGGCACATTATATGTGCTTAATAAATATCTGTGGAATGAATAAATTATCTGGTCAATGATCTAGTTCACTGGGATTTCCAACTTTGGTGAGTTATATTGCTAGTCAGTGTCTAAGATCAGCCAAACGTTTAAGTGTTAGTCAAATGCACAAACTGGAAGAAAAATTTATAGTTTGTCTCGTCTTTGACCTATTTATGTTTTACTTCAAGGACTTCACAGCATAGTGACAACAAGATGTGCTTTGATTATATTTAGTATTTCCTTACCTTCCTTACAAGGAAATATTCAGTATTTCCTTGTAATTTTAACAAAATTACTATTTCTTTCTTTTGTTCTTGAAATATATTGGGCTTCTTTGTAATAGAAATAATAGGAATATTTTGCTTTACCAAATACAATCCAATATGGTTGGTACTATAAAGATATAAAGATTGATAAGTAAGGCAAAGTAAAAAAGAAAACTCAGAATGTTGAGGCTACAAGTAAGTAATAGATCATAAAATTAATCCCCTTCACTATTTTCCATTCTAGAGAAAAAGAAATCCAAGGTCTATGGAAGTTACACACTGCCCCAGGTCACATAGCCAGTTCCTGGCAGGGCTAGGACTAGACATCATCTACCCTGTGCTTCCCATGTAGAGATTGTGTCACTAATAAGTGGTGGTGGAAAAAAAGCAGAACAGATTATACCTGACCCACTTAATTTACCATGTCTTGAATCAGCAAGCAGCAAGTTCTTCCTTGCTCCCTCCCCATAAACATCCTCATCATTACTTTAAGATTTCAAAATCTTGCACAATCATGAGACTCATTTTTTAAGCTTACTTTTATGCCAAAGCTCTTCTAACATTATGAATGAGATGGCCCTTTGAATGGAATAATGTAAAAAGTACTTCATAGGGATTATTATTTTTTAAGGTTTATACTGGTATAAACCAAGTATTTCAAATGGAAAGCCAAGAGCTTACATCATCCTCTTGTTATGAAAAGGAAACCCATGATTAGATTGAAACAGTCCATACTTGTTGCCTTTGCTTTCAACTTCCAAACGTGGAGAGTCTTCAGTGGATACATAATCTTTGGACCAGATGAACTCAGAATTTGGAGTCATCTGATCACATTCAAAGTTCAAGGAAATGACTCCATCATCATCCACACTTACAACAAGCTCTTTGGTTCCTAGAAGAAAAAAAGAAGAGGCACTGATATTTTCTGGTAAAATCAACCAAGGAAGAATTCCTTACCTCGGGATCCTTTACTTTAGCCTTAAAGCAGGGCCTGGAGCTTGTGAAAGGGAAAAGCCCAACTGTTCACTGTGACTGACAATCCTGCGCTACAACTCAACTTTTATGCTGTACCATGGAATTAAATAAATGTGTTATGTTTCTTAGGTAGAGCCAACATCATGGAAAGTATTGTTTGGACAGGGCAGAATAAGAATTGGTTGACGTGACTGATAGCTCAGTTATGGGAGTAGGTTGATCATAAATAAGGGGGGAAAAGCAGCTTTGGGAAAAAGGAAAGTTGAATGGACCTTATCAGAACCTAATTCATGACTTTGCTTCAAGAACACACACCCAAATCCAACTAGTCATCAGTAAAGAATAAATAAGAGGTAAAGAAACCAAAGGGAAATTGAAGGGGAGAAAGTAGAGGTGATAAGAATGTTCAAATTCTGTAAATCATTTAAGAATGGAGAAATATATGAATCAGACAACCATAAATCAATCTAAAGATGCTCCTCTAGATTAGAACAGCAACCTAGAAATGACTGTTGTTGAACTGTATGGAAATGAATTTCAAGAGATCCAGGAGTTTCAAGAAGATTGGCATTTAGATTTTAAAACAAAACAATTCCATTAATGCTTTAAGTTCTTTTATTTTTGCGAGTTATAATACATTGCATCTACATCTAGCAGAGCAATTGAAAGAGAGTTTGTGCAGCACGCAAAATATTTACATCTACACCAAAATCCAGTCTGAAAGGTAAAAAGCTCTTTTCAAATTGACATGCATTGAATTACTAGTTTAAACTTGACTTGCTTCCATATGTTAGGAAAAATACATTTCATCTCAAAAGGCGCAGCTTTATTTTTTAAAAAGCACAAAAATATTCCCAATAGATACATACCAAAGGATTAAAGATTTTCTGTCTAGATTGTATCGTAAGAAGCCAGCATCCTGGCCAACTGTTCAATAAAACTTGTCAGGGGGAAAAATTGCAAAACTTCACTCAGGGGAAGATCAAAAGAACACAAGTGCCCAAACAGTGAACAGAAACACACTCACTGGAGAATTCCATAGACCATCACCTGGAATCTATCTATACTTAGCTTGAGATGATTCTAGCAAAACTAGTCGGTTGTTTTCTCTCAGTAGTTAAATCCAAAAAGAGAGCAAAGTAAGAAGCTACTATCAGCAGGCACACGGAAAATAAGAAAAATAACTGCAGGAGAGAAGGCAGCAAACTAAAAAGCAGGCCCTAAAACATTATTTTTGTAGAGGGACAAATGGTTCCTCGCCCTAAGAGACATCACCGTATTGTAACACTGTACAATAAATAAGGTTGATATTTATGGCTCTGAGTCAAACAGAAAAAGATAAATAAGGTTAGTACGCTGCATCCAAGAAGATTGAAAAGTATGTACCGAAGTGTATAGTCTATTTTATAAGAATTTTCATCAAAGGGTCTCAAAATGACATTTTAAAGTATCGATGCTTTAGCAGTCAATTCTCAGGTAAATGGAACAACTGGGTATTTAACACAGTAATTTGTGTAGGTTTCTAAATGGCCAACTTTGGACCCAAACCCATGCAACCTGGAGAGCAGGAAAGCCCTGCTTAATTGCTGTCTCCATTGCTTTAGTTACTGAAAGAATATAGAACTGTCTCAATGAATTATTCTGGAAAATTAATTTTTTCAGAGATCTTTTGTGAAAATACAAAGTGAAACAAAAGATGTTATTTTTAAGTCCCAGGCAACATATGTATGTGTTTCCACCTTAACTTCTGAGTCTTACATCATGACCTTACAGCTAGGTTCTAATGTAAGAAATCATTTACACTTTTAGAAAAGAATATGTAGTGTTTTTTTTAAAAGCCTTAGATTAAAATTTGTAATTTGAAATTAAGCAATTGCCTAGAGAGACAAAATAAATAGGAATTAGATGTAATGTCAACTAGTATCTAAGAGAGTTTTCCACATCTGTGAAGCTTTTCTTGATTAATCATTTATAATTGGCACATTGTAGACAACATCAGTAATGGGTAGGAAAAAAGGCATGAACATTTTTCCAATTTACACACACATAATTGTGGCTATGATGTGTGCTATTGGTTCATTTACCTAAATAAAATGAAAAAAGAATTAAAACCATATTCGACATTTCAGTTTTAAAAATCAAATACTTATTAAGATGAGTATTTAGTTAGATTTCATTTTTCAAAAAGTTGCACTGGTTGTTATTTTATGGATATTTTCAGCTAGCTAAAAGGACATCCCCCTTTTCCAAGAGGCTGAGGTGGAAAAGTGGACCAAAATTTGTTAAGACTTAGATTTTCTCAAAAAATGACCTTTGAATCTGCTCAAGAACGTGAAGAATTCAGTTAAGAATACAGGAGATTTGGCTATAGAAAATGAAAGAGATTATTTTGGTCTGAAAAGGATTTAAGAAGAGTTGTCTATAGTCAGCTAGCTGCCTCAATCCTAAACAAACCCTTAATATGGACACAAAGAGATATTGTGTAGAATGGCATTTTAATGGTCCCTCCATGCTTGCCGTAATCCCCAGTATGTGAACAGGTAAGGTATGGCCCAAGGTTAAAATAAACTATTTGGAAATTTATTCCATCCCACTTTCCTCCCTCCAAAAAAAGATTTTTAAAACAGATCAAATGTAAAAGCTGAAATGAGATCACAGTAAACTGTTCACCTTCCCATGCATTTCATAATATGATATGAAAATTCTTTCTCATATAATTTAGCTTTTTACGTAAGCATTAATGGATCAGTTTTGCAAGGTTTAATTATATGTCCTTCTCCATGGTGCACGCATGCATATGTGCATGTGTGGTGTTTAAAAAAATGGAGAGTGACACAGGATAGAAGCAGATAGAAGCAAATTAATGTAATCAGCCACAGGTAATACGAAGTTCCACTATGTTTTAGGTGAGAACCACTGGCTGACCCACCACTTTTGCTTTCCCCATCGTAACCTCTATTGATGCTTCTCTCCCAGCTTGCCCTTCATAACCAGGGCATTCATTTACGAGATATCTGAGGTTATCTGCGCAGGCTGTGGCTGCAAAACAGAGTCACACTCACTGGCCAAATCATGGTAGTCATTCATTAGTGTTTTCATTTACTAAATGACTACTATAGACCAGGACTAGGCTCTCGTCATACAGGAAGAAAAGGCACAGTTCCTATTTTGAAGGAGCCCACAATCTAAAGCAGTTCACAAGCCTGGTTTCACACTAGAATTACCCAAGAAGCTAAACAAACAAACAAACAAAAATGAACCTATGCCCAGGATCAGTCCTGGAGATTCTGATTTAATTGGCCTGAAATGGAGTCTGAAATGTAGTCAACATTTTTCAGAAAGTTCTTGGCATAATTCTAATGTACAGCCAAGGTTTAGACGTACTGTCCTCAGGGGTGAAAGAGATCAGTTAGTAAGAAAATACAAGTGCACTTGTCTAAATCACTGGAGCTAATCTTTAACAGTTAGCCTGGTTTTCTGCTTCAGAATCCTTCAGGACTCCATCACTAGGCCACTGAGCACACTTTTACACTCTCTGCTCTACTAGGTTCTATGACCAACCAGTGTTTAGAAACTGGGATTGGTTAGTCAGTTGTCACCTCAATCCCAGCTCATTATTTCTTCTGGTGCTGGGGTCTTCTAAACTGCCTTGCTCCTAGTGACCAAGTCCTAACTTCCAGTAACCTAGTTCCTGCTTGGGACTCTGCCTTGTATCTGGGTTCTGCCCATCACCCGAAGTCTCCGGCCTACTGCTGTTTTTCTGATAAGACTACCTGCAGCCTGTGCCGCGAGTTATTTGTTGCCCTCCAGATCACCTGCCACACCTTGGCAGGTGCCTCTTGTCTCCCATCTGATCTGGCTTACCTTGCTTCCACCTACACTCCAGGCCTGATGCAATCAACACAGATACTGTTTGATAAATATCAAATATCAAGAATAGAAGTGTACCAACAAATCTACACTAAGTAGTTTTTAGCTTATTCTTCCTATAGTCTTTTATAGCTAATAGATTTCTTGGTAAAGCATGACACACTTAGTCTGTTTTCTGGATCCTCATTACCAACACAACTAGACCTCGTGGCAATGGCTGAGCTATATCTGCTGGCATGTTTGTTGACATCAAAGGGAGACCAGTGATCTTACCAACCCTGGTGGATTAGGTTAACTTTGAACTGGAATTCAAATTACACTTGAGGTATCTTGTTAGATATATTTGAGGTTTGCTGTCACATGGTAAGCTTCATTTTCTATCTGAAATTTGAATAATGCATTCCAAAAGGAGTCGTTCTTCTGAAGTAGCATTCCAAGTTTCATATCCCAAATCTTAAAATTGATAACCTCCACCCCATCCATTCTAACATAAAATAAATATCTGAATAAAAGTAATATGTATTTAAAAAATTAATAAATACAAACAACCTTAGGCTACATATAAGTTTTCACAGGGACTTATAAAACCTTAATAGTCTATAGCCTATTCAGCTATGGGAAATATTTTATGAACATCTAGCCAACTCTCATTACACCATGCTGTGAACTCTGGCTTTTCCACTACATCATAATCCCAGTATATAATGATAAATGTCACATCACTCTACTCCTGGTGCTCACACAGCATCTGGCATGTAGTAGATGCTCAAGAAACATGTTGCAAGAATGAATGGGCCTATTGCATAGGAACAAGTCCAAGGGTCTCCTAGGTTTGGTGCCCCTCATGGCAAAGCGTTTTGACTTTGTGTATCCCAGGATTCTTTCCTGGGCTGTGAGCCAATGGTTTCTGAGTAGGTTAATCTAGTGTTGTTTAGTATATCAACGTCTGCAGCTGTTGTTTAGTATATCAACATCTGCAGCTGTTGTTTGTAGTTATATTTTGGAAATGGAATGGCCACAAAAAATGACTTTTGGTGCCTTATTCCAAATTAATGAAACAAAACTCTCGTCCAGGAGCTCAGCAGCAGACTCTTTTTGGGTGGTAAAATTTCCATAGTGATGGCTTTGTTAATGTCATGCCTGGCCACCTGCCATTCTGCAGCTATGGATGAGAAAACAATAAATCAATTTACAGTTTCTTCAGTCAAATGTATTTGGATCCAATGCTTAAAATGTGCTTTTACCTTACCATGGTTAGATTAAGAGTTTACTTTTATAGTAATTTAAATGTTGTTCTTACAAGGGTAGATTTTGCCATTGGGTCCTTTTGGCACCTTATATTTCCTTACAGTTGGTACATAAAGGGTCCGATCTCTATAGGAATATGTGTGCTGGTGTCTTCATGTGTTACCTTTTACTGGCATATATGTTCCTATCATTTTTCTGTTTTCTCATGAAATTTTGCAAAGGGGACTTATATGAAGAGTGGCACTCTCTCCAGACACACCCACTCCACTTTGGTATAAGAGGGTCACTTCTGTCCCACCCAGCTCTAGAGGGTAATTATAAGAATAGTTGACAGTAGGTTATGAAGTAATAGGATGAAAGGGACAAATATTTCCTCAGAGGGTACATTTGATGTATTTTCCACATAACACGAAGTGAGAATAGAGTTTTCTATGTTTATATTTCTTTTCTCATCATAAAGAAATATTACATTATGTATTGGCTCTTCATTTCAATTTGAAAATAGGGATGGATTAAAGTGAAAGTGCTTGGACTGGAATGAATATAAACTTAAAATAACTGTTTAATATGATTTTATCCTCTCTCATTTCCAGTGCTTTCTTTTATGCAACTCTAATACATTGAAATATATAACTTGGAAAAGTGATAGAGGTTAAAAAACAAAATAAATTATTGTTATCTAATAACCTGAAACTATTTGTACAGTGAACAGTGTAAACTTTGTTCCCATAACAAAGGGAAAGATTGTCTTTGCTAGTCCAGTTACGAAATCTCTTGAAACTGGGAAGTGAGGGCTGCCTCAGCTCTGTAGATCATTTTGTTAGGACTGCTATTAGTTTAACACAGGGGTCAAGAAACTGTGCCTCTTTTTGTATGGCCTGCAAGCTAAGAACAGTTTTGAAATTTTTAAACAGCTGCAAAAATCAAAAGATTAATATTTCAGGAAATGTGAAATTATTCAAAATTCAAATTTCATAATGCATATAATACATTATATTATATAATGCATATAACATGCACAGGAAAGTTTTATCGAAACATAGCCATACTTATTAGTTTATTTATTGTCTACGGCAGCTTTTGTGTCATGACAGAGTTGAATATTGTGTTAGAAACCATACGGCTATAAAGTAAAACATAGTTACTATCTGGCCCTTCACAGAAAAAGTTTGCTGACCCCTGGTTTAATTTAATTAAAAATCCTACTTGTTTAAGGATCGTGTTTGCTAACTGCACTGTTCTGGCTTTCCCAATGATTGGGGAAATATTCTTGTGGGACTTTATGGGCACAGTATAATAACATCCCAGGAATGTTTACTTGAAAACAGTCAGTCCAGGGTGCAAAATTTGATCCAGAGCTTCCCTGTTTTTAGGTGTGAACCAGAACAGTCCTGGACCATTTCAAACCTGGCTCGCCCCTGTGCTGAGTCTCCTGTGGTGTGGTGAATGATTGTCATGGACTAAGGTCATACTTCTCAATTATTCAAATAGCATATACTGATGATTTTGAAAACGAGGAAAAGCACAGAAAGTTAGGTTGAATGTTACTTTGGTATCTTACACAGATGAGATTAATTTTAATGAAAAAGGAAAAGCCCACCTGGAGGAGTTTCTGCCACAACAGGCCCAGCGAGGTCAGATGGCTTGCCAACACCTGCCTGGTTTATGGCTCGGACACGGAACACGTAGCTGACACCCTCCTTGAGGTCTTGCACCTGGAAGAAACAAGTATAAAAGTAATGGGCATTTTGTGTCATTTAAACAAAAGTGATCTTCCTCTGTCATAATGAATTACAGTTGACCCTTGAACAACATGGGTATGAACTGCATGGGTCCACTTATATTCAGATTTTTTTAAATAAGTACTGTAAATGTATTTTCTCTTTCTTATGATTTTGTTTTTTCCTTTTAAAAATACATATATATTTAAAATTTTCAATTGACCCAATATATAGTTTTCAGTTGACATAATATATTAGTTTCAGTATACAACATAGTGATTAGACATTTTTTATATAACTCATGAAGTGATTACCCTGATAAATCTAGCACTCATCTGGCACCACACATAGTTATCACCATATTGACTATATTCCCTATGCTGTACTTTACATCCCCATGACTAATTTGTAGCTACCAATTTGTACTTAATCCTTTCTCCTTTTTCACCCATTCTCTCAAACCCCTACCCATTTGGCATCCATCAAATTGTTCTCTGTATCTATGCGTTTGTTTCTGTTTTGTTTGTTCATTTATTTTGTTTTTTAGAGTCCACATATAAGTGAAATCATGTGTCCTTTGTATTTCTCTCTCTGACTTATTTTACTTAGCATAACACCCTCTAGGTCCATCCATGATGTTGCAGATGGCAAGATTTCTTTCTTCCTTTTTTTTTTTGTCGCTGAGTAATATTCCATTGTATGTATGAACTACTTCTTTATCCATTCATCTATTGATGGACACTTAGGTTGCTTCTGTAAATTGGCTATTCTAAATAATGCTGCAATGAACATATAGATGCACACATCCCCTCAAAGTACCATTTTGGGTTTCTTCGGATAAATACACAGAAGTGGAATTGCTGGGTCCTTCTTTCTCTCTTACAGCCTTTGTTTTAAAGTCTGTTTTGTCTGGTATAAGTATTGCTAACCCAGCTTTCTTGTTTGCTTGTTTCCATTTTCACGAAATATATTTTTCCATCCCTTTATTTTCAGTCTGTGTGTGTCGTTTGATCTGAAGTGAGTCTCTTATAGGCAGCATATGTAAGGATCTTATTGTCTTACCCATTCAGCCACCCTATGTCTTCTGACTGGAGCATTTAATTCATTTATATTTATAATAATTATTGATAGATCTGTAATTATTGCCATTTTATTGTTCATATTTTTTATCTTTTTTTCTTCTTCTTAAAGAAGTCCCTTTAACATTTCTTGTAATACTGATTTGGTGGTGATGAACTCCTTTAGCTTTTTCATGTCTGGGAAGCTCTTATCTGTCGTTTGATTCTAAATGATAGCTTTGCTGGGTAGAGTAATCTTGGTTATAGGTCCTTGCTTTTCATCACTTTGAATATTTTGTGCCAGTCCCTTCTGGCTTGCAAAGTTTCTGTTGTTGAGAAATCAGCTGATAGTCTTATGTGAGCTCCCTTGGAGGGTAACTAACTGCTTTCCTCTTGCTGCTTTTAAGATTCTCTCTTTGTTTTTAACATTTGGCATTTTAATTATGATGTATCTTGGTGTGGGCCTCTTTGGATTCATCTTGTTTGGGACTCTCTGCTTCCTAAGCTTGTATGTCTATTTCCTTCACTAGGTTAGGAAAGTTTTCTGTCATTAGTTTTTCAAATAGGTTTTCCATTCCTTGCTCTCTCTCTTCCCCTTCTGGTACTACAATGATGTGAATGTTGGTATGCTTCATGTTGTCCCAGAGAGTCCTTAAACTATCCTCCTTTTTTTTTTTTTGGATTCTTTTTGCTGTTCTGATTGGGTGTTTTCTGCTATCTTATATTCCAAATTAATGATTTGATCATCTGCTTCATCTAATCTCCTGTTGATTCCCTCTAACGTATTCTTCATTTCTGACTGTTTTTAAAATGTTTTCTATATACATTTTTATGGTTCTTAACTCTTTGTCGAAGTTCTCACTGAGATCGTCGAGCATCCTTATAACCAGTATTTTGAACTCTGCATCTGGTAGACTGCTTGTATTCATTTTTTTATTTTTCTGAAGTTTTGTTCTGTTCTTTCATTTGGGACATGTTTCTTTGTCACCTCATTTGGCTACCTCCCTGTTTTTGTTTCTATGTGTTATTAGGTAGAGCTGCTGTGTGTCCTTGTCTTAGTAGACAAGGCCTTATATAGTAGGGGTCCTGTGGGGGCCATTGGCATAATCTCTTTGGTCACCTGAACATGGTGTTCCAGGTGTGTCCCTTGCGTGGGTTGTTGTGCCCTCCTGCTGATATTGAGCCTTGGTTGCTGTTTGTACACAATGGGAGGGATTGACCTTCAGGCTGATTGGCAGTGACTACAGTTGAGGAGATGTTGTGGAAGGGGTGACCCTATATAGTAGTATTTGCTTTGGCAGGGATCTTGTGCCTGCTGAGTCAGTCCTTTGAGTGTGTTGTACACATAGGCATCTGGGTCGTGCTCTGGTGTGGTCTGAAAATGTTTATCAGGTGTATTGGTTCTGGGGCCTCCTGGGAAGGGCCCTAGTGCAGGGCAACATCAGCTGCTGCCTGTGCCCTGCCCAGGGTCACTTGGTATGAGCTACAAAGGGATCCACAGATGGTTGGTGCCTGTGTTGGGCTTAGGGGTGCTTGAAAGAGGCTAAGCTGTCAACTGAGGCCAACTGCCACTAGTGCCCGGCTTGGGGCTGATTAGCAAAGAGTAAAGGTGTGCAGAGGCCAAATGCTACTTGTCTGGGGTTTGTGAACCTGTGAGAGATTTTAGGAAAGTGCACAGCATGAGCCAAGACATGTCATTTCTGTGGAAAACCCACTAGAAGAGGCTTGGGTGGGCCCCCAAGTTGGGTGGGCCAGGTCTCAGGGAATCACCAAGGTGAGCAGGCTGGGAGAGGGGAGGGCTCAACAAAGGGCCACTGGCTTCTGCCACCACTTCTTTCTGGAAGAAAGCTGCCCCTCCAGCCTTTGCTCTGAAGCTAGACAATTCAGTTCCTCTGCATATATCCCTGGCACCCTTCAAGCTGCTGCCCCAGCACTAAAGCTCAAAGTGAGTGAGGCTGTCAGCTAGCAAGTCTGTGTGCAGGCCCATTAAGCAGAACAGCTGGGATTTCAGCTGCCCTTATCTCAATCAGCCACAATCGGCACTGTTTTTCACAGCCAGAGTTATGGGGACTTCTCTTCCTGGCACTGGAACCCTAGACTGGGGAGCCTAATGTGGGGCTGGGACCCTTTACTCCTCGGGGGAACCTCTACAGCTGAGATATCCCTCCCGATTTTTAACTGCCACACATTGGTATGGGACCAGCCCGTTCTGCATCTCTGCCCTTCCTACCAGTCTTGATATGGTTCCGTCTATATATCCTTAGTTGTAAAACTTCTGTTCTGCTAGACTTCAGGCAATTCTCAATGGTGGTTGTTCTGTAGTTTAGTTGTAATTTTGATGTGGTTGTGGGAGGAGGTGAGCACAGCATTTACCTACTCCTTTCTTATGATTTTCTTAATAACATTTTGTTTTCTCTAGCTTGCTTTATCACAAAATATAGTACATAATACATATAACATACAAAATAAACATCAGTTAATCAACTGTTTATGTTATTTGTAAGGCTTCTGGTCAACAGTAGGCTTTAATATTAATAGTTAACTTTTGTGGAATCAAAAGTTACATAAGGATTTTCGAATGAGCCATTGAGGGTCCCCTAACCATGTTGTTCAAGGATCAACTGTAGTTTTATATATATAGCACAAAGGATGCAGGACTTGAGTTTCATACCTGATTCTGTCAAAGACTAAACATGTGGCTTTCACTTTAAACTTTCTTCCCTCTGGACCATCTATTAGTTACAATATGTTTCTAAGATCCTCTGCAAATCTGATGTTCTCTCTTTTTTAGATTTAATGGCCATCAGCGCCAGAACCAAGAGACTGATAATAGGTATGCTTTAAAGGAGTTAACCACCTCATTTTTTGGTCAAAAAGACATAATACAAAGTGGTCACAAGAGCATATATGTTGCCTTTTCTTTCCTGATCTTTTTGAACCATTCCATGAATAATTTCAGATAAAATTGCTGGCAAGAGAAGGGCATTAAAAACATGGGTCATGGACATTTTCCATTTGTTTAAAAGCATGCTAACACACTAAAACTAAAATAAACAAAAATTGTCCCTGTATATTTAATATAGCTATTTCTCACTAACTAGACAAGCAATTGACATGACTGTGAATTTTAGTAATTTGTGAATAATCAAAATGTATTAAAATTCTAAATCTCCACATTTTCAATAATCAAGGGGATGTTTTCTGAGAACCTATTACATGTGTGCCTCTGGACTAGAGTTATAAGAGTAGAAAGACTGTAAAAAAACATTTATAATATGTTTTTAGATGACAGTTCCACTTTATAATTTTTTGTGACACTCTTTGCGTTCAGCAGAGTCTCATTACTATTATTAAGACTATTAATATTTACCAAAAATTATATTTTACTTTTTAAAACATATGACATTTAAAAGATGTCATATAAATGTCATTTAAAACATTGTGTTTTAAGGGGGAATTTATTATACACAGAGGGTGCAATTTTTTCCCATAATGTTGTGATGGAGATCAATATCCAAAAAGCGATTTAAATCAAATAAAGCTAGAATATATTTATTTGACTAAGTGAAATGTTTGTGACCATGCATTTAAATGCACCATGTATTAAATTGTTCAGTTTTTAATCTAATTAGTTAAATGTATTGTGTTTATGGTAATAGAATGTCATTTATGTAGTGATATCTTTCGCTGGAGCTAATGGATTTTTGAAATGAATTTTAATCTGTAAATGAATTGAGCTTAGGCACAGGCTAAATGCACAGAACTTGATGCATTTAAATTCTATGTTTAGTAATAATGCCAGGCAACTGTGGATTTACAGAAAGGAACAGAAACATTTCCTTGTTGTGACAGAAATAGACCAGTTGCTAGGTGCCTGCAATATCTGCTCCTGCCACTTAATATGTGGCCATGAGTCAGATTTCTGCATCATGACACAGGAAGTGAATCCACATCCAAGTGTTTAGTAACTGGGGTGATAGAAACATCCTTCCCCTGTCACCACAGGGCCAATGAGCACTGGACTTAAAAGCACTACAGATGCCTAAGCTAGGCATATGAAATTTCCTTTTCTTGGATTTTTTTCCCCCTTTCCTATAACTTCCGAAGGAACTGCGTTCCCTTGCCTACTCCATTCATATACCCCACCCTTCCAATATTTACTCCCTTCTCACCAGGCTGTAACTACCAATAAAAAAAGGAAAACAGGGAGCTCTGTTAGGTTAAATCCTTTTGGTTGAAATTAATGCATCTTTAACTCTCTTTGAGGACCCCTAGACATGGTGCTGAAGTGAACGTTGGTGCTTCCAGCAGAAACCATATGTTCATGCTGCAATTGTTTAAGTTCTCCCATTTGTGAATCTATATCTCCCATCCTCACTTAAGTTTACCAGGCTCAACTTTTTAACAAGTACATTTTTTCTCCATTTCAGGCTTGAAAATTTTTCTAAATATAAAATATCTGGAAGAGTGAATCTATATCAAAATGGGTATAGGGATTATAGGACATCTTTACTTTTCTTCCCTATGCTTTTAGTATTTGAATTTTTCATTATGAGCATGTGTCAGTTTTGTAATCAGAAAAATCAATAATTCTGGCCCACAGGGCTGTGGGGGCAGCATATAACACGGCTGAACCCAATGCTCACGGCATACACCTCGGAGAAAAGACTGAGGGAAGAAGGCTGAAAACGGTGGTTTAAGCTCTCACTGCTGAGCAGAGAATGGAAGCCTTAGGCACTGAGACTAGTTGCCCCCTCCCTACCCTCCCAGAGCTCGCCCCGCCCCCATCTGCCCAGTACTAGAAGCAGAATAGTAGCAGTGTCAGACCAAAAGAACAGAATATTTGCTGTTCTGAGAACTGTGAACTGCAGACACAGATTCACAGCCCAACTAGTTGCAGGAAAGGGGAGGGAGTTATGGAAGCAGGACCAGCTGTGATGGTTGTCGCTGCCATTGCTCTGGGCCACCTCTCACAACTCATCCCGCCCCTAGCCCCACCTATCTGGGTGGATCCCTGCAAGAGTAAACAGAACTGCTGAAACATACGGGCTCTGAATCTGGTGCAGGAAGAGCTTTGGAACTTCAAAAGCTCTCCCCATACCCACACAGACACTGCACCCTGTGACCCAGGTGAACTATTAACAGAGGAGAAGTCCGTCTCCCAGGGAATGCCCTCATTGCATGAGAAGCTGGAATAGTGCAAGAAAACATAGCACTACCATGTGAGAGAGAAAAAAAAGGCTGCAGTCGGAGAGAAAATAAAACATTCTACCAACAAGTACTGGAAAACAAAAGAAAGACCTCTTCCTATAAACCTGTTGCAGAAGCCACTCTTGTAGATGTCTAGGAAGAGAAATAATAAATCAATAATTGCCATGAATAACCAAGGCAACAAGACAGCTCATAAAGTAAAGTCTCCAGAAAATGAACTTAAAGGTGTGGAAATATGTGACTTAAATGACAGAGAATTCAAGATTGCCGTTCTGAAAAAACTCAATGAGATGCAAGAAAACACAGAAAGGCAATTTAATGAACTCAGAAACACAATCAAAGAACAACATGAGCATTTTACGACAGAGATTCAAATTTTAAAAAAGAACCAAATAGAATTTCTGGAGATTAAGAACTCAATAGAAGAAATTAAGAATGAAATAACCAGCTTAGGTAGTAAAGTTGACCAGCAGGAGGAAAGAATCAGAGACATCGAAGATAGAAACCTGGAAATTACACAGATGGAAGAAGAAAGAGACTTGAGACTTAAAAGAAATGAAAGAACTCTACAAGAACTTTCTGACTCCACCAGAAAGAGCAATATAAGAATAATGAGCATACCAGAAGGAGAAGAAAGAGAGAAGGGAACAGAGAATATATTCAAACAAATTGTCGATGAGAAATTCCCAAACTTGTGGACAGAACTGGATCCTCGAATCCAAGAAGCAAGTAGAACACCTAATTACCTCAATCCCAACAGGCCTTCTCCAAGGCACATTGTATTGAAGCTGTCTAAAATCAATGACAAAGAAAGAATCCTCAAGGCAGCCAGGGAAAAGAAGATGGAAAAAAGAAGACGGCTTTACAAAGGAAAGCCCATTAGATTATCATCAGATTTTTCAGCAGAAACTCTACAAGCCAGGAGGGAGTGGAAACAAATATTCAAACTATTGAAAGAGACAAATTATGATACAACAATAATATATCCAGCAAAGATAGCCTTTAGATATGAAGGAGGAATAAAGACCTTTCCAGACAAACAAAAGCCGAGGGAATTTTCTAATACACAACCTGCACTACAAGAAATACTAAAGGAAATTTTACGACCACCATCAACAGGGACAGTTTGTGGCAACCAAAACATAAAAAGGGGGAGAGTAGAGGCCTGAACCGGAATATGGAAATGGAGAAAGTAAGTGTGCTGAAGAAAATGGAATACTCTAAATATCAAACTTTCTTTGACATAAACTTAAGGGTAACCACTCAAAAAAATATCCAGAACTGTAATATATACTGTTATAAAAGAAGAAACAGAGGGAAACATCATAAATACCACCACACAGAAATAACAGACAACAACAAAAAGGCAAAGAAACAATGAAGACACAGCCTCACCAGAAAACTAAAGATAGAATGACAGGAAATCCTCAAATATCAATAATCACCCTAAATGTAAATGGACTGAACTCACCAATAAAAAGGCACAGAGTAGCAGATTATATCAAAAAACTAAACCCAACCATATGCTGTCTCCAGGAGACACATCTCAGCTACAAGGACAAGCATAGATTCAAAGTGAAAGGGTGGAAATTGACACTCCAAGCAAATGGTACCCAGAGAAAATCAAGTGTAGCCATAATGATGTCAGGTGAAACAGACTTCAGGGTGAAAAAGATAACAAGAGACAAAGATGGACATTTCATAATGGTAAAGGGGACTATACAACAAGAAGACATAACTGTCATCAATATTTATGCCCTCAATCAGGGAGCACCAAAATATACCAAGAAACTACTAACAGAAATAAAGGGAGAAATTGACCAAAACACAATTATACGAGGGGCCTTAAACACATCATTGACAGCTATGGATAGATCATCCAAACAGAAAGTAAATAATGAAATAGCAGCCCTAAGTGACACATTAGATGAAATGGACATAATTGACATATATAGAGCACTTAATCCTAAAACATCAGACTATACATTCTTTTCGAGTGTACATGGAACATTCTCAAGGATAGACCATATATTGGGACATAACCAGCCTCAGCAAATTTAAGATTGAAATCATACCAAGCATATTCTCTGATCACAAGGCCTTGAAACTGAATATCAACTGTGAAAAGAAAGCAGGAAAAAACACAAATAAATGGAGATTAAATGACATACTTTTAAAGAACGATTGGGTCAAAGAAGAAATTAGAGGAGAGATCAAAAGATACGTAGAAACAAATGACAATGAAAATATATCCTACCAAAATTTGGGGGATGCAGGGAAAGCAGTTTTAAGAGGAAAATTTATATCATTACAGGCCTATCACAAGAAACAAGAAAAATCCCAAATAAATAACCTCATGTTACACCTTAAAGAACTAGAAAAAGAAGAACAAGTGAAACCCAAGGTCAGCAGAAGAAGGGAAATACAAAAATCAGAGCAGAACTAAATGAAATAGAGAACAAAAACACAATAGAAAAAATTAATGTGGCAAAGAGCTGGTTCTTTGAAAAGATTAACAAAATTGACAAACCCTTGGCTAGACTCACTAAGATAAAAAGAAAAAAGACACTAATAAACAAAATCAGAAATGAAAAAGGGAAAATTATCACGGACACCACAGAAATACAAAGGGTCGTACAAGAATAGTATGAAGGACTATATGCCACCAAATTCAATAACCTAGAAGAAATGGACAAGTTCTTAGAAACATATAACCTTCCAAGGCTGAACCATGAAGAACTGGAAAATCTAAACAGACCGATCACCAGTAACGAAATTGTATCAGTCATCAAAAACCTTCTGAAAAGCAAAAGTCCGGGACCAGATGACTTCACTAGTGAATTCTACCAAACCTTCAAAGAGGACCTAATACCAATCCTGTTCAAACTCTTCCAAAAAATTGAAGAAAAGACAGTACTCCCTAACTCACTTTATGAGGCCAACATTACCCTGATACCAAAACCTGGTAAGGACAACACAAAAAAGAAAACTACAGACCGATATCTCTGATGAATACAGATGCAAAAATCCTAAACAAAATTCTAGCAAATCGAATACAACAATGCATTAAAAAGATTATTCATCACGACCAAGTGGGGTTCATCCCCAGGGCACAAGGATGGTTCAACATCCGCAAATCCATCAATGTGATACATCACATAAACAAAATAAAGGACAAAAATCATACGATTTTGTCAATTGATTCAGATAAAGCATTTGACAAGATACAACATCCATTTATGGTTAAAACACTTAATAAAATAGGTATAGAAGGAAAATACCTTAACATAATAAAGGCCATATATGACAAGCCCTCAGCTAATCTCATAAATAATGGTGAAAAACTGAAGCCCTTTGCTCTATGTTCAGGAACACGACAGGGTTGTCCCCCATCACCTCTGCTTTTCAACAAAGTGTTGGAAGTTTTTGCCAGAGCAATCAGGCAAGAGAAAGAAATAAAAGGCATCCAAATTGGGAATGAAGAAGTTAAATTATCACTCTTTGCAGATGACATGATGCTATATATAGAAAACCCTAAAGACTCCACTAAATAGCTATTAGAAACAATCAACGAATACAGTAAAGTTGCTGGCTACAAAAAAAAAAAAAAAAAAAAAAGTCCATTGCATTCCTATATACTAACAATGAAATCTCAGAAAAAGAAATACGAAAAACAATTCCCTTTGCAATTGCAGCAAAAAGAATAAAATACCTAGGAATAAACTTTACCAAGAATGTGAAGGACCTATATGCTGAAAACTATAAGACATTTTTGAAAGAAATTGAAGAAGACACAAAGAAATGGAAAGACATTCCATGCTCATGGATTGGAAGAATCAACATAGTTAAAATGGCCGTATTACCTAATGCAATATACAGATTTAATGCAATCCCCATAAAAATCCCAATGGCATTTTTTAAAGAAATAGAACAAAACATCATCAGATTTGTTTGGAACCACAAAAGACCCTGAATAGCCAAAACAATCTTAAGAAAAAAGAACAATACTGGAGGTATCGCACTCCCTGACTTTAGCTTGTACTACAGGGCTACAATAATCAAAACAGCATGGTATTGGCAGAAAAACAGACACGTAGACCAATGGAATAGAATTGAGAACCCAGCAATAAAACCACATAACTATGGACAGATAATTTTTGACAAAGAAGCTAAAAACATACAATGGAGGAAAGACAGCCTCTTCAATAAATGGTGCTGGGAGAATTGGATAGCCACGTGCAAAAGAATGAAACTGGACTGCTATCTGTCACCATGTACCAAAATCAATTCAAACTGGATCAAAGACTTAAGTATAAGACCTGACACAATAAAGTGCATAGAAGAAAACATAGGTACTAAACTTATGGACCTTGGCTTCAAAGAGCATTTTATGAATTTGACTCCAAAGGCAATGGAAGTAAAAGCTAAAATAAACAAATGGGACTATATGAAACTGAAAAGCTTCTTTCTGCACAGCAAAAGAAACCATCAACAAAATAAAGAGCCAACCGACTGAATGGGAGATTTTTGCAAACAGTGCCTCTGATAAGGGGCTAATATCCAAAATATACAAGGAACTCATGAAGCTCAACAACAAAAAAACAAACAACCCAATTGAAAAATGGGCAGAGGACCTGAAGAGACATTTCTCCAAAGAGGTCTTACAAATGGCAAATAGACATATGAAAAAATGCTCAACATCACTAATCATCAGAAAAATGCAAATAAAAACCACAATAAGATATCACCTCACCCCAGTCAGAATGGCTATCATCAACAAGACAAATAGTAACAAGTGTTGGAGAGGCTGTGGAGAAAAAGGAACCCTCATACACTGTTGGTGGGAATGCAGAATGGTGCAGCCGTTATGGAAGTCAGTGTGGAGGTTCCTCAAAAAATTACGAATACAATGGGATTTATAGATGATATAATACAGAATTGTACACCTGAAATCTATGTAAATTTACTTACAATTGTCACCCCAATAAATCTAATTAATTAAAAAAAAATTACGAATAGAATTACCATATGACCCAGCAATCCCTCTCCTAGGTATCTACCAAAAAAATTTGAAAATATTTATCCATAAAGACACGTGTGCTCCAATGTTCATTGCTTTGTTTACGGTGGCCAAGACATGGAAACAACCAAAATGTCCTTCGATAGATGAATAAATAAAGAAGTTGTGGTATATATACACAATGGAATACTATTTGGCGGTAAGAAAAGATGATATAGGAACATTTGTGACAACATGGATGGATCTTGAGAGTATAACGCTAAGGGAAATAAGTCAGACAGGAAAAGCAGAGAACCATATGATTTCACTGACATGTGGTATATAAACCAAAAACAACAAAAGAACAAGACAAACAAATGAGAAACAAAAACTCATAGACACAGACTGTAGTTTAGTGGTTACCAGAGGGTAAGCGGGTGTGGGGGGTGGAAGATGAGGTTAAGGGGGATCAAATATATGTTGATGGAAGTAGAACTGACTCTGGGTGGTGAACACACAATGGGATTTATAGATGATGTAATACAGAATTGTACACCTGAAAGCTATGTAATTTTACTAATAATTGTCACCCCATATAAATTTTAAAAAAAAGAAAAATCAATAATTCTATTTTCACTTTAAAAACTGGCCAAATTCTAATATCATTTCCTTACAGAATGTTCATCTTCAGTTTGTGAGGCACACACAACCTCAGTGTCTCTCCCCCAAATTTGCCTTTCTTCTTTTTCTTTTTCTAAAACCAGTCTTTAATGTATTTTAACTCTATTTTATTTTTTTCCTGCCCATTTTTTCTGGGCTCTTGGTTCCTTTTTCTTGGCTTCTTATTCTTGTATGGTTTCATCCCAGTCAGGTCCAATCTTAGGCTCTTGGGATTCTATGCTGTGGTCGACGGGGGATTTAGAAATCATCCTGGACATAAACACCATCACCATCCAGGATGTGTCTGACCTTTATTTTACACTGACCTTTCGGGGTTTTTTTGCACTTGGAGGCCTCCTGACTCATTTGGATAATCAAACAGCAACCTAGGTTCCAGAACTTCTTAGGTCTTTTCTTGTCCCCATGAAATGTGACCTTCCTTATCTCTTCAGGGTTTTGTAAGAGGTAAAGAGATCATTGGCATAATGCTAATTTGAGTTAATGGCATGTTGAGTGTAATGGCTTAAGGGTCATTTCTCCTGGAAGACATATTTACATTTTTTATGGGGACTATAAATGCCTTAACTCTAGAGAGTGGCTGACAGATGGTATGGACTTTAGCCCTTCGTGGTAAGTTGATGGGATAGTTCTTTTAGACTAGTTATACTCTGAACACCTTCCAATGCCCACCCTCTATGCAGCGGTCTATTTTGCCAACAGCATTCAGGGTACAGCTTTCTGTATGACTGTGGTGAAGCCACACTTCATTCTAAATAATAACAACTAGAATCATACTCCCCCACCCCAGTTTCTGAAGCCCAACTGTGAATTCAGGGTCTGCTGACTAGAAGGGAAAACACTCTTTTGAAATTTCCATTTGGAACAAGCGAGAGATTCAGTGATTTTAGCAGAACAGTGTTTGGTAGAGTTAGGAATTGGTCCAGTTAGAACACTCTAGGGGAATCTGGAAGGCAAAGACATGGATAAGGGTGAGAATAAGGTCAAGAGTTAAGTGAATCCATTTCCACTAGCCTCTGAGAGCTCATGTGAATACAAGCATGAGGGCAGAGGTGAAATGAGACGGGGCATCATTGAAAAGAATCAGCAATTAAAGGCTTATTGGTGTGAACTCTATAAAAATAGCACCCTCAAATCAAAGACTATCCTCGAAAAAATTATAGGTAGGAACGAGAAAGTCACCTTTGGGAGATGGTAAGTAAAAGTGACTTAAGACTGTGAGTAACAAATATGTGAAGTAGGTAAGAAGAGGCAAGGAGGAAAAGAAGAGGGAGGAGGGAGCGTGTGGATGTTTTCAAAAGCAAGGCTAAGGGATTCAGGTTAAATATAACCAAATTGTTTTAAGCATCAGAAACTTCTGCTAACCCCAGCCACTGCCAAATGGAATCTTACCAGGAGCCCAATGTATGACACAGACCGAAGCAGAGATGTTGTTTTACCTTGCTAACTTTAAAGTTAATATCATTAGAAGAACCTATGTTTTTTTTTTTAAAGGTTTCTCAAACTATGAGCATTCTCTTACCTTCAGGTATTTGTTTTTAATAGCCACCTCATTGAGTCCACGCCATTGGTCATCTTTGGCTTTGGCCTCCTTCATATCCACAAAGTAACCAGTGACCGGAGTTCGTCCAGAATGGATGGGAGGCTTCCACTGCAGAACCAGGGAGGTTTTCCTGACTTCACTATACTTGAGATTGTGTGGTGGTCCTGAGAAAGAGACCAATGCATAAAAATCATAATATAGACGAGAAAACGCCAATGTGTGTAAATCTAGAACCACATCTAAGGTCTTAGAGCTGAATCTGATGTTGGTGTTCTGTTTTTCAAAATCTACCATTTCCATGGAAATAGGTATTCTGTGGTTATTTCACAGCAAGTATCCTAAACGGCTCTATACCAGCCTATCAAGACCCTTTATGGGCAACGGGAGGTTAAGTCCGGTTCAAGATGCCCCTCAGATGATGAATGAAACTTGCCTGCAGGCTGTCCTCAGGCACGTGTCCCTTACCTTTTATCAGAACTGTCCCATTTGGTTGCAGATTCAGTTTCATATTATTTTTGGATAATAATCTGAAAATTCTCTCAAATCTCAAATTAGCATGAAGGAAGGAAACTATTCGATGGCAAGATAATAATATTTCTTATAAAGGAAAAAGGGATACATTACAAAATAGGTCCCCACTGGAGGGAAATTGTTCCTGGAAAGCATATATCTATCCCATAGAGGAACTACAGTTATGGTTTACAAAGACCTTTCACCAAATAAATACAATCAATCCCGTGAGCCCTGAATCTGCGCTAAATACTGTTAGGTATGTTACATTCATTTATCTCATTCATTCTTAAGACAATTAACAGGAAGCTAAGAGAAGTTACATAACTTGATCAACCTGTTCAAAAAGAAAGCCAGAATGTTCTCCCTACTTGTGTGTTCTTTGCACTCTTGGGAGAGTCCAAACTACTAAGTGATTTATCTTTGTATGACCAACAGCTGATATGACAATCAATCAAAATCACCTGTACTGACTCACAGTGGCCTGAAAGCCAACTACAAGCACAGATTCTATCATGTTACACTTTGGCATTTTGCAATTGATAGCTCAATATTTACTGGGTCCTTTACCTTGGCATAAGAGTCACAAAATGCATCATCCTTTTCTTCTTACAATATCTTGTGTGGAAATAGGTTTAAATAATAACACCAATACCTTACATTGGTGTGGCATGTTCTGTTTCACAAAGGGATTTTGTGACCATTTTCTTTTTAATTTGTTAAATTTATTGGGCTGACATTGATTAGTAAAATTATATAGGTTTCAAATGTACATTTCTATAATACATCATCTATAAATTGCATTGTGTGTTCACCACCCAGAGTCAGTTCTCCTTCCATCACCATATATTTGATCCCCCTTTAACCTCTTCTACCACATCTTTTCCTTCTGGCAATGACTAAACTGTTGTCTGTGTCTATGAGTTTTTGTTTCTTTGTTTGTCTTCTTCATCTGTTGCTTTCAGTTTTATATCCCACATACGAGTTAAATCATATGGTTCTTGACTTTTTCTATCTGACTTATTTAGCTTAGCATAATAATCTCAAGATCCATCCATGTTGTTGCAAATGGCACTATTTCATCTTTTCTTATAGCCAAGTAATATTCCATTGTGTATATGTATCACATCTCCTTTATCCAATCGACTAGGGAAGAACACCTTGGTTGTTCCCATGTTTTGGTGACTGTGAATAATGCTGCACTGAAAATAGGGGTACATATATCTTTACAACGGTTTTCAGATTTTTGGGGTAGATACCCAAAAGAAGAAGGATTGCTATGTCATATGATAATTCTATTCTTAATTTTTTGAGGCCCTTCCATACCGTTTTTCATAGTGGCTGTACCAAGTTACATTCTCACCAGCAGTGTATGAGGGTTCCTTTTTCTCCACAGCCTCACTTCAACACTTGTTATCATGTATCTTGTTGATAATAGTCATTCTAACAGGTGTGAGGTGGTATCTCATTGTGATTTTGATTTGCATTTCCCTAATAGCTAGTGAAGTTGAGCATTTTTTTCCATATATCTATTGGCCATTTGTATGTCTTCTTGGTAGAAGTGTCTGTTCAGGTCTTCTGCCCATTTTTTTTATTGGATTGTTTGTTTTTTTGTTGTTGAGTTATACAAGTTCTTTATATATTTTGGACACTAGCCCCTTATTAGAGGTGTTATTTGCAAATATCTTTGCCCATTTTATTGGTTGCCTCTTTATTAGGTTGATGATTACTTTTGCTGTGCAGAAGCTTTTCAGTTGGATATAGTCCAATTCACTTATTTTAGCTTTTACTTCCATAGCTTTTGAGGTCATATTCATAAAATCCTTTCTGAACTGAAGGTCCATAAGTTTAGTACCTATGCTTTCTTCTACACAATTTATTGTTTCAGGTCTCATGTTTAGGTCTTAGATCCATTTCGAGTTAATTTTGGTATATGGTGACAGATAGCAGCCTAGTGTCATTCTTTCGCAAGTGGCTTCCCAATTTTCCCAGCACCATTTATTGAGGAGGGTTCTTTTCTCCATTGTATGTTTTTGGCTCATTTGTCAAAAATTATCTGTCCATATATGAGGTCTGACAATTAAATTCGCTAACTCTTTTGATATCAGAGGGATTATTCATTACGAATTTGTCCCAACTGGACAAACAGTTAACCAACTTTACTATTTCAAAGTGCTGAAAAGGCTGCATTAAAACAGTTAGATGACCTGAACTTTCCTCCATGGCTCTTGCATCACAACAATGCATCAGCTCACATGGCACTGTCTGTGAGGGAGTTTTTAGCCAGTAAACAAATAACTGTGTTGGAACTCCCTCCCTACTCACTGATCTGGTCCCCAATAACTTCTTTCTTTACCCAAAGATAAAGGAAATATTGAAAGGAAGACATTTTGATGACATTCAGGATATCAAGGGTAATATGAAGACAGCTCTGAGGTCTGTCTCCAGAAAAAGAGTTCCAAAATTGCTTTGAAGGGTGGACTAGGCAGTGGCTTTGGTGCATAGCTTCCCAATGGGAGCACTTCAAAGGTGACCATAGTGACATTCAGCAGCAAGGTATGTAGCACTTTTTCTAGGATTGGTTTGAGAACTTAATAGTCCGTCTTCGTATGTGTATGGATTTAATTCCGGGTTTTCAATTCTGTTCCATTGGTCTGTGTGTCTGTTTTGCTGCCATTAGCATGCTGTTTTGATTATTGTCACCTTGTAATATTGATTGAAGTCAGGCAGTGTGATACCTCTAGGCTTGTTCTTTTTCTGAGGATTGCTTTGGCTATTCAGGGTCTTTTATAATTCTATACAAATCTGATGAGTTTTTGTTCTATTTCTTTAAAAAAATGCCATTGGGATTTTGATGGGGGTTGCACTGAACCTGTATATTGCTTTGGGTGATATGGCCATTTTAACTATGTTGATTCTTCCAATCCATGAGCACTGGACTTTTACTTTTGGGAAGGTTTTGGATGATTGTTCGATATCCTTATTGTTCATCAGTCTAGTTAGATTTTCCAGTTCTTTATGATTCAGTCTAGGAAGGCCATATATTTCTAAGAACTTGTCCATTTCTTCTAGGTTACTGAATTTGGTGACATATAGTCCTCCATAGTATTCTCGTATGATCCTCTGTATTTCTGTAGTGTCTGTGGTAACTTTTTCTCTTTCATTTCTGATTTTATTTGTGTCTTTTCCCTTTTTTCCTTAGTGAGTCTAGCCAAGGGTTTGTCAATCTTATTAATCTTTTTAAAGAACCAGCTCTTTGTTGCATTAATTTTTTTCTATTGTCTTTTTGTTTTCTATTTCAGTTACTCCTGCTCTAATTTTTATTATTTCCTTCCTTCGGCTAACTTTGGGTTTCATTTGTTCTTCTTTTTCTAATTCTTTAAGATGCAATGTTAAGTTGTTTATTAGGTTGTTTCTTGAGATAGGCCTGTAATGATATGAATTTCCCTCTTAATACTGCTTTCACTATATCCCAATAACTTTAACACAATGTATTTTCATTCTCATTTGTTTCTATGTGTCTTTTGATCTCTCCTTTTATTTCCTCTTTGACCCAGGCATTCTTTAATAGCATGTTGTTTAATCTCCACGTATTTATGGTTTTCCCCGCTTTCTTTTTGCAGTTGATCTGCAATTTCCAAACATTGTGGTTGGAAAATATGCTTGGTATGATTTCAGTCTTCTTAATTTGCTGAGGCCAGTTTTGTGTCCCAACATATGGTCTATCTTTGAGAATGCTCTATGTGCACTAGAATAGAATGTATAGTCTGGTGTTCTAGGATGAAATGTTCTGTAAATATGACTATTTTCTTGTGTCATCCTCAGAACCCTGTGAGGCATCCAGAGAGGTAGCACTGCCTTACCAAGAAGAAACTCTGTTCTGCTGCTTCCTAGAACTTCTTGTCTAGGACCTAGTTTTCAATCCTAACAACCACTTACTACATGTATGACCTTCTTGGTATCATTTAACCTGAGTCTCAATTTCTTCACCTGTAAAACAAAAGGATGACAAAACATTCTTCTTCTTCTTTTTTTTCCCCTGAACATTCTTAATGCTCTCATCTCTAAGAGCTTTCTTGAGTTTTGGCTTGCCCAATACTACTCAGTAAGTCAAGGGTGACTCTGAGAAACGAGGGGTCATGGGGTGGAGGACTGTCCCATTCATTTCTCCTCTGAGTGAACAACACTCACCCTGCATCCTTTTTTGCAAACTATAACTTTCTATCAAAATATTTGCACAGACCTACTCAGAATTTCTTAGTCTCTAGTCACTCACATTTTAACTTGATTCAGGAATTGCAAGAAATTAAAAACAGATTTACCTTTGTATAGGTGACAGAAGGAAATTAAGATACATCAATTAGTTTCAAGGAGGTACAAAGAAAGGCAGTGTGTATGCCTCTTGTATTTACTGAAGTTGAATAAGCACTTGAACTTCCCTAGAATTTCTCTTGTAATCTTTTTATACATGCTTTATAGAGAAGTGATGTAGATGGACACTCGCTATGTAAAGGTAAAATGATGGTTCTTCAAGGGCACTAAGGTTTCAAATTGAGGAAGAAGGTGGCACTCGGGGCAGGGCTGAAGCCACCCAGTGTTTATGTCCAGTGTGGCGTGGTGTTCTGATATGGTTGATCTGGTGCCATACTAGTTGTTTCTAAACCTAGGTGGGAGAATTTAGTCATTCTGTGGTACTAAAGTTTTTGGGTTTCTGAAGTTAGTACCATTGGAAGCAAAAGAAAACTATCTACCAAACACATTAATGTTGCTACTTTGAGTCTTAATGGCTTAGTAAATTTGTTTGTATTCAATTTTTAAATCTGTTCAGTGTTGTAGGTGTATAAGAGTTAAAAGTGTAGGTAAATATAAATATTTCTTCCATTTCCCCATTTTCTTCCCTGCCCCACCAACAACCCCCTATGACAACTTCCAAAGGAGAACATTTCCAGTCAGCTCCAGGATCTTTGTTGTGATGCAGTTAGGGAAAAGTATATATATAGAGAAAGGACTAAAGAAATAAGTGGAGAATGCATGGGAACTAAGGAGTGCAGGAGGACTTTTTGAGAAATTTTTCTGAGGTATATGAATTGATGCTCTTTAATGGCCTTTATGAAGCACAAGCAAAAATTGGAATTCCTTTTAAATGGATCATATGTTATTCAAATTGTAAGCTTCTGTCAATTCTACTGCATGCAGAGGTCGAACTATGGGGCTCTAGGATTTACTTGGAACAGAAGCATAAGAAATGTATACCCGGTTTTGTATTGGTACCTATTACTTAGCAATATTATAAACAGACTTTACATAAACATGAGGGGCCAAGAGAATTCAGTTCCCTTAGAAGTTGTCTAAGCATTTAAATTAAGTTTTAATTTGTTCTATTGGCAAAAACTCTGAGCCTCAGTGCTGAGACGGTTTTCACAGTTTACCTGGAACAGCAATTGTCCACTCTTCACATTTAAAGCATTCGCTTACTGCTGAGGGCACTCCCAATCCAGCGATGTTCATGGCTGCCACTTGGAATTGATACACTGTATTTTCCTTTAGGTTGCTAATCTGCAATATGGACAACATCGCAGAGAGTGAACATTTCAGGTTTGTTTGTTCTAATTGTTCAACATTTTATTTATTTACCTCTCATGTTGGACACAATCTAGGATGATCCTCAATGAGTTACATACCCTTTTGTAATCTTCTCTCCTTGAGTGTGGGTGAAACATGTGACCTGCTTCTAGCCAATAGAATATGGCAAGGGCATTGGAATATCAGTCCTATGGTTGTTACAACATATGGCAAAGGAGGAGGGATATTTTAGATATAATTAAGGTCCCTAATCAGTTAATTTTGAGTTAATCAAAAGGGAAATGGATTATCCTGGATGGGCCTGACTGTGATATTGTGATTTAGAATGAGAAATATGTATTTGGTCTTCTCTCCATTCCTAGCACAGAATTTCTAAAAACCATGGAATTTACTAAGTGATGAGGATGATAAAGTTGTCTTTCATTACGTTAATGAAGCAAATTTGGGGATGCCCCTACATAATCTAAGTATGGGGGCTAGTTGCCCATGGAAACAGTCATATAATTAGAGGGTTGGAACTTTCAGCCTCACCACTAATACCTCCAGGGAAAGAACGGCTGGAAATTGAGTTCAATCATCAATGGTCAATAATTTAACCAACCATGCCTATGTAAAAAAGTCTCCATAAAAAAAAAAAATACAGGGTTTGGAGTGTTGCGTCCAGCACAACACAGGCAGTGAGTGAACAAGAAAGGGTAAGAAAGTAAGAAACAGAAATCAAGAAAGTTATGAAATGGGCCTAGGTTCTCACAGCCTCAAAGGACTGAGAGCCCCTTATCAGGGCGCCTTGTGGCTTTTATTGATGCACACACAAGAAAGCAACATTGTTTTCTCCAACGTCTGTGATTTTCACACATTATGCTAAGAAACTGATTTAAACTAATGACCCTTGCCTGCAAACAGGTGAACCCTCAGTTTCAGGATGTACCTCCCCAAGAGACAAAACCTTTATGCTGAAACTTACTGAAATGGATAGATGGAGAACTGATGTTATTGCACCATCGAATCTCTTCCCAAGCAGGGTGTGGGAAGGAATGCAGCCACAAAAGCAGAAGCTCTCCTTAACCGGGGAAGGTGGGGGCCTGCGCCCACCTCTATGAACCCCGTGGGTTCTCCTGCTGGTCCCCACTCGACTGTGCCTGGCTTAAGTTGTTCCCCCCGCCCTCCGTGGGGAATCTTACTCGTCATTGGCTGACCAGCCATCCTCCAGGGTCAAACAGGGAGACATAAGGTGCAAGCACAAAGGTGAAGCAAAGTCCCTGAAAGGATTAGTCTCACAGACTCTCCTTTCTTTAGGGGTAGGTACGAGAGGACAGACGGGTAGGTTGCTGTGTGACGACATCGGAGAACTTCCAGTTTGGTGAACATATAGAGGTGCTGGAAGAGTGACACTCTGGAGAGGGCGTGGAAGCTCTGCACCATTCCTACATACCTTGCCCTAGGCATTTCACCTAGCTGTTCCTGACCTCTACCCTTTTATAATAAACTGGTAATCTAGTAAGTAAAATGTTTCTCTGAGTTTCGTGAGTCACTCTAAAAAATTAATGGAACCCAAAGAGGGGTTGTGGGAACCTCTGATAGCCAGTTGGTCAGGTCAGAAGCTCAGGTGACAACCTGGACTTGGCACTGGCATTCTTGTGGGACTGAGCCCTTAACCTGTGGGATCTCATTCTATCTCTGGATAGACAGTGTCAGAACTGAGTTAAATTGTAGGACACCCAGCTGGTGTCAAAGAAGTGTGACAGTAGAATAAGTAAAGGAGAAACACAGAGAAGAAAGAGTGAGTTTTTCCAAAGGACTAACTTAATCTGATAGGAACTCTTAAAATGGGGTTTGGGCCCTTCCTGAAGAGAAACACTATCCTAATGGCCTTGAAGAAGCAAATGCCATTTTGCAAACTGTCTAGCCACTTGCGCTTGGACAAGGGCAGTCTCACACTTACAGCTGCAAGCAACTCAATTCTGCCAACAACCTGAATGAGTTTGGAAGAGGAACGGAAGCTCCAGATGAGAATGCAGCCCAGCTGACACCTAGATTTCAGCCTGTGAAATCCTGAGAGGACTCAGCTAAACAAAACTCCTAACTCATGGAGACTGTGATATAACAAACTTTGGTTATTTTAAGCCACAAGGTTTATGGTAATTTGTTATACAGCAATAGAAAATTAATGCATGTACACATGAAAATTAAATAAATTCTAGGCTAGGAATCAAAATAGTACAATTTTTGTAATGTTTCTGCTCTTTACTGAGTGACCTAATGTTTTCTATATCCCTCAGTAGGAACTGGGTTGTTGTGAGGGTAAATATATGTAATAAAATAATGAATGTGAAAAGATTTGCAAAATAGAAATGATGGAATATATTAGTGTGAAAAATATCTAGAGACTATAAACAATACTTTGAACATTACAATGCTTAATAAAGGGAGGTATTAATGGAAACAGCTGAGTTAACAAAATTTACCTATTGTATGATTTAAGTTAAGACAAATATATATCCAGTCTATATCTGATTTGATCATGAAGTAATAAGTTCATCCATAAGAGGGCTTGTCTTGCTAGTTATTTACGGTATAAGTAGAATGTAATAGCTATGTGTTATAGTAACAGAATGTTATAAACACTCTTTTTGATTAAACATACACACACACACACACTCCATTTAAGAAGAAAAATTCTTTTTCATTATGGGGAAAATATGATGTAGAGAACTTGGATCTAAAAGTACTTTATTTAGATACCAGGGTTGCTTTGGGGTCATTAGTGTGACCCACCATTCCATTTTTCCCGGGAGCACAGGATTTCCTAGGACATAGGACATTTTGTACTAAAATGGGGAGAGTCCCAGATAAACTGAAAAGTTGGTACAATGATATGTAATAATCAACATATATATATAAATTAGTTATATTTCTCTATTCTAGCAACAACAAAAAGATATAAAAATATACTATTTAAAATAATAGTGAAATACGTAGTAACTACAAATAAATAACAAATAATGAGCAAGGCTTCTGTAGAGGATTATAAACCTTTATTCAGTCTTTAAAGAAGACCAAAATAAAAGGCGAGAAATATTGTGTTCATGAATTAGAAGATACAGTATTTTAAAGATGTCAAGTATTCCTCAATTTGTTTATACATTCAAAGCAATCTCAATCAGAATTCTAATATGTTTTGTCATTTTTGTTTATTGTTGCATTTTCTTTTGCTTGTCTTGTCTTGTGGTAAAATTTGGTAACCTAATTCTACAATTTATGTCAAACTGCAAAGGGCTATTAGCCCTGGAAGAGGAAAATTAAGCTGGTAGAACTTGATCTACCAGTTATATCAAGTGTACAATAAAGCTATAATAATTAAATGACTGTGATACTGGCCCAGTGGCAGAACAAACAGACCAGTAGAACAGAATAGAGAGCAGAACAGAGTAGAACAAAATACTCGTAGAGAAACAGACACATACATATAAGGAAACTTGTTATATGATACAGATAACCTAGTGAATAGTGGAAAATGACAAATTTTTCAATAGATAATGCTGGCACAACTGGGTATCCACAGGAGGGAAAATGAATTTTGACCCTTACCTCACATGATATACAACATTTTAGGTGAATTAATGACTTAAGTGGCAAAGTATAAAGCTTTTAGAATATAATCTAGTACAACATCTCCATGACCCTGGAATAGAAAAGGCATTTCTTTTTTCTTATCTTTTTTACTTTATTTTTTTAAATAATATTATTGTCAAGCTGTAAGGACATATGAGATCATCTTACAAAGGAGAAAGATGACACCGTGAGGTTAAGCGATTGGCCCCAGGTCACATAGCTGGGACCAACCATGGCTTTCAGAAACTAGAAGGCATTTCTTTAAGGAATAAAAAGGGTGCAGAAATCACTAATGGCAAAGCAAATGTTGGTGAATCTGACTACAATAAATGTGACATTAAAATTAATGTAGGCAGGGGTGGCCCGGTGGTTCATGTGCTATTGGAGTGCCGTGCTCCTAACGCCGAAGGCCGCCAGTTCGATTCCCACATGGGCCAGTGAGCTGCGCCCCTCTACAGCTAAGACTGTGAACAATGGCTCTCCCTGGAGCTGGGCTGCTGTGAACAGCCGGAGGTCAGTGTGAATGAACTGCTCTCTGCTGCTGCCATGGGCTGCTGTGTGCTGATGTGTGCTACCGTGAGTGGCCGGCAGCCGACGAGAGCTACTATGAGCTCCTGGGAGCAGCCGACCGGCGACCCACTGCCTCTGCCGGGTGGAGCGCAAGGCTCATAATACCAGCATTGGCAGGGAGCTGCGCCCTACAACTAGACTGAGAAACAGTGGCTTAAAAAATGGGGAGGAGGGGCAAAAAAAATTAATGTAGGTCACCATAAGGAGAAGAATAGACTAGCCATTGAGTGGGAGAATATATACGCAACTTACATAGCTGCCAAGAATTTATACTCAAAATTTATAAAGAACTTCACAGGTCAATAAGGAAAACCATCCGAAAAAGCATCAAAAACCTCGAACAGGCATGTTATAAAAGAAGATTTCAAAATGGACTATATACAGAGGAAAAGATGTTCAGACTCATTTGACGCCCAGATTGTCAAAACTGAAAATGTGTGACTATACCAAGTGTTGGAAGGATGTGAAACAATGGGAATTCTCATCTATTTAGACAAAAAGCAGAGATTTATCTAGTAAAGTTGAAAAGAAAGAAGACTCTCTGGCCCAGTAATTCTACTCTTAGGTAATAACCTAGAGAGAAGTTAGTGCACATATGTGCCAGCACACATGTACAGGCACACCTCGGAGATACTGTGAGTTCAGTTCCAGACCACCGCAATAAAGCAAGTATCACAATAAAATGAGTCATAATCTTTCAGCTGGTGGAGGGTCTTGCCTTCAATTTGTAAAAAACGCAACATCTGTGAAGTGCAATAAAGCGGAGTGAAATAAACCAGGAATGCCTGTACAAAAAATGTTCATAGCTACATTATTTGATATAGCTAAAAGTGCAAAAATACCCAAAGATAAATTAAAAATTGGAAAAATATGAGATGATAAGATAATGAAATACCATATAGTAATGAAGCCATAGCTACATGCACCAACATGGAAAAATCTTAAAAATAAATTTTGTTTGATGTATTCTCATCATGTGTGTACTATTTCATAAATTTTAAATGTTAAGTTAAAAAAATGTGGCATTCAGTTGTGGAAAGCACCATTCCTCAGGCCTCACCCTGCTCTCACCCTCATGGCATGGAGTTCTGAGTGTGGAGGTTGTAGTGACTTGGGTCTAACTGATGAAGCTCTAAAGAGGGAAGTCATCAGCTGTGGAAACTGTGAAACCCTCAGGTGCTCTAAAGTGAGCCGAGAAGTGAAGGCACACGTGCAGAAGGGAAACTTGTGGGTGGATCCGTGCAAAGTTTCCCCCCTTTATGGTCGTCAGAGGCACTATCACAGGGGACACTTCACAGATAGCAAACTGAGTCTGGCCATGAGTCCCATGTCCCTTTTTTCTTTGTGATTTGGACATTGAAAGTTAAAAATCTAGACTCATTTGGATTCTGGAACTCTGGAAGCTAGGGGCATATTTGTTACAGATATTCTGTAAGTTAATTTTTGTAAGAAACATAAGTTTTTACAGTGAGTATACATTTCATCACAAACATTCTAAGGAATTATGTTTATGTGTATGAATCAGAAAATATACATCCTGACTGGTCAGCCAAACTACGTATATATTTATCTTTGTATATTTTTTACAGAAGTCACGTCATTTGCAGGCAATAGACACTGTAGAAATGACATGAATCATTTACAAGGTGTTGGGCATATGCATGTGTGTGGATGTGTGTGCATGTGTGTACATATGAGCACGTCATCATACATATGACACTCCACACTACAGAAGGTCACATGCTTACCTTATAAGCCTCTTCACTGACAGCTTTGATGTTGGCTTCTCTCCATTTTCCTGGTACCCCATCAATTACCTCACGATAGTTCACATAATAGCCAGTAATTTCAGCACCTCCACTCTTATCTGGTTGTTTCCATCCAAGAACCATTGAGTCACGACAACTTTCAAGACAAGTGATATCATAGGGTGGAGATGGTGCCGCTGTTGCAATATGAATAGCTCGTGAGTAGACAGAAATGCCTCTACGATTCTATGTACATTAAACTTGTTTCACTGGTGCCAGGCATGAGGGCACGAAGTCTAGCGGTATAAAACTAAAACATATCACTCACCAGTAACTTGGCATCTGACTTGGTGCATGAGAAAAAAATTGACACACAGCAAAAAGGACACTGCAATTATTATTGCAAAGATAAAAAGAATCTGCCCTCCAGTCCCGAGGAGGAATAAGTTTTGCAATACTAACAGCCAAATGGTGCAATATCCTGCAAAATTATTTTGTTTCCCATAAGAAGAAATATTTTCCCCAACTTACATATTTTGGTTTTTTACATTATTTTGTTTCTATTTGCTCCTTGAGGAAAATGGAATATGTATATCAATTTCTGCCTCAATTTACTTATTGAGAATTTCCATATATTTCCAAACAGCATTTCACCATTCAGGCACACATACACTTGTGAGACCTTGTAACTCTACAGGTTCTGTCTACACACGGGAAAAATCTTATTCTGAAGCTCAGCTAAATGCCACCTTAAAAAAAATTGTTTTTAAACAGGCATAATCTGCTGTGTGATTTTCTTAGTATAATACTTTTTGTTGCATTATTTTTAACCTGATGTTGTAATATTATTCATATTGCACAAAATACTATATAGTTGTTGCCATGTTTATTAGTGCTAACCAGAAAAAATATTCAGAGGATGTTTTAAAAGTCTTCCTTTATTTACGTAGCTTTGCTGATCAACTTTTCACTCAGCTATTGAAATTATAGTTTTCAATAAAAAAAGTTTAGGGTGGTGGAAAGAAAATCTATCTAGATATGCAATAACATTAAAAAGGATTTTCTGAATATACAAGGTGTGATCAAACAATATGGTGTTTATATTTTTAAAAGTATTACAGTAAAAGACACCTTGCCATTAAACCCCCTCAAAATACTCTCCCCTCACTTCAAACACACTTATCTCATTGTTCTTGCCACTTTCTGAAGCAGTTCTGGAAGTCGTCTTTCGTCCGTGGATTTAGTTGCTCTGTCATGGCTGCCTCAATGTTCTGAATTGATTCAAAATGTTTATCTTTCATGGTCATTTCCGACTTTGAGGAAGAGCCAGAAGTTGCGTGGTGCCAGATCCAGTGACACCGTAATGTTTTTATTTGACAGAAATTGCTGTATATCAGAAGCGATGTGTGACATGGAGTGTTGTCACGATGGAGGATGATTTACAGCTCACTTTGAAACACACCTTTTCTGTATTTCACATGAAATACAGAATGGGAAATATAATCAACAATGCTGTAAATATTATGTAAGGTGCCAGATGGGCACTGGACTTATCAAGGGGATCACTTCACAGACTGTGTAGATGCCTGCCCAATGTGCTGTACACCTGAAGCTGAAGTAGAATAATATTGTATGTCAACTATAAGAATATATATATGATATATGACATATATACATATATATGACATATATATATCATGACATATAAACATGATATAGAGACCCACCCACCAGACCATCAGCTCTAATGCGTCTTTTGGAGCAAAAATTAATATAAGATCCAGTATTATATTATATTACATTATATTATACATGGTCATACATTATATTATATAAGACCCAGTCTTATATAAGACCCAGTCATATATTACATTATATAAGACCTGATCTTACATTATAGTAAAATGAGACCCGGTCTTATATTAATTTTTGCTCCAAAAGTCGCATTAGAGCTGGTAGTCTGGCTAGGTCTTATTTTCGGGGAAACACCATATATACATATATATGTATATATAGTCACAGGAGGTGGAGTATAGCATAAGGAAGATAGTCAATGGTATTGTAACAGCTATATAAGATGTCAGAGGGGTAGTAGCTTGGGGGAGGAGGGTTATCACTTTGTGAGGAATGTAAATGTTAACTATTATGTTGTTTTGTACACCTGAAACTAATTAAAAAAAACAAAAAAATAAAAAATAAATAAAGTGCTTAATACAGGGGGGAAAAACACACAAACAAACAAAAATACCACACCTTCTCTCAACCATAGCTCACACCTGACTGACTGCACCAAGCAAGTTGAAACTTCACACACTTGCTACTAAGGTTCGACATGCCGCTTCCCATTTTGAAGATCCCTGCCTTTCTTTCCATTGGATGGCACTCAGAAGTAGCATTCACCGTATTTTGTGATCACAACGAAAAAGTTCCATGTCACACATTGCTTCTGGTATATGGCAATTTCTGTCAAATAAAAACATTATGGTGTGTCCTCATCCACCTTATTCACTGGCTCTGGCACTGTGCGACTTCTGGCTCTTCCCCAAAGTCAAATTGATTCAGGACATGGAGGTAGCCATGACAGCACAACTAGAGACACTCATGAAAGAGGACTTCCAGAACTGTTTCAGAAAGTGGCAAGAACGATGGCATAAGTGTGTTCAAAGTGAGGGGAGACTACTTTGAGGGGGATTAATGTCAATGTGTCTTTTAGTGTAATATATTTTTTAAATTCAAACATTCACTGTATGTTTTGATCATACCTCATATATTTGGATTATCAAAGATAAAAGCGCAATCTCATTCTTATTTTTAAAAATTCTCAGAACAATAAAGATATCTAAAATAAAATATGTGTTTCTCTCTCCCTGGCCCACCAATCTGCTTCATTCTTTACATTTAAAAAAAGTTCTCTCGTTCTCTCTCTCTCTCCCTATTTCAGAGCAATGAACATAAATATCCCACCTTATACTGAGGTGAAGGGACAAGTCAAGGAGGCAAAAAAATAGAGGCAGTGACAGAAGTTGGGAGTGGAGTAGAAATAGGGGATAGTAAGAGGCCATGTTATAATTTATCAGTATATACGTATCATTTCATTTTTATTTGATAAGAAATACATTTTATTCTAGAATATATAAGCCACAAGTACCAAATATCCTCATCAGAAAATTCTTAGCTTACTGACAAGTAATCTTAAATAAATCAGTTCTGGGAATGCAGACCATATGTCATAGAACATAGCTATACGTGATTATAATACCCTGCATGGCAACTCAAAGGATAATGTTACTTATATTTATTTGAATTAAATGTGAAGGATAATTTGAAAACCTGAAGATGAACAACAGAAGTTAACAACTATGATCCTAGTAAAATGTCACTCCTTTGTGAAATATTTTTCTTATAACTTGTACTGAACATGAATATTTCCAAGGACCTCATATAGGCTGTAATGATCAGATCCTTGCTTCTCTCATCTCTAATTCCGTTAGCAAAATGAGGCCAAACGTGTGTCTGCCTGAAAATCAAAAAGGACTCTAACCAAATGACTTTAAATACGCAATTGTCACGAAGCACAATAAATTTATGTATAACCAAACCCATATAAAATTACTTTTATAACTCATTAGACAAATGTATTGCAAATAAAGAGCTGAAAATGCATAAAGTTAAGAATAAACATCGATGAAACTGAACACAGATGGAAGAATGTGATCTCGACAATGAGAGATGAAGACACTGATGGAGACAGATGGAACAGTTTTATTCTTTCAACTCTCACCTATATCCTTCTTCTTTTTCAGAGGATCAGACTTACTTTTCCCCTTAAGAGCTGCTTTTTCTGGTGATGGGGTAAGCTCTTCCTGAACTGTTTCACTTACTTTACTCACTTCAGTTTGGCCCAGGTTGTGAGAGCTACTGGGTAGTGAAGATTTGTTAAGTTTGCTACCAAGTAAAGCATCTTTCTTAAGAGTTGGCTGGGAGGGTTCATGCATGCCTCCCCTGGAGTCTGTTAGTCCACCAGCTGCATCAATCAGTTCAGGCCACACATCTGGAGACACTCCTCCCCCTACAATTACCAGATAACAACAGAAACACTTTAAGCCCTGACACAGTGTAAATTGCTCTTAATAGAACAAAGAAAAAAACATTAGGACCACAAACAGAAGGAAAACAATCTTGAGTTCAAGGAAATCATTTGGATTTGCAAGAAATATGGAGAGCATACGTTTCACATAATTTACATCAAGGGAACATGTCAACTTCTCCATATTCTGCAAAAAAGAAGTAATGAGAACAAAAAGCCACAGACAGAACAGGAACTCTTTTGAGTTACAGAACCCAAGTACATATAAGAGAAAGCAAATCTCAGACATTTCTTAAAATATTTAAGCCCTATTATTCAACAGAAAGGAGGAAGACCATAAAATACACAAAAGACATAACATTAAAGATCCTGGTTTTATAACAGAATTACGTACGTTACTGAAATATTAATGGTCTGTAGCTCCCAACCTCAAAGCAACATGTTCACTATTGTCCATATTATAAGAACATTAAAAAGTAATATGGGACACTAACTGAAGACACTTGATATTAAATAATCTTTCTCTTTAAATGTGTGTTACTGTATGACAGATTTCATTTTTATTGTTCAAAACTTCCTTGATCCCTTCCCCACATTATCTAAGATTGGGAGGTACATCATGTACACACATATACTTTATTACTGGTTTTATTTTGTTGGTTACTTTGCAAGCACAGATGAAAACATATGATTAAGCAACTACATGTGTCTTTGCAGGAATTTTAGAGGAATTTACAAAAAGCATGTTAATGTGCTGTTAGTGAAAACAAGCCAGGCTCTATTGCAGATGACATGGCTTTTAGGTACAAAATGATCTGTGTTATGAGTGATATACCACTTCATGGATTTGGATGATCCTTCACATTCCCATGATGAGCACAAAGTTAGAATGGAGTTTCACACAATGGGAACTATCTGAGGAAACTCGGACTTGTGAAGATGGAAAGGCTACAGATGTACAGAATCTGGACAAGTGATGAAGATCTGTAAAATGACAGCTATGGAAGGTTAGACGTCACTTGGAGTCAGAGAAAATGATCATCTGAAGATGGCATCATCAAGTAATATTAGAAGCTCGAAACAATTTCTGAAGAGAATGGTATCTTCTTAGAAAAATTCTATAACTTAGAAAAATTCATTTTCCCCCCTACAAAGTTATGCATAAGGAACTTACCAATAGCAGCTTTTACTTCGATCGCTTCTGAATCCTCTGAATAGTCACTAAGCCCAGCTGCATTAACTGCTCGGACCCGGAAAATGTAACTCTGACCATTCGCCAACCCATGGCAAGTAAATCTAAAAGGAAAGAAAGTTTTTAAAAACATTCCAGGAGGAAAATTAGAGACGATGAATGTTAGCTTAACTGAATGATCTGGCTTTATGAAAACGATTCATTTTTTAAAAGGAAGAAAAAGATACAGAGAGATCCAGGTAACAAATGTGCTTTAGACAAGAAGGCAGCTAAGGCAATTTCCTACACTCACTCTGTCAAACAGTGAGGAGTCCTGGTTTTCCCCTGAATAAGTAACTTAAAGTTTCTGAGCCTCAGAAAAATGAGGATGGTAATGCATCCATAAAAATTTTTGTGTAAAGATTGCTCATAAAGTATTTAAAGTAGCTATTACAGGGCCTGCATATAGGAGGCATTAAATAAATGATAGGTGGCTTTAATAACATTATTAATGCCTATTTCAGGTATATACTTATGATATTGGTTGCTCTTTGTCACAGAGGCCTAGTCACTCCCTGCATGCATGAGAAGGTACAATTACTTGAGAAATTACACTTGAATCTGAAAGTAAGGCGAAAAATCGACTCCAGAATTACCATTTCAATATAAGAATTCAATAATGAGGTGTGAATTCATAAGCAGTTTCACACAAAGCAAACTCACTGTTTAATAGCTATTATGGTTATAAAAAGCTATTTCACTGTTAACATTTTAATCCATTCTAAGGCCTAGCCAGAGGAAATAGCAGGTCTGTTAATGACTCTATTACTATTAGTATGTTGAAATATTTAATAAAGGCAGCCATAATTTAGGCTAATCCTAAATTTAGGCCAATCCTAAATTTAGGCCAATCCTTAGGTCAGCTCGGTTCAGTGAATATTTATTGAGCACTTCCGTCTTCTAGACACTGAGTTAGGCATTGTGGATACAATAATGAATAAAATATGGTACCGACCCTTGAGAAGCTCCCATCTGTTTGTAGAAAGGCAGACTTTGCCTACCCTCCAGGAATGTTACTAAATAGTCTCAGGAAAATGCTGGGAACTCAGAATAAAAGTGAAATGAACGAACAGGCTTAGTGAATCTCCTCTAAAACATATTGCCTTCTCCCATTAACTGGTTTGTCTGTATCCTCATGTTCTGCAAAAGAACCAATTCATTCTATTGTGGCCCTTAGAAGTGGCCACGCCAGAAGCTTCCAAACAAACGTACTTGACAATTTTTTTTCTGTTGTAAAATACATCTTATTTCTCAGTCTTAGTAGGGTGGTTGGGGAAAGTTTGGAGTTTAGAGATGAATTTTTAAACAGTCCTATTAGGAAGAAAATGCTTTACATCTAAGTCAGTTCTGCTTACCTTGGCAACATGTTTTTAAAACCCAATCAGATTTAGAAGAAAGAAAGGAAGGAAAGTAGGAAGGAAGGAAGGAGGGAGGGAGGAAGGGAGGGAGGGAGGAAGGGAAGGAGGGAGGAAGGAAAGAAGGAAATTTTCTTTCAGATTGGTCCTAAATCACAGGAGGCTCAGAGTTTGGGTACAGGCCAGAATTCATCATCAACTTGAAAAGCTGGTTGATATGTTTGAAAGCAAGAAAAAACAACCCTCCTCATATTAGAAACAAAGAGGTGGCAAAGTATTCTCAGTGTCCTTGATTTGGTGTTATTTATGTTTCCTTAACTCTGAGTTTAACCATGTGGATGTTCAGAATTTGCAAAAACATTGACTTTTTTTCTGTTCATTTAAAATGCCTGAGTAATTTATGTTAGCTAGAGCCTATTAGATCCTTGGAATCTAGTACCACATTGGATATGGAAGACCAGAACAGGGGTAAAAATGACAAATAGCATAAAGGAAAAGAACCAGAAAAAGAGCTATAAAATGAACTCTTGTCATAGATGGCATTATGTGTTTCTAAGTGTTCAATATCACAAGTAAACCTTTTTGCAAATGTATTGCAATAGACACGTTCAATTTTAAATTCATTTGGATATTTAAAGTATAATGCTTCAAAAAATCCCCTTCCATTGAATGTTGGTGCTGCTGTAAGGGTTCGTGATTATGTTTCCTCTTCACGGCCCCTGTGGCTCTAGAGTCAGACCCTCCCCCCCAACCCCCACACCCCCACTTTCCCCACCCCACCTCCCCTAAACCCCCACCCTCCCAACACACACACACACACACACACACACACACACACAGTGTGATTACCGTGAGCCCTTCACAGGGTTGTTGTTGCAGGGCTCCCACTTGCCGGAGCCAACAATGCTGGATTCTATGTAGTACCCAACCAGCTCTTTAGCATCTTTGGGTTCCTCCCATGTAACTATGACTGATGTGTCTGTATTTCTGCTTGGGATGATTTTCCCCGGGGCCTTGGGGATATCTGAGAAAAGAGAAAAATTATGATGAAACTCAGGGTGGTTTTTAAAAATTCATTCTTAGCTCATATACACAAACACACACATGTAAGTCATGGCAAACATATGGTGCTTTATTTTATAATATATTTGTTAAATCATGTCAAACATACGGTTGTTTTATTTTACATTTGTTAAAGCAGAAAATAAAAAATTGAACATGTTCATTTGGGAGAATGATAAACTAAGTATCCAGGAACCCACCAACCACTCCAGAAAAAAATACAGTACTGTTGAGACTCCAGGAGAACTTTTCTCTCATGACTTCATAGTTCATAATAATGATTTTTAAAAATATTTCAATCAAGTACAATCATCAATTAAATTTGTAACATGAAAGAAGGATGTCACCACTTTTTCTTCTGAATGTATACAGAGGGTGCCAAAAAAATGTATACACATTTTAAGAAAGGAAAAAGCTGTATCAAAATTGTGATACTCGATATATATATACCGATAACAAAAATTAGTACAAGTCACGTGTTTACATTTTTCTCGCACCCCCCGTATATTCTGAGATTCTTGCTTTGGGATTTTCTCTTGAAGTAAAATAAATTTACAGTTGTTCAACCAAACTCTACACTTACCAAGTTTGTCCCCAACCACGGTCGCTTCTGTTGCCTCTGAGGGCTCTCCAACTCCTGCTGAATTAGAACAGCGGACGCGGAAACGGTAGGATTTCCCCTCAGCCAAGTCGAACAGAGCAAAGCGGGGAGACTTCACGGGGAGTTCTGTATTCACCCGCTGCCAGTTTTCTGTTCCTGCTTCACACTGCAGCCAGAACAGTGAAAACCATTGAAAACACGGCAAGAATAAATGGGAAGTCTGAGCTGGGCATCTCAAAGTGGTATATAGGTGTCAGCAAACTATTATTTGTCATTCGAGTTGAACTGGAGAAGAGATGTGGAGGAAATGGGGGATGAAGCATCTGAAATCCACAGTATTATCTAAATTAAATACGGCTTTGTATTGCTTGATAAATATGCTGCTTTAATACTTCATTTCCATTATTAACTAAATAAGATTATTGATCCACTTACAAAGGTTCTTAATTTATTTAGAAAATAGTTTGGGGGGCGGCCGGTTGGCTCAGTTGGTTAGAGCGCGAGCTCTCAACAACAAGGTTGCCAGTTCAATTCCCACATGGGATGGTGGGTTGCGCCCCCTGCAACTAAAGATTGAAAAGGGCAACTGGACTTAGAGCTGAGCTGTGCCCTCCACAACTAGACTGAAGGACAACGACTTGGAGCTGATGGGCCCTGGAGAAACACACTGTTCCCCAATATTCCTCAATAAAAATTGAACAAAAAAAGAAAGAAAAAAGAATAATTTGGGGTCAGATACTTTTCTAATTCTTAGGGTAGGTAATTAAATATATTATGCTATGTTAGATACTTAAATTTTCATTATTTTGTTATAAACTGTATTATTTTAATTCACTGTTATTTGATGACTCATAACGTCATTTGTCTGTGCTCAAATATCACCTCCTCAGAAAAGCCTTCTTCATCACCCACCTCCCATCATCAATCTGAAAGAGTTATTTGCTCCTTTCCCATCACTCTCTATCTATTACCCTGCTTTTCCTTCAAAACACTTATTATTGTCTCCTCCACTGGAAAGTAAATTTCAAAGAAATAAATTCAGGTTGCTGTCTTGTTCACTGCCATACTCCAGAGGCTAGAATTGTACCTGGCACATCATAGATACCGTGTTTCCCCGAAAATAAGACCAGGTCTTATATTAAGGTTTGCTCCAAAAGACGCAGTAGGGCTTATTTTCAGGGGATGCATCCTGAAAAATCATGCTAGGGTTTATTTTCTGGTTAGGTCTTATTTTGGGGGAAACACGGTAGATAATCAACATTTTTTTTCTGAATGAATAATTTTTTCTGAATTCTGAATGAATGAATAAAGTTAGTGAGAGATAAAGAATATGTTATTTTATCTTGTCCCCTTTATTAGAATAAATAATGGAAAAAACTAATTTAAAGAGATTCTGTTCTTGGAATTAAAATGATTTAGAATGACTTTGAAATTCTTGAATGAAGGTTGCAGTGTACATTTGAGCTTTGGTAGATAATACAGTGAGAAAATTATCAGCAGCCTTCAGTAATCCTTTCCCCTCCTAACTTCAACACTGTCTAAGGTCAGTAGAAGTAACTTTACTACAGAACTTTTTAGCAGTTTTAAAAGACTTTGCCAGGGGCCGGCCCGTTGGCTCAGGCGGTTAGAGCTCCATGCTCCTAACTCTGAAGACTGCCGGTTCGATTCCCACATGGGCCAGCGGGCTCTCAATCACAAGATTGCTGGTTCAACTCCTTGAGTCCAGCAAGGGCTGGTGGGCTCTGCCCCCTGCAACTAAGATTGAACAGGGCACCTTGAGCTGAGCTGCCGCTGAGCTCCCGGGTGGCTCAGTTGGTTGGAATGTGTCCTCTCAACCACAAGGTTGCCGGTTTGGTCGGCTGTGCCCCCTGCAACTAGAAAAATGGCAACTGGACCTGGAGCTGGGCTGCGCCCTCTACAACTAAGACTGAAAGGACAACAACTTGACGCTGAACGGTACCCTCCACAACTAAGATTGAAAGGACAACTTGACTTGGAAAAAAGGCCTGGAAGTACCCACTGTTCCCCAATAAAGTCCTGTTCCCCTTCCCCAACAAAATCCTAAAAAAAAAAAAAAGACTTTTCCAGAAATTCAAGTCTTGTGATACACTGACCAGCTGTCAAGGATGATACATTTTGGGGACCATAAATTTACTGGTACATCACTCGGCATAATCTCCACTGACTTGAAACAAAAGGCCATATGATGTGGTGAAAAGAATCCAGATGCATCGATTCTAGTTCTAGCTTCATTAATAACAAGTTATGTGACCTAGGAAAAGTCACATAAATGCTTTGGTCTCAGTTTTATCATCTGTAAAATAAGCAAATTTGACAAGGTAACCTCTACAATCCTTGCAGTACCTTTCATGATAACCTTTCATGATAATGTGTCATTTGTGTGTGGGAGGGTAGAGAGGATAAATTCCCCCTACACAGTCAATCTGCTGTCCACTGAGAGATAAAATTCTCCCAGACTTTTAATCCTTTAATTGATAACTTTTATTTATTTGACATATTCTTCCCTGGGGAACACATGAGCAATTATCAGTCATTTAAACTTTCATAATAAAAATAATAGCCGCCCTTCACTGTGCTAAGAACTTTATTCACCATAGTAAATCTTCAGTCCTCTCAACTATGCTCTGAAATAGGTGTTGTGGAGGCAGTATTGTGTGATTATCAAAGTTTTCCAGAGGAGAACACTTACCCTTGGGAAGGTTGAAAAGTAGCAATGTGTCATAGTTGGATATATATTGACCTGAGCCAGACTGCTGGGTTCAAATCCTAGCTATGCCTCTTACTAACTGTGTGACCTTGAGCAAATTATATGCCCCATGGGTGCCTCAATTTTCTCATCCTCAAAATAAGCATCATGAAAACAGAAGTATTTCCCTCAGAGGGTTACCATAAGAATTAAGTGGGTTGACACATGTGGAGTGCATGGAACAGTGCCTGGTCCTTGGTAACATTAGCTATTTTCATTCCTGCTGGTAGAAACAGAGCTATCAAGTGATGCAATGCTTGTCTCTGACATGACCGGATTTTTGACAGGGGGATGAGAGGAACAACACACCTGAGGAAAAGGTTTGGGGCTGCAAAGAGCACAGTAGGATAGTGAGGCTGGGAGCACTGGAGACAGATTCATCCAATTCCCTTGATAATAAACTCTTCAATTTCAACCATTTCGGGGCTCGTGGACATGACATAACTGCCTATAGCCATGGCAGGTAAGTGCTTTATGGGCATGCAAATCCCAGATAAAATGTTCCATGAAGAAAGTGCAAGCATGGGGATAACCACAGAGGCAGCAGTGCTGTGGGCATGAACAGAATTCTGGGGGTGGTACTCAATACAGGACAAGAACATGTGAACGTTTCCTTTTGGAAAAGCAATGTATTAGAAACAATTCACCAGAAATAATTTAAGACTCGGTTCAACAGAATGGTTTGGCACTATGTGACTGTACCCCAGGTCTCTGGATATGTTCTGTTCCCCTAACACCTCAATATCTTTGATGTTTTGAATGTGTTGGCAGTCCAAGCCTCTCTCCTCACGCTGGACAGTAAGTACTCACTTAATGTCATCTATAGGTTCTTGGAAACTGCCACTTTTAATGAAAGAATGTACAACAAAACCATTTTTATCATAGTCTAATTGATATAAACAAGAGTTATGTTACTATGGCATATTTCTGGTCACAAAAACATCACCAAATTTCTAAATAAAGACTCAAAACATATCTAATATTAAACACTGAAATAAATGTCAGCTATATATACATTTAAAAAAGATTAACAAAAACAAATAGGATATGATTTTCCAACCTGCTTATTCCGGTTCAGGGTCATGGGTGGCCTGACCCTGTCCTGGCTGCTCAGGGAGCAAGGCGAGAACTCACCTTGGACAGGACACCGTTCCATCACAGGCACACACACACATACCTACACTCACTCAAGACTGGGGCAGTTGAGACATGCCAATTCATGTCACATGAATCTTTGGGATGTAGAAAGAAACTGGAGTACTTGGAGAAAACCCACACAGACCTGGGGAGAACTTGCAAACTCCACACAGACAGTGGCCCCCGACCAGGAATCAATTTTTTCCCCCTCATCAATGTTATAAAGAAACAGTGTTGAACGAACCTTATTCCAGGACCTGCTGTACTCAAAAATGTCCCTTTCTGTTCCATACTAATAAGTGTGCTGGTGTACTTCAAATTTTAATCATAGACTCATATTTAGAGCTAGGAAAGTTACAGACTTTCATGGAGAAATTAGAGTTTATGTGACCAGAGAAAATGTTCAACAGAAGCCAAAGTTGATTCATCTGAAGAAAATGCCTCAGTACTAGATTGTTACTGTGTCATTATTACAGGAAAGATGGTAATTACTGTCACAGAACTTATTCAGAACTCTCTTCCTGTGGAGCATTTCAAAAACGATACAGTGAGAGTGTGCATTAAACACACCAGGAAGTGAATATTTATCATTCTATTCTTGCCCCCTATTGAAAAAAAGTAAAGAAAAAAATTTTGAGAATAATATTCAAGTTATATTTTATTAGAGGCTAATATCTAGAAAATATAAAAATTAATAAAAATATAAAATCTTAATATTATTTTGGTAAAATCAGACTCTCTTGGAACATGATCCATTTATTGTGACCAATTTTCTAGGGATGAGAAGTGAGGCATGCTCCTTAAAGTCATAAGCTAAATGTCTTTATCAAAGAAAAGTAAGATATTTGATGGAAAGAACTAGCTACTATCATGTTTTTTTTTAATCCCTGACCCCATTCTACGACCTGCCCTTAAGAGTAGTATGTAGTAGCCAAGAATGTGACAACATATGAGAACTGAATAGCCACTAGAAAGTATTTTAACTTCCACTCCTCTCACCCATCTACTCTTGTTGATGTTCATTCCCTACTGCAGAAGTTCAAGTGGTAGAGAGTTGAAAAGCCATCCACTAGATCAAGAGAGACAGAAAAAGTATCCAGAAAATATTGTAATTCAGGCAATCTATAGTTTCAGGAATATCTCTCTTTGTATAGGGATCATCATTTGGGGTCTATGGACATCTTAGAAGTCAATGGATGAGACTCAGATGTCCGTAAAAAAAAAGAAGTGCCCTGAACTTGCAGCAACGTTCTGTGTGATACACATTTTGCTGTAGAGATTGTTCACAGTTTATAAGGTTTTAAAGAGTTCAGGACACAATAAAAATTTCATCTGTACTCTAAAAAATTTTTTTTTCGGAAAGTGGCATGAGGTAATAAAGTTGATCCCAGAGTCTTACCTTTTCCACAAAGTACAGAATGCCCTCATGGCCACGCTGGCCAGGGGGCTTCCAGCTTAGCACCACATAGCTCCGGGTAGCCTCAGTGACAGAGAGGTCTGTGGGAGGTCCAGGAATAATACCCTCTGAAAAACAACAAGGAAAAGTGAAGAGCACATACTCTGGGAAACCCAGATACTCAGAGAGTCACAGGTGCTTCTCTCTTACTGGAGGAAGAGTTCTTTACTGCTCCACAGTATAAAGAAGTACCTTGTTTCTAAAATTCTTCCTAAACAATCATTCATTCATTCATTCAAAGCCACAATTTCACTCTCTTTGCTTGACAATTTTAATTTTCTCATTAGTCCTGAAAAACAGTAGCAATGACACAAGTTATCTTTTCTATCTTTACACAAAGGAGTAGAATTATAGTTTTCAAATGCTACTTATTTATTTTTAATTTTTTTACTTTTCAGCTACAGTTGACATACGCTATATTAGTTTCAGGTGTGTACAACATAGTGATTAGACATTTATATAACTTACAGAGTGGCCAACCTGATAAGTCTAGTGCCCATCTGACACTACACATAGTTATTACAATAGTATTGACTATATTCCCTGTGCTGTACTTTACATCCCCATGACTATTTTGTAACTGCCAATTTGTACTTCTTAATCCCTTCACCTTTTCACCCAGCCTTTCAACCCTCCTCCCACCTGACAATCATCAGTTTATTCCCTGTATCTGAGTTTGTTTCTTCATTTGTTTTTGTTTTTTTAGATTCCACATATAAGTGAAATCATATGGTATTTGTCTTTCTCTGTCTGATTTATTTCACTTAGCATAATACCCTCCAGGCCATCCATGTTGTCACAAATGGTAACATTTCATTCTTTTTTATTGCCAAGTAATATTCCATTATTTATACGTACCACCTCTTCTTTATTCATTCATCTATCAATGGACATTTAGGTTACTTCCATATCTTGGTAATTGTAAATAATGTTGCAATGAGCATAGGGGTGCATACATCTTTAGAATTAGTGTTTTGGATTTCTTTGGATAAATATCCAGTGGTGAAATTACTGGGTCACATACTAGTTCTATTTCTAATTTTTTGAGGAAACTCCATACTGATTTCCATAGTGGCTGCACCAATTCACAATCCCACCAACAGCACACAAGGGTCCTTTTTCTCCACATCCTCACTAACACTTGTTTGTTGATTTATTGATGATAAATCATTCTGACAGGTGTGAGGTGATATCTCATTGTGGTTTTAATTTTCATTTCACTCATATTAATGATGTTTAGCAACTTTTCGTATGTTTATTGGCCACCTCTATGTCCTCTTTGGAGAAATGTCTATTCAGGTCTTCTGCCCATTTTTTAACCGGATTGCTTTGTGTGTGTGTGTGTGTGTGTGTGTGTTAAGTTGTATGAGTTCCTTATATATTTTGGATAATAACCCATCAGACATATCACTGGAGAATATCTTCTCCCTTTTAGTAGGTTGTCTTTTTGTTTTGTTGATGGTTTCCTTTGCTGTGCAAAAACTTTTTAGTTTGATGTAGTCCCCATTTGTTTATTTTTTTCTTTTGTTTCCCTTGCCTGAGGAGACATATTAAAAAAAAAAATGTTACTAAGAGTGATGTCAGAGTTTATTGTCTAGGTTTTCTAGGAGTTTTACGGTTTTTGGTCTTACATTTAAGTCTTTAATCCATTTTGCATTTATTCTTGTGTATGGTGTAAGAAAGGGTCTAGTTTCTTTTCTTTTCTTTTTTTTTCTTTTTTCTTTGCATGTATCTGTCCAATTTTCCCAACACCATTTACTGAAGAGACTGTCTTTACCTCATTTTATATTCTTGCTTCCTTTGTCATGGATTAATTGACCATATAGACATGGGTTTATTTCTGAACTCTCTATTCTCTTCCATTAATCTATGTGTCTGTTTTTATGCCAGTACCATGCTGTTTTGATTACTATAGCCTTGTAGTATAGTTTGATAACAGATAGCATGATACCTCCAGCTTTGTTAGTCTGTCTCAAGATTGCTTTGGCTATTCATGGAAAATATAAAAATGATACAAATTAACTTCTAGAGATGAAAACTATAACGTCTACAATGAAAAAATAAACCCATTGGCTGGAATTCACAGCAGGTTAAACACTGAAGACGAAAAGGAGAGTAAAATTAATGACACAGCAGTAGAAAATATCTGAGATGAAATATAAGAAGAAAAAAACTGAAGGGAAAAATGAACACAGCATCCATGAACTGTGGTTTCAAGCAACATGAAATTGGAGTTCCTGATGTAAAGTAGAGAGAAGGGAGTACAGAAAAAAATATTTAAAAAATGGTGAAAAAATTTCCCAGTCTGATGAAAACTATAGATTCACAGGTCCAAGGAAATTGCAAACCCCAAGTACAAGATATAAAGGAAATGACACAAATGAACATCATAATCAAATTTCTAAAACCAGTCACAAAAAATATTTTAAAATAATATAGAGAAAAAAGATATATTACACACAGAGGAACAAAATTAAGAATAAAGGCAGTCATTCTTATAGTACAGGTCTTCCCTACAATGAGCAACCTCTTTAAAGGACTGAATGAAAAACTGTCAACCTAGAATTCTATACCCAGGGAAGATATATTTAAAAAGTGAAGATGAAATAGAGACACAAATATACAAAAAAATAAAATGCTTCCTAACCATCAGGCCTGCACTATAAGAAATATTAAAGGAAATGCTTCAAGTAGAAAGAAAACACATTAGATGGAAATCTATATCTACACAAAGAAATGAAGAGTAATAGAAATGGTGTAAATGTGAGGGAATATTGAAAACTTATTTCTTTTTAAATCTTTCTGAAAGATAAATGACTGTTTGCACCAAAATAATAACATTGCATTGTGCAGTTTAAAACATAGACACAAATAAAATGTATGACAATAACAGCACCATGGCTCAGAGGGGAAACAGAATAATAGTGTTGTAAGTTCTTACACTTCACGTGAAGTAGTATATTATGTGAAGATTGGTTGTGAAAAGATGTATATTATGAATTTTCAACTACTATAAAACAAAACAAAGAATTATAGCTAATAAGATAGCACAGATAAAATGGAATAAAAAATACTCAATCTGAAAGAAAGTAGAAAAAGAGGAAAAAGGAAACAAACAGACGGGATAGAAAACAAATAGCAAGATGATAGATTTCAAATCCAATGGTATCAGTAATCTCATGAAATGTAAATGGTTCAAACACCCCAATTAAAAGCAAAGGTTTACCAGATTGCATAAAAAAAGCAAGATCCAACCGTAAGCTGCCTACGAGAAACATGATTTAAATATGAAGACACAGGTTAAAAGTAAAAGAATACAAATCATATGCCATGCTAACATTAATCAAAAGAAATCTACAATGGTTATATTAGTATCAGACAAAGTAGATTTCCAAGCAAAAAAAAAAATAAACATTACCATGGACAAAGGAAGTCACTTTATAAAAATAAAGTGTTCAATTCACAAGAGGCTATCATAATAAAAATGTTTATGCATATAATAACAGAGCATCAGAATACATGAAGCAAAACCTAGTAGAACTACAAAAAGAAACTGATAAATACACTATTTAGTTGAAGATTTCATTACTATTTTATCAATAATTGATAAAACAAGTAAATAGAAAATCATTAAGGACATAAAGACTCAATTGAAATACCAGCAGTTTTTTTTTGTAAAAATTGATAAGTTGGTTTTAAATTTTTCATGAAAATGCAAAGACTTAGACTTATCAAAACAAATTTGGGGGGAGGGAAAGATTAGAGAATTTATACTACCTGATTTCAAAACTATGAAGCTTAAAGAAAGAAAAAAATGACACTTATAAAGGCTGCATTAATCAAGACAGTGTGGTACTGGTGTAGAGAAAATAAAATTGACCAATACAGATTGCAGAAATAGATCCACAAATATGCAATTAATTGATTTTGACAACGGTGCCAAAGCAATTAATTCAATGGGAAAGGATAATATTTTCAATAAATATTGCTGAAATAATTGGATAGTCATATGTAAAATAAAAAATAATTTAGACCCTTACCTCACACAATATAGAAAAATTTAATTTGAAATGTATCATAGATTGAAATGTAAAAGCTAATGCATAAACATTTCTAGAAAAAAAGAGGAAAAATATCTGAGTGAACTTGGGTTTGACAAATATGATGTAAAAAATGGCAAATAAGTACATTAAAAGATGCTCAACACTGTTAGGGAAGTGCAAAGTAAAACCACTATGCATGCACTATGAAATACCACTATAATACAAAACACCAGTATGCACCACTAGAATAGCTAAAATTAAAAAGACTGGCCATGCCAACTACTGGTGACAGTGTGGAGCAATGGGAACTCTCATAGACTACTACTGATGGGAATGTAAAATGGTACAACCATTTTGGAAAACATCTGGAAGTTTGTTTTTTTTTAATTAAACATAAACCTACCATATGACCTATCCATTTAACATGTAGGTATTTTTCCAAGAGAAATGAAAGCATATGTCCACACAAACACTTAACAAGGATTTTTATAGAAACTTTCAAATGTGAATGGATAAATTGAAATGAACCGATACATGCATCAACATGGATAGATCTCAAAATAATTATGCAGAGTGAAGGAAACCGGACAAAAATGAATATGATTCTATTTATCTAAAATAGTGGACAATACAAACTATCACGACAGAAAGTAGATCAGTGATGGCCAGGAGATGGGGAAAGGGATGGGAAGGAGGTATTACAAAGGGACATGAAGAAATTTTAGTGGTGATGGATATGTTCGTTATTTTGATCATGGTGGTGGTTACACAGGTGAACATACTTATAAAATTGATCAAATTGTACATTTTACGGACAGGTAAATTACTGTGCGTCAATTATACCTCAATAGAGCTTTTTTTAAAAAGTGATTCTCTGACAGTAAGTTAATTTTTGATCTCCAAATAGTTCAGAATGTTCTTTCCAAAATACCTTTAAAATATATACTGTACCATTTACAACAAAAGCTAATCTGCACAGTAAAACCTTGGCAACAGTATCTGGGGCAAACATAGATTTTACCTGTAGGTTCCTCTTCAGTGACAATGATCTGTCCAGTCCAGGGTGCTGAAGGGTGACCTGAACAGAAATAAATATAAAAATCATGAACATTCACAAACGCAGTTTCAACTGCACTGATAAACTGGCCAGATTAGTCACAAATGGGTTTGTTACTAGTTTACTTACGTATTTTGCTAATGAATCTTACTGACCATGTATGTAGTATTGTGGCCTCAAAGAATTCACAATCTGCTAGTGCCTAGAACCTGCCTGAACTGAGTCGACCTTTCTAGAATTGTACTTACACAAGTGAGGTAAATAACCTGTGTTCATATTTACTGTTCAATATGGATCTCCTGAAATATGCAAGCTCTCGTGTTCCTTCTTAAAAGATAACATGTATTTGGGAGAAACCTTTCAGGAACAATTGTAAGAACAGTAGTTTATTTATCTGTCATAATGAAGATGAAAGAGGAGAGGAGCACTGACCCTGCAGTAAAACTCAACAAAGCAATTTTTTTCCCATTACATTCGACGACTGTTATTTACAAAGGAAATCAGTTTAGATCCCGAGTAAGGAAAATGGATGAGATGAGACGGGCAGTATAAAGTTAAACAGAAAATTCATTTCTGTGACACCACAGACATCACAAAGAGAATGATTCAACTCCTGCTTTATAATCAAGGGACTTTGTGCAAAAACAGAAAGGTGATAAACAAGATACCTTATTTTCAATTTAAACAAATCTTATTTTCATTGGAATTTATAAAAGAGAAGTGAAAGTATGAGATGGAATTAGGGGAGAGGGAAGTCAAATGGTAAGTGAAAAGTGGAGAACAATCAAGTAGACTGATTAGAAAAAGTCTCCAGAGAAAAGGTATCATTATTTTACTTAGAGTTTTATGATGCCACTACATGTACTTCAGATAAAGGTAACACTGCAAATATGGCATAGACCAGTAGTCCTCAACTAGCGTGATTTTGTCCCCCAGGAACATTTGGTAATGTCTGGAGACAATTTTGATTGTCACAAGGGGGCAAGGGGTGTTATTGGCATCTAGTGAGTTGAGACCAGGATATTGCTAAACATTCTACCATGCACAGGATAGCCTCCCACAACAAAGAATTATCTGGCCTAAAACATCAGCAGGGTCAAGGTTGAGAAACCCAGTATAGAGTGAAATGTTAATTTCTGGCAATTTCCTTTACAATGTCATTTTATGGTGCCTACTATTGAGGATGCCACATGGGTTCCCATGAACCAAGTGCACAGCATAATTCATGTACCGTGGTTTTGACATTGACACTTGGAGGCTAAATATATGAAAAGATTATTTTTGACTGTTTAATACAGAAACTCAAGAATAGGTCAGATACAACATTGTAAATGTGTTTTTCCTTTGATATAAAGAAACTAACTGTATTGAGATATTAATGCTGTAAAGGAAAACTTCAAGCTTAAGAAATTTATCTTACAGTTTTAAGAATTGAACCAGAAAGAAAAGTATATTTGGAGTGTGCTAATAAAATGAATAAAAATGCTCTCCAGGGCCTTGGTTTTCATATTTCATTTCAAACACAATGCTTGGAACTCAGTTTAACAAGGCAAAGCTGTTTGAATCAAATAAACATAAAATAAAGTAAAGCCCTTAGTGAGTAAATGAATCAAAAAAACAAATACTTTTTGGTTTTTCACATTTTCTCCCTAGGATTTTCTGATCAATAAGGATTTCTTAGTCTCTTCACCCTCTAGTGGAAGGGGGAGAAATAACCTTACAATGAGATCTATTGCAGTTATATAAAAAAGCTTCAAGCCGATCCTGAAAAATGAAAAAATGCTTACTTTTAAGTCTAGCTTTTTCAGCTGGATCCAGGGCAGCCACAAGCTCAGAAACACGCGACGGTAGACCTATTCCAGTTTTATTCACAGCTCGAACTCGGAATATATAAGAACGACCTTCTATCAATCCAGTGACTGGAAAACGAGCAAACTTCACAGGTGTGTCATTGCATTGAGACCAGCTATCTGTGCCCACCTCACATCTAAGGGAAAGAATATTAAAAGAATATTAAAAAGAATATTAAAAGAAGTATGGCTAAATTAATAGCTCCAAAGCTGCAAACCCACCCCATTGCTTCAGATCTTTCTATAAAACATCCAGATCAAGTGTAGTCCTGTAGTTATTTAATTGCAGGTACTCAGTTCCACTTAATGGTAATATGTTTTCTTTAACAAAAAGAAGGAAGCTTCATACCCTTCCTGAACACATATGTGTGATTTGACCTCACTAAAAGCAAGCAGGTGAGAGGCCTGGGGGGCTAAGCAGGGGAGTTTTGGGGGAAAAGAAGCAAGCAGGTATGTACAATCTTTAAAATGGCTAGACTGAGGGGGGAGGACCCTCAAACATTTCCGTGGCTGATGTCTTGAATTCCACCATTACTGACTTCCTTAGGCATTTTCTTTTAAAAATGGAACTATTGTTGAGAAAGTTAACACCTTAAAATATACTTATTTGTGTTGTAATTTGGAAAGAATTCACTACATGCTGTGTGGGTAGGAGGGCGACAGGGCACTGTGATATTTTTGTTCCTTACTAGATGAGATCGATGAGCTACAGGGGAATTCCCAGGCCTGGAGGGGGACTTTAAGTGCCTGGAACCTCATATTTCTAACTGGGTGCTTTTACAGCATTCCATGCCTGGGAGACAAAGATAACAGTTCATACACTGAGCTTAGCCTGACCAACAGGGCTTTAGGAGCTCAACCTGTGATTGAAGTATACAGCACTAGGATTAAGTAACTCATCATTTTTATGAGCAGAGCACAACAGTTTTAGTTTATATCACTTCCCCAACACAGCTCTGTGTTCAAAATGTATAATTCCCAAATGATTCTCATGGGGGAGGGCGTTGCCTATGGTAGTGCAAAGGTGGTTGGGGTCTTCACTTCCTCACCATCACCCTTCCATTCAAGAGGTAAATATTTTCCTCAACCTTATGTAAAGTGCTATGAAATATGGCTTCAATCCTTGCCTTTCCATCCACTTTCCCCTAATTCTTCCTTTGTAGAAATTATGGAGCTGTTATGAATGGGGCGTGGGAGGGAGCTGAGAGGGCTAGGACAGTTCCTCATACTGCTCATGTCTCTCGCCATGCAGATACTGTTGTGGTGACCCAGTGATCCTAGAACGTGCTGCCTAATCCTTACGTGGGCAGAAAAAAAGGTGGAGAGCAGCTCCTCTGGAGATGTGTGCAGCATCGTAGAGCAGAAAGAACACAAACTTACAGCCAGGCTGCTCTTAGAATTCTAGTTCTGTTAGAATTACACTGTGTGACTTAGTATTTCCTCATTAGCATGTGGCCTTGGGTCAGCTACTCATTTCCTACTTGTAATAATAGCACCTACCTTTCAAAGGATGGGTATGGTTAGTAGTTAATATATGTGTAGAGTTTAGAACAGTGCCATGCACATGACAAATGCTTAATAAATATTAGTCATAATATGGTTATTTTTATTATGACTAAGACAAGAGAAAAACAAAATGTACTACTGATTGTCCTTGGTCCTTCACTGATCAAAGTTTACAAATCTCTTTAGATATTTGCCAAAGACAATAAGGCTGAAAAGATGATGAAAAAGAATCTATCTAAAACTTCACAGTTCATCATTACTAAAAGATGAACTAATATAAAAGCACTTAGTTTACAATTAAACAGCATATAACTTATGATGTGGGTGGTATTCAATAGACATATATTTACTTATTGCTATAAATATTAGGTTTACTACACCTTAATACAACCCTATTGTACCACAGCAGCACTGGTCATGTGTCCCTAGTGGTTTCTACAATTAGATTTTATTGCTCAAAAATGAAAAGAGAATTGAAGCAACTACTTGAATAGAAACTAAGTCAAACAACAGTGTATTTAGGTTGATAATATAAAATTATTGTCTATGTGGTCTAAGCTCACTGGATAATTAATATGTAAGACCCAATTACCATAAATATCAGAGTCTCTAAGTTTGGAAAATATAAACAGTAAGAACTTAGAACATAATTTAATACTATTGATAGTTATTTCTTGGTCTAACTTGAAACCACTTCCTGCTATGTAAATTAGATTTTGTTAAAGTATTTCTTAAAGTATTATTTGTCACTTAATATTCTTAAATTACTGACATACTAGGAATACGGATATTAAATATATTGAATACCAGCTTTTTCATTTCCAAAGTGATCTCTCTTAGGTCTACAAATTCATAGTATTCTTGCCGAATTAGTGACTTGTGCTGGTAGTCAAATTCAAAGATTATCGTTGGAATTTCGGTATATCTATCTGCCTATCTGTCTGTCTGTCTATCTATCTATCTATCTATCTATCTATCTATCTATCTATCTATCTATCTATCGGCACAGAGACAAAAACACAGGGAAGGAGAGAGGAGAGACTAGAAAAGAAAATATTTCACCTAGAAATGGTGGGAGAAATCAGGCATGTGCCACTATGGCCAAATAGCTCTAACTAAAATTAGACTAAGTACTAACTTATCAATAAAATATCCCAGAATAGGACTCCCTCCATCCACAGCTGGCTGTTTCCAAGAAATGATGATATAATCTTTGTTGGCATCCAAGCACACCACGTCTAAGGGGGAGGCTGGGGCTCCTTCAATCTCTGCATCAGCATCTGTGAAGACACGGAAGGATCCCATTAACTTTCTCAGCTGTGCTCTGTCCGTCCAGCAGACTGGGGGCTTGGTGCACACATTTCTTACCACATCACTACAATGGCTACATCTTTGGCCCCAGTGGTGGAAGCCGCAGTCTTGTAATTTGGTTACCAACACAACAGTGTGTGCTTTTCACCATCAATATGAAAAACATGATGTTAGAAAGGGCTCTGAAAAGGACCCGTGACCTATGCCTCATGGCCCTTGCCTGCTCAAAATGTTCTGAAAGAAAATAAATACGTAGATGTCAGGGTTAGCTATCAGAAAAGCCTAATGTAAATTGTGCCAGAAAGTCTGTTCTTAAGATAATCATTGTGTAATGTTACTCAGAAACTATGAGTGGCTCCAAAGGGGAACAAACAGCTCTTTCTGTCACCTTCTGGATGCATCCACAAGAAAATAAGAACCATGAAACTTTGCCCATCCCTATACTTGGCACTACAATTTTGGAAGAAAAAGGAAAACATTCATTTTAGTCAAATGTTTGTGTCCAAACTGAAGATAGTTGCAAAAGGAACTCTGATGCAATACCCATATCTGAGCTTAGTTTATCTGAGTTTAGTAAAAGTCCAGGATTATACAAGAAACAGAGGACTGTTTACGAAATGGGATCCTCTGACAGTGAGGTGCCCTCAGCTGTGTGTCCTCAGGCATATAGCTAAATTGGTCAGTGGGGAGGTTTTTAGGAAGAAAGGAAGGAGAATGAAAATAATCAGTTAGTAATCTTCTAAGTAAGAACAATTAAGACAGGAAGTAGAATCCCTGACAGAGGGAGTCCACATTTGTCAATTCCTCCAGACATCTGGTCAACTCTTTCATAACTGGAGTTAGTAGGAAAGCAGGCTGATGCTTGTAGGAGCCACTTACCCAAGGGAAAACAATCTTCTTGTCTAAATAAAAACTTTCTTTTTCTATCAGCTAGACTTGTGTAACTCTTATGAGTTACTAAAACATTTGATAACATGGCAGAAATGCTTATCTACTTCTGAATTTAATAGGTTCACATTACTTGAGCTCTGTGAAGAGCTCAAGTCACTTTGGTTTTGAACATCCTGTTTCTTGCCCCATGAACCTACAGGAAAGTGTCTCTAGGTAAATGTCTCCAACATTAAGTGCTATAGGAGAACGTAATTAGTTGGTGCCTAAAACCTAATGCAGAATGCCTGCATGCCACACAACAGGGAGTGAGCATTTTGGTGGGGAGAAATTTCTTTTCTTCCAGACTTTGAGAGCACTGGATGGGGGTGAGGGCCAACTGATGGTGAAGGTAGAGCAGAGCTGGAATGGACATAGAGATGTTGAAGTTAACAGGCCTCAGGGACTGCTGGAAAGCCACTAAGCTTTGGGAGGGACAGCTGGCAACCTCTTGCCATGTCCTTTTGCTAACGGCCCATAATGCAACAACCAGCAGCTCCTGTGTTGATAGAGTGGCGTTCAGTTCACTGAACATCCATTGTATGTAACAGCCTGGCAGACACTAGGCATTTTATAAAACTGCTTATAATATGCCTTTTGTGGGGTGGGCTTGACAATCTTTCAAAAAAACAGGTTCTGATTAACAGCTGCTTAAAGCCAAATCCAAATACTGTGTTATGTTACTTCACATTTGTGCTCTTGGCTCCCAGCAGCTGCTATGGACTGTCTGGCCCACAGCATCCATTCAGTCAACTTCAATTCTTTTCTTAGGCTCTGTCCTTCCTTCTTCCAACCCTCCAAAATAGCCAAACTTTTTGTAGGTTTGATTAATTAGGTCAACGATTAGCCTGATACTCTTTATATTTTGACCTCTGACACAGGCTATTAACAACTTTTTTCAAAATGTAAGTAATTCTATTGTTTATCTCTGTTATAAAAGTAGTGCATGCTCATAAATTATATAATCAAAAATATACATGAAAATCTCCTTTAATTCCATAACTCAAGAGATTACTACTAACACTTGCCTATATTTTTTTTAGATTGTTTTCTATGTTTATAACTCAAAAGTGGTTATTTTTAAAATAAAAGTGGAATGGGACTATTTAATTTCATGTAAACTGGTTTTTCTTGCTATATTTTCATATCAATAAATATAGGTATCAATAAATATAGGTATATATATATCAATAAATATATATCATTTGTTTTCATTGCTGTGTGGTATTCCATTGTTTATGTGGAGCATTTATTACACTTTATTTTATAGCTCCCATTGGTGGATATGTAGATTTCTTCCAGTTTTTCCCAATACAAACATTTTTTTCAACTTTGTCCACTCAAGTTCCTAGAACTAGAATTGTTGGAAATGTGTACTGTCCATATGTAGTGGCAAAACACCCAGAAAAAAGTTGAACAGATTTACAGTCACCACAATGTATAGGAGTGCTGGTTCCTCCATTTCTTTATCCCAGTGAATTTTTAAAATCTTTTAAATCTTTTCAATATGTGAAATGAAAATATATTATTTCAATTCATATTACTTTGATTACTAGTGAAAACTTTTTCATATATTTATTTGCCATTTGTAATTTCTTTCATGACATTTCTAACCCATCCTTTATCACTTTATCATCTCTTTCCTTCTCCTTCTCTCTTTGAGTGGGGACAGGGGATGGTGAGAAAAGAATATATAAAAATCTAGAAGAATTGTAATAAAATGATAACATTGGATATCTCTGGATGGCAGACTTATGGACGGCTTTTCTTTTTCTTTTTTTCTTATTTATATTCTCTATTTTTTCACAAAGAACACATATTATCTATGTAGTAAAATCCTGGCCAAATGTATGCAGCTCTGTGTTTGTGCAGACATATGGCACTTTATATACTGATCATTCTGGTTCAGAAGCTATTTTTCTAAGCTACAAAAAAACCAGACCTCTAAAAAATGTACTGAAATGGCCATATGTAGCTCAATGGATACAAAGTTTTAAAAAATACATAAAATGTCAGCAGTTTCTTAAAGAGTTAAATATAAATTTAACATGTGACCCAGCAATTCCACTTATTGGTAGGTATCTATCTACCCAAGAAAGATGAAAATGTAGGCTCATGTTTACCATCATGGATGCAAATGTTCATAGCAGCATTATTCATAATAGTCAAAGAATGGAAACAATGCAACTATCAGCTGGTGAATGGATAAACAAAATGAGGCATCTCCGTATAGTGCAATACTAGTCAGCAATAAAAAGGAACAAACTACTATCATAATGAACCCAAAACATATGCCCAAGGAAAGAAGACAGATGTAAAAGATCACATATTATATCCAGAAATGTCCAGAAAACACCCATCTATAGAGATATAAAATAGATTAGTTGTTACCTATGTGCTGAGCTGGGGTTGAGTGAGGAATGGGCACAAGAAATCTCTTTAGGTTGATGGAAATGTTATAGAAACGGATTGTGGATGATGGTGATTGTGGATGATAGTTGGACAACTCTATAAATATTCTAAAAAGCACTGTCCACTTAACATGGTTGGATCTTATGGTATGTAAGTTGCACCTCAATAAAGATTTTTTTAAAAAAGAATCGAAAATATATCATTTAAGATAAACTTATGAGGGAAATCTTTTTCTAAAAAAGTGTTATATTTACAACGTAATTGCTAAAATTTGTCTTTCTAATTTATCTTTTCCATTCTCTCACATCAACATCTGACAAATTTTAGAATCTTTCCATTTGATTATTTTGTGGATTTGAAAACTGGCCCAAGTATAAATTTCAAATTTCAATCCCCTCCCCCTGTGTATAGTCAGTTATGTGAAGTCTGGCCTAAAGTCAGAAAGTCACAATTCTAGATGTGGGCATTGAGAAATGTTGTTGAGAAAACCCTAGACTATGTCACATTTTCCAGAAGATGTCCACTAAGGAATCACGCAGGCATAAATTTTTTTTTTTTTTTTTTTTTTTTTTGGAGTCACCAGAGATACTCTCTGGCTCATGTAAGACAACTGAGAGCAAAGGCAAAGACTGCTTATTTAGTCCTCATTTAGCCAGGTTTATCCAGGTGGTTAGGCTAAACAAATTTGCTGATAAATTCCAGTATGTCTGTTTTCACTGCAATTTACCCAGAAGGCTAGCTTCTGTCTTCCCCTGGTGATATCTGACTTTCCCCATAATGTTTTCGTGTAGAAGAAAATCTAACACATTTTTCAGTTGGAATAGATATTCATGTATCTTTATCAGTTGCAGAATTCAGTGATCATTTGTTATTGTTCAGTACTGGTGTGGTATAGACTGCTAACTGTCCCCAGTATCTATGCGTCTTGTTTCCTTTCAGATTGATTTGGCCTTGGTGTTGTAAATATTCTTGGGTGTTCTGATTTTTGCTAGGTCTTACCTCGAACAAAGACATAAGCACTATATTGTTCATAATATTCCCCCATTCGTACACGGATTGTGTAGAGGCCTTCATCTTCTTTGTTGAGATGAGAAAAAGTCAGTGTTGCCCGATCTCCACTCCAATGTGTTTGCATCCATTTTAATGAAGAAACAGGTGCTCCTAGGGAGGAAAAAGTCAGCAAATTAACAGATTTTTTTCTTTTACTCCCTTCTTTCTCTCTCCTCTCCATTCCTCTCTCTTCCTTCCTTTCCTTCCTACCCATCACGTTTTAAAAATCTTTCTATTCCTCTTCTGTATTGCAAGCTATTTGCCTACTAGAGCTTTGCCATGTTTATATTGGTAAAAATACTAGATCAGGCTTTGCCATGTTTATATTGGTAAAAATACTAGATCAGAAATGACTAGTACCAGAGACATCATCTACAGCGCCCAGTGCAAAATGAAATTGCAAGGCCCCTTCTTCAAAAAGCAGAGAAAAAAGTGCCATTAAAGGTACTAAAGTATAAGGTTTTTTCCTTTAAAAATTGTGTGTTATTTATAGAATGTAATAAGGATAATACAAATTGCAAAAAATTATATTCATGCCATAATTTTATTAAAATAATTATTCATGTGATATCTTGATTGATAATAAATATTTCTGGCTTGCTTTTCTGTAAATTCAGTTATTGAATCACCAAATTTATACTTTTAGCAACTTCATTTTAAATGGATATAATTGAAAGCAACATCAATCGCTCTTTGTGAATACAGGATCACAAATGAGTTTTGATTTTTTTTATTTTAAGCATCTTTCTGCTAATAAAACTATTACTGCAGCTCTTAAGAGTGTTATATTGCTATAGTATTACATATTTTATAGTATATAGTATTGCATAGTTATGGTATTATAAAGTTAACATTGGGTTAACTTTCTGATAAACTATTTCAAAATATAAATCATAGTACTATAGAGCTGATGATTCTTGAGGAACAATTTTTCTAAAAAGATTAAACTCTTCATACAAATTAGTCTCATGTAAGTCTGAATATAGTTTTAAACGTAAATTTACATAATTACATCTTAATGTTTTCTCTTACATGTCCTGTAACTTGTGGACATCATATAAGAAACTGAAAATGATTTCATGATTTGTATATAATTCAAACACCTGTTTATGCATTCTATCACTATCTCTTCAATTAAGAGGGAAAAGTAATTTTAAAATTATCTTCCTTGTTAATAATTGCTTCATCTAAAGTCTCATAAAAAAAGTGTTCTTTTTCATTGAATGTGACAATCTTTAAACAATTTCTATTTCTAAGCTCAAGGATAGTTGATCTGCAATGTGGCATTTTTCATCACCACAGGTTCTAAACTCTGAAGAATTCTAACAACTACCTTATGTGCTTTATTGCAAGGACTATATACAAGCTTTTATTTTGTAATATTTTATTGACAAGATGTACTGCCTGATTGGCAGCAGTTCCTGTCACAGTGCTCAAACCAGGAGGTTAATATTTGTGCAGCTCCCACAAAGATGATTTCTGGGGATGGACAGGGAAGCTGGTTTCCCACTGTGGGTTCTCATGCCACCCCCATGGGGAGTTCCTCCTCTTCTCTAGGACCATATTCACCATCAGTGCTGCTGCTGTTGCCACTGCTGCCATGCTGACTTCAGTATGGGCCCAGGTCCGAGTCTCAGCCCTTGCTTCGGGACCCCAGAATGCACAACTGAAGTTCAGGCAGACTGCTTGGTGAACACGCTGCCCACTGCCCACCCTGCCCAGGGGCCAATGGGCATATTCCATAGTCCCACTGGACTTCACTTTATTTTACCAAATAAAATTCACTTACAAAATGAATATTTATCCAACTTCCAAAAACAAAAAAATACATTTTTTGTAATCCTTTCCACATATTACTTGATGATAAGAAATAATCATCTCCACAAATACATTACGCAAATTCTGCTATTTTGATATATGTGTAAAAACTTTTTTAACATCCAGTAGGTGTAGGTTATACCCTCTAACATCCAGATTCTGCCAGCTCTGATGAACAGATCTTCAGCCTTATGGGCATTCATGCTCTAGTGCCACGCCCAGTCTGTGACCTTCTGAAAATAAGAACCTCAGTGAGAATTCATTATACAGGCTCACCATTTCTGTACCACTGGATCTCTGGTTGGAAATGTTTAATTTCAGGAGTGATAACTACACGGCAGCCTAGACTTAGCGTCTCGCCCTCTCTCCCAAATGACACATCAAACTTCTCATCAAAGTGAATCTCAAACTTGGAAGCATAACCATAAGGGGTCACGGCAACTGGGTAGAACAAAAACAAACATCAGTAATTTATTTTTTCTCATCAAAGAGACACAGCATTTCAATGAGAACAGGCAGAGAGCAGTCACAACAAAGACCGATCAAATGATTTATCTGGGCAAAAATTAAATCTTATGAAAGAAGTACATAGCACATTCACATATATCATGATGTGAAATGGATATTCTTTTTATAAAAATTCTTGCTTCATTGGTCAGAAGAGCTTATTTATAATTAATAGAATTTGGAGGACAGATTTAATGCTTTACATAAAATGTAAATTAATACCATGTTTGGCCTAGATGTAAATAGTTAGCTGCAATATACGTATGCACTTTTTAATTTTAGATTCTGAGTCATTTAAACTCTTTTGCTTGTACTCTTGGAACAAATAGCCATGTCAATTACTCATAAAAATAGAGTTTTTCGGGAAGTTGTTTTAGTTTCTTTAATGATCTGAGTAAAAAATATATGACATGTCAATGGAGGAAAACTGAAAAGTTTAAAATATTGTAAGTTTAAAAATATTTTTCTTAGAAATGTCTTATTTATAGATTGAGTAAATGCCTGCATCATAATCTCTCCCAGGTTTTATTTTCTCTTTTCTCAAAGAAAAGAGCTTGGGAAAATATTAACTATTTATTGATGGACTTTTATATGCCAGGCATGCTATATTTGACATATCATCTAATCCTCGCAAAATCCCCATGGTACAGATATTAGTTTTTCCTCTCTTTCAAATGGAGATATAGACATTCACAAATATACAGCTAAAGTGAAGGTTTCAAAGGTATCATGTGTGAAGTTGAAATTCAAACCCATACCACACAACGCTAAAACTTAAAGCCCTTTCTTTCACGTTTCACCTCTCTTCCTAACACCTCTTAGTATTGATTTGAAATGGCAAGCTAACGTTTAATTGAGTCAACTCAATTAATTGAGTGCCAAGTATTGTTCCAAGTGTTTGATATCTATCAATTGAATTAAGCCTCATGATAAGTACCATGATTATCTCTATTTTATAGATGAGGAAACAGCAGCATAGGGAGGCTAAATAACTGCCCACATTCACCCCTCACAGCCAGGATTTACACCAGTGGGCTGTTTCTAGAACTTGTGCTTTCAACCAATACATGGTATTGCTTTGTATTTGAGTGCTGCCAGGGAAATAACTCTTTGAAGCATGCCTCATCTGCCCCACTTTTACATGATGATGTCCCACTGAAATAAAAAAGCAAAACAACATGATCAGACCTTGCTCATTGGGAAGCTGGGCTGGTTCTAAAGCTGCCTTAGGGAGTAGAGACAAGGGTTAGAGTAGGCCTGAGATTTAGGGGTTGGCAAATCTGTGAGGTAAATCTAGACTACCTCTTGTTTTGTACCATTAAGAATGGTTTTTAATTTGTTTAATAATTGAAAAAAATCAAAAGAATAATAACATTTTGTGACACGTGAAAAGTGATAGGAAATTCAAACTCAATGTTTATAAATAAGATTTTATTGGAACACAGCCATGCTCATTCATTTACCTCCTGTCTATGGCTGTTTTTGTGTTACAATGGCAGAGTTGAACAGTTGTGACAGAGACAGTGTGGCCCACAAAGCCTAAAGTATTTACAACCTAGTCCTTTACAAAAAAAAATGTTTACTGACCGTTGGTTTAGAATATGGTTTAGAATTAGAAAGACCAGGTTACAAGTCTCTACCATTATGCGTAGCTTTGTCCCATGATTTAACCTCTCCGACCTACTTCTCCATCAGCATAGCACAGATAAAAATGTACCTATTTCATAACCTTTGAGAGAGCATTAAATGAGTCAGTGCATATTTTAAAAGTCTTAGTACAGTGTTTGGGACAATGATCAATACATATTAACTATTAGAACAGAACCAAGGGCAGGAAGCTTTATCTATAATATTTACCAGCAAATTCCATGCACCTAAACCGGTACCTAGCACACAGCAGATGCTCGATAAATATTAGCTGAATGGATCCTGTTTTCTATGTTAGGAACAATTGTGTTCAATTCAAGGGCCAGTCAGGGGAGGCTCTGACTGAGTGCAATTAAAGGTAGCAAAGTAAAGTTGAGCTGAGCTTTCAGACCTTGACTTGATGGAGAAGAGGGAAATAGGAGAAACGTGGATGATGATATGCTGTGAGAATGAGCAGGATACGTTCAGAAAATTGTAGAATGATCAACAGGCCAGCCATGGGGACATTGGAAGTAAGTCATAGCTTCAGAATTTCCAACTATTCTGTCTCAATATAAATCAAATGATAAGAAAAAATCATGATTTGGGATGTGTTCCTCCCTCACTCCCACTCATCATTCCCTCTTGCCCATGGGATTGATACCAATGGTTATAACTTGGAATATTAAAATTAGGAGCTATTCCATGAAGGTGATTTAGTAGGTCATTTGCAAACATAAAAATAACCAATTAGGTGATAAACTGACCCATGAGAAAATATCTTCATCAACCATTTTCAAAACTATCACTTATTTTTTAATGTTTGGAAAACAAGAAGTTAGGGCTTGGCTACCTTTTTTCACTCTGACCGTTGTAAGCATCTAATTATTTGAATAACCATAAGAATTTTACTTTTTATTATTGCTTACCATGAAAAGAAGTTCTGATTTAGATGAAATAATTGAAGTTTACAAATTCACAAATTACCACTGATTGAAATTTTTATTATCTTGCTATTTAACCACATTTAGACTTCCATTTAAATTGCACTTCATAAATTAATGTACTTATTCATTCGTTATTGAATAGCTACTCTGTGTCAGGCAAGAGGGCTTAGAGATAAAAGGCCCAGCCTTGCCTTCAAGTGGCTCATGAGCCAGTAGGACAGAAAAACATGTAATAGTTAACAGTGTCCAGTGTAATAGATGTTCTTATGGAGGTGTCATGGCCTCACCAGGGACACCCAACCTGATTGAATGGGGATGAGGGTGGCAGTGGGGATCAGACATGGATTTCTCAAGGAGGTGGTACTGACCAGTATATTTAAGGATGAGTAAGATTGCTCTGGTACAGCCCAGACTTGCACGTGTGTGTGTGTGTGTGTGTGTGTGTGTGTGTGTGTGTGTGTGTGGTTAAGTCACTCTGCTCAGGTTTGTGTAATGATTTCTCAGTTTAACACAGAAAGACTTAAAAGCATTGTCATTTTTAGCCCATCACATATATGGGCTTTTAAAAAACCAAAACAAAGCAACTATATTCAGAAAGAGAACAGTAACCCAAGAATCTAAAAAAATAAAACAAACCATAGACAGCTATTATATACATATTAGTATATATTCTACTTCATACTATACATTTACTTCAGCATTATAGAATATCTTATTGTGCTGTATTTTAAATGGAGATGATACTTAGCAAATACATTGTATATTTTTGAACTTACAGCTGAGGGGCATGGTGGAAGCCCCGGCGTGGAAGCGAGTCTCATCAAATTCTCCCTTATATCCTAGAAAAGAAAGCAGAAATTCATTTGATCTACTTCTTGACTTATTTACTTTTTAGCAAAGTGAATAAATTTAAACATAATACATTTTGAATAAAACAAGCCCAGCAAACCTACTCTTTACCACAACCGAGGCATACGCTGAAAGCTCTCCTTTAACGTTCATTGCCGAAGCCCGGTACTGAGCAGTGTCTTCAAAGTCACATCTGAAAGAACGTATATAAATGAGTGGACATCACAGTGACACTCCTTGTAATTACTGGCTGTTCCTTCAAGGATCTCTTTGCTGCCTTGGCACACTGCAAATCAGTGGCTAGCATGTGGTTCTAAGTGGCTCATGATGAAGCTACTCTCTCTGATCTGGTTCCCTGCGGGATCTTACATAGTCCAAGAGATTCAGGCCAGTGGCACAGAATGGGAGAAGACCTACAGTCCACTGTGATCCTAGCCTGGGTTCATTTATAATGTCCAAAAACAAAGTCGACAAAATGCTAAGTACATAAATTATAGAGTGGACAACATTATGATCAACTAGGGGTACAGTCTCCCTGCTGGCCTCCCTCAGGGTGAGTTTCAGTTGGGGGGTAACAGGGCAACAAGAAGAAAAGGAAATGCCTCTCCTTGTAGACTTCCACAGTCTCCTAGAGCCACAAAGCACATCCAGGTTGGTAAACATGTGGTTCTGTGTTCTAGCCTTAAAGTTATTTGTCCCTTAATTCTTCTAAGGTTCAGGCCACACTGGGAGTTTTGTCCCACAGCATGACACAAGAACTGATATTTGGAAGTGCCTCTGACTTATAATACAGAAATTGGGATGTCTTTAATAATGGAGTTAGGGAGACAATTTTCTCACAGAGAGATGAACAGGCTAAGATTTCAAAGCAGGTTGTTTGTGTCTTACCATGACAAGTGTCTATGTTATTCATTGTCCCTCTAAGTTGAGCTTCATTCATATAAACATATTTCTTGTTGAAATTTTACAGACATCAATAGAACACCAGGAAGGTCAATACAGTTGTTTTTCTCATAATTATTTAATTATCAAGCCACCACATGGCTCACTGCTGCCTCAGTAGAACCACTGACTGGCAGGATTGATGTGACCTGAGGTCAGGGTCAGAGCTTGGCGAATGTCCCAGGGTCCCAGGGTTCTTTTTGAAGCCCAGCATCACTTGTGTCAACTGTTGTGATCTCAGGAGAAGGCTATAAATCTCTTGAGATCAGAATGACGTAAATTTTACTTTGACATCTCAGCATGTCATGGTTTTATGTGAACTGAAAATGGTGAGAGCTTGTTTAACTTTTGTATCCACATAACTAGGCTTGGATTTCAAAACCATTCTAGGAGACACGATAAACCCTTGAGGACTTGGAAATTTTGATGTGGGTTCTACTTTCAAATTTTGCTTTGGCTTTTGCTTTAAAAACATCCCAATGTCCGTGCTGCCTCCATCTACAGGTTGATGGGGGTGGGGGTGGGGGGGGAGGGCTGCATCGTTTCCCACAGTTCCCAGTGAGCTGAAAGAAAGAACAATTTCTCCTAGTCCTGCTTATTTTCAATGCCACCCACCCTAACCTCCGTGGCCTTTACTGATTAAAGCCAAAAGAGTACGATGATGATGTTGATTTGGAACTCTGAAAGGATAACTGAATATAAATGTCTATGTATATAACATATTTTCTTGCTAATGTCTAAGAAAAACTCCCCAGTATATAACAGGATAAATAAAAAGATACAAATTAATTTTTTCCTCATCATCTTTGACTAAATTCAAACATAAGTTCACTTTGGGAGGTAACGAGGTCTTGGTAATAATGAGTCATGCTTATCACTGTTAGGTATGCACTGAGAGAAGCAATGCATGTGGACACCACCCATTGTGTTATTCAGCCTGTACTGGGAACAAAAGAGGAGAGCAGCTGCTAACTAGAGCAGAGTGGTGCCTCCCTGAGCAATTGTCCGGCAACACACATGGACCCCGATGTCCTCTTACGTATTAATTTCCAGCGTGTGCATTCCATACCGACTTTCAATAATATACTTTCCAGGGTTTGCATGGACATTTATTGGCACCTGGTTTTTATACCTATGAGAAAATGGAAACAAGGCAACGTAAGTTGAAGTGTAAATAGCTGCATGATCACACACACACACACACACACACACACACTCACACACACACACAATTCTTGTTCTTGAAGAAACACCTGTAAACACGGCGTTGAGGTCAGCAGCAGTGTCTGTTCAATAAATCCAAATCTATGGCAGATTAAATAAAATCACTATAAATACAATAAAACTTCTTGATGTACTTGCTTTCCTCTTCTCCACCATAAAAACTACATTTAAGAAGCCGATCATTCATAAGAATGTGGTTGAATCTTGCATACATAATGTGGAGTGAAAGAGCCAGACGCAAAAGAGTACACAGTACAATGATTGCTTTATATAAAGTACAAAACCAGAAAAGACTAATTCATGCTGCTGCTGGAAGTCAGGAAAGTGATTTCCCCCCAAGGAGAGTCGGGGAAGTGGGGAATAGGGGACATGAAGGAGGCATCTTGGGTGCCGATAATGTTTGGGTTTTTGATTTGGTTACACAGGTGTGTGCAAAGAAATTCATCAAAGCTCTACATTTATATATAATATGCACATTTTTGTGTGCATATTATACGTACTTAAAAGATCTAAAACAAGGAAAAACTTGGCAATTGTTGACATGACGGGGGGGGTTGAGTTGAGGGTTTTTATTGTTAGCTCTCTACGTAGGATGACAGCAAAACATTCTTCCTACTAACATTCTTGTATTTTGTTAAAAAAAAAAAAAGAATGTCATTGTATTGAAAGCTCATTATATTTAAGTGTTTTATTCTGTCGTAAGCAAGTATAAGCAAGTATGGCTCTTGGCTTGGAAGAACTTAAAATATTAATCAAGAAAGAAAACTTCCAACAAATAAAAGCTGAAAAGATTCCTTTTTTCCCATCCCTAGTTAGTCCTCAAAGGCTGGAGCTACAAGGCGGGGCCCTTCCTGAGACACTGTCTCCCAAGTCTACAAATGGCACTTTGATTCTTCTTCACCACACCCTCTTGGTGTCAATAGCCAGTGTCTCTGGTGCCAAACCAGACTCTCCTGTGCACGCCAATTTCTGCCCAAAAGAGGAGGTGGATTGTACTTGTTTTCCTTTCAGACACCCCACTTTACGTGCACGAATAGCATAACACTAATAGCAATCACCGACACAGAGCGTTCATTAGGATCCAGGCAAGATTCTAAGTGCTTTCTGAACAGATTAGTAAATTCAGCCCTCACAGCAACCACCCGAGGCAGAACTATTTTCAACATCATTTTCCAGATGAAGAAACCAAGCTTAAGTAACTTGTCCCAGCTCACACAGCTAGGAATAGCAGAGCTGGGATTTGAACCCAGGCAGCCTGGCTCCTGACAACATATATGAGGCTTCCATTTTCCAACTGTTTTCTATTTAGCTGCATTTTATTGTAGTGGAAAGGGAGAGAAAGAAAGGAAATAATCCTTAGTCAGTTCCTTCCTCTTTCCAACTTCTGCGCTTGCACATGTATGCACACATGTTCTATGTCCCTAAACCACAATTATTTTCTATACTTTTTAAAATGTATCATTCTCCCCCATTTAGCAAAATTCTAACTCATCCTTCAAGGTTCAGATCAAATGCCACTTCTTCAATAAACTCCTCCCTGAAATCCCACACAATATTAATCGTTTCTGCATCTCCACACCGGTCTTACCTGGTTCAAATTGCAAGATATAACATTTATTAAATTATGGTTCAATATGTGTCAGTTCTACTAAGCTGGCAGTGCCTTGATGATGGGGATTGTGTCTGATCCATATTTGCTTGTATTCCCAGTCTCAAGGAAATATGAGCCATGGGCACATATTAGGTAAATTGTTAAATTGGATTGAGCAGAATTATTGTCTAACGCAATGAATTAATTGTAGTTTCATAACTTATAACCAAAGGTAAAGAGTTCTGATTTGGTTAATTTAAAATAAGTGCAGATGAAGAAAGTAACTTGAGGCTCTTTGTGTCTCGGTTCCCTCGGATCTGAAATGAAAGGGTTGGACTCGCTTAAGCAACGCAGCTGTGTGGCAGGCATAGCAGTATATATAACCTTCTACCCAACCCACAGAGATTTTGCTAGCTATTTCCTGCCAGCCTAGAAGTGGCCTCAGACAGCTGGACTCCAGGCAGACAGGACTATCTGATCAGGGATGGCCTGTAGAAAGAAATCTGCTGGCTTCTCCCAATTTTGAACATTCCTCGTTGTGATGAATAACAGGGTAGAACATGTTAATTGACATGTTCTTCTGATTGAATTGGTTTAGGTAATTTCATATTTGACTCAGAAGCTACCTCTTGCTCAGATTTTCATGTACTGGAGTATTTTCAGTAGTTCCTTTTAGCATAAGTAGAGAAATATGACACCAAAGGCTGATGCATGTGTTACTTGACCCAACAACAGAGTGACACTCGATTTGGCTTCTGACCAAAAATGTTGTTCAGATCTGCATAAAATTCGAGTTAAAACAGTATTTCACAGCTCCCAGGGTTGCTTCACCAACCTTGCTCTTCAGTACTACTCAACTTAGTAACTTAATGTCTTTCCTACACACACATACACACACAAACACACACACATTTTGAGGAGCTTCTAGTCTTTCCTCTGGTACTCCAGACATCAGTGTAAGAAATGCCTGTTTTAAAGCGGCAGGCAAAGAGTAGGTTGAAGTAATTCAATTCTCTTCTTCAAAGAATTCACAGAGGCATTCAGGTTCCAAGTCACTTGACATTGCCTGTCTTCAGTATTAAGTCAGAAAAGAAAAGAAGGATTTTCGGGCTGCTCTGTATATGCTTCACAGTTTATTATTTCTGGAAAGTGAAATTCCAAACTGGCCTGTCATCGGCTAATTTTGGAGAGTAATCTACACTCTGGGATTACTTGTCAAGAGGTTTCTGAAATTCTTGTGAATATTGAGAGGTATACTATT